>NC_082707.1:115129684-115438434 GCF_030144855.1 Hypanus sabinus
ACAGAGGAATTGGGAATAGGGAATAGAATTTTTGCATTTGGCAGGGTGGGAAGAGGTATAATCAAGGTAGTTATGGGAGTCAGCGGGTTTATAGAAGATGTCAGTGGACAGTCTATCTCCAGAGATGGAGTCCGAGAGATCGAGAAAGGGGAGAGAAGTGTCCGAGATGGACCAAGTGAATTTGAGGGCTGGGTGAAAGTTAGAGGCAAAGTCAATGAAATTGACAAGCTCAGCATGGTTGCAGGAAGCAGCACCAATGTAGTCGTCAATGTATCGAAGGAAAAATTGGGGAGCAGTACCAGTATTGATTTGGAGCACATAATCCATGAAGAGGCAGGCATAGTTAGGGCCCATGCGAGTGCCCATAGCTACACCCTTGGTCTGGAGAAAGTGGGAAGAGCCAAAAGAGAAGTTATTAAGTGTGAGTACCAGTTCCGCCAACCGGAGGAGTGCGGTGTTGTTGGGGAACTGGTGAGGTCTATTATCCCGAAAGTAGCAGAGGGTTTTGAGGCCTTCTGGATGGGGAATTGAGGTGTATAAGGATTGGACATCCATTGTGAAAATGAAGCAGTCGGGACCGGGGAACTGGTAATTATTGAAGAAGTGGAGGGCATGGGATGTATCCCAGATGTAGGTAGGGAGGGACTGAACAATGGTTGACAAAATGGAGTCGAGGTAGGCAGAGACAAGTTTTTTTTCTGCCTGATTAGTTGGAAAGCATACATGAACCAAATAAGACACTCTTTTTAATCAAGCAATGCTTTCACTTTAATGGAGGAGGGGGTGGGGGGGAGCTTTCCAGGTCTTAGGTGTGTTTTAACACATTAACACTTCCAGAAGCAAGCTGAACTAGATCCTCTGCTCACTTGCTCACACAATACAACATCTACCTGAATAATTCATTGGCAGTTTCAACAGATGGTATCCCATTCAGTTGGCTTAAAGCATTCTGAAAGTTTAAACAGAATACATCAAATGTTAAAGAATGAAATATTCCACTATAAACTGAGCTCTCGGGTAGACGCTCACAGAGCATTTCAAGATAGTATTCAAAGTAAACTGCAATCTTCTCTCTTGCTGGGAATGAAAGAGAACAGCCACAAATTATCACAGCTATCCATCATGCAAAATGATTGGGTTCAATTACAGTTCAATATTAGTTTAATTTTCAAAGCACCACAATCCATTTTACTGTTGCTATCCCTCTGTACTTCAGGATTTGGAGCAAAATTGTGGAGTGCCTGCACACACAATAGTCTAAAACTGAATATGCAGACTCTTGCTTTTAAGTCATTTATGCTCTTATGTCAATTACACACAAATAAGTTTGAGACACATTTGATCCCTCAGGCCCATCTATCTGTAGCGGGTTGCATTTCCAGTTTGCTGGAACAGTATCCGTTTGGACAGAGCAAAATTCTTTAAGAGTTTTTAATCAAGGGCTCAGAGTTAGTCCTCTTGTCAAGCAGAATGTGACCCATCCAGCAGCTATCAATGATGAGAAACTGTAGATTGATACCAGTTTCTATTTGTCAGCCTGGACATTTAAATATTTAAAAACAAAGCATGGGGTTAACTAGATTAAAAAAAATACTGCGCAGGAGTCCCAATGAAGATGGCTCTCAGAGCCATGTTTCAGAGATAAGATGAAATGACAGTGACCCTGATCATTAGTGCTGCACTTCATCACAGTAGGTGCCCCAGTGACAATGGAGTGAATGACAATCCAGGGAAACTTTCAAGGGAAAATAAAATAAACATTGGGAGTACAATCTCAGCCTCAGAGCATTAATGCAAGAGTTCTTTATAGCAAACTATACTCAATCACCTTTGAGTGATTCACACTACTTCCTCATTGACCTTCCCCATATTACAAGGTCAAAAACGGGGATGTTTAATAACAATTACAGAGATATCAGTCCCATTCTCAACTCATCCAACAACTGAGTTCATGCTTGCAGGAATGGAATTTGTAGTGACAAGACCAAGTCAAAGGCTGGGAAACTGTAGGCTAGTTATACAAAAAAATCCATCACAGGAAAATGTTTTTTATTTATGAAGGAAATGATAACAAGGTCATAGAAAACAATAGTCAACATGGATTAATCAAAAGGAAATCATGTTTCACAAATCAAAGTTTTGTGAGGTCGCAAGGAATAGAATAAGAAACACTCTTTGATGAGTAACAACCAGATCTTTATTGTGTATTCATTAATTTAATAAGGCAACTGTTACTGTAGTGTGATCGTGTCTGGATTTTCAGAACACCTTCAAAATGCCACAAAAGGGATTCTACAATCCCCTGCAAAGAGTAATTTCAGCTCACTTGATCCTAGAGTCCAAACACTCACAGGTACATACTAATATACTTTAAAAACAAAAAGTAAACATCCAATCTGCCTGCCTGCTCTTGTGCTAGAAACCTGGTGCCATTAATACTCCAGCTGAAATAAAATGGTGATCACATCATTGCATGGGCTGGTGTGATATGCCCCTTTTGGAGGTAATATGAATTAATTGATTGAAAATGTGAATGGATTGGTAGTAAGTTCACAGACCATACAAAGATCGATGGTACAGGTGTTCCCCCCCCCCCACAAAGGTAGTGTTCCTATGAAACCTTTCTTAAACCAAAATGGCGTAAAGCAAAGAACCATCAATTTATATGGGAAAAATTTTCGTAAAAGAGAAAATCCTCCTTGTAATGTGAAAACAGGTTATTAATGTAGGTCTTTCGTAAAAGCGAAGTGGCATAAAGTGAACATTCGTAAAGCAGGGGGCACTTGTATTGTGGATAGTGCAGAAGGTTGCCACTGCGTAGAGGGGTACAGATCAGTTGTAGATATGGGCAGAGATATCGTAGATGAAAGTTTAATCTGGCCAAGTTGTGAGGTGACTTTTGACAGACCAAGTACCCTTAACAGTGTTTGAGGTACAGAGGGTCCTTTGGGTCCAACAAATGAGATGTGCAGGGCACATTCCTGTTATATATGCACACAGAACGGTGGGTGTCTGGAATGCATTGCCAGGGTGGTACCGAGGACATTTAAAAGGATCGTAGACAGGTATTTGAAAATATAGAGAATGGAAGGATATAGACACTATGTAGGCAAAAGAGATTAGTTTAAGCATTTAATTACTAGTTTAACTAGTTCAGTACAATATTGTGGGCCAAAGAGCCTGCACCTGAGTTGCAGTGTTCTACATTCAAACTCAACTAGTTATCATTCCTGGAAACACATTCCAAATACGAAGCCAGGTACCAGTGCTTTACACAAAATTAGGATGTCTTGTATTAGAGGTGATTACCAGTATACATTAAGGACCGATTAACAAACTGTACACTGCACAGAATGACAGAGGGTCATTTTGGGTGAAGCTGTAAATACAGATACAGCTGCTGAGACCTTGGGTACTTACAAGTACCAAAAGTTTCAAAGAATGCTTGTATACCACTCACTTAATTTGCAGATGCAGGAAGAAATTAGAATAGTAAACATTGTGTTGCCCTTTATTGCAAGAGGATTTGAACACAAGAGCAAAGATACCTTAATGTAGAGCTCTGTCGAGACCAATCCTGAATTACTATGTACATGTCTGATCTTCCTATCTTAGGAAGGATATTTTTACAATAGAGGCAGTATAACAAAGGTTCACCAGTATTATGTCATACTCCTATTGCAAAAATAGACTGAGGTGGGTTGGAATATTGCCCTTGAAGGAGAGATCAACACTATACTCTCAAAATTAGGAGAGGTCACCTCATTGAAACATACAAAAGTCTTAATAGTTAACAGAATAATTACAAGGATGGTATCAGACTGGGGAAAGGGGGGGCAGAATCAAGAGTTACAGTCTCTAAACAAGGCGTCATCTTGGGGGAAATTTCTTCAGGTTGAGGGTAATTCATCAGCACACAAGGGCTATGCAGGCTCATTTACTGAGTACAGTCAGCCCTCCTTATCGGTAGATTCCAGATGTGCGGATTCAACCAACCACGGATTGCGAAAACCCGGAAGTGCTCTTCCAGCACTTGTTCGAGCATGTACAGACTTTTTTTCCTTGTCATTATTCCCTAAACAATGCAGTACAATGACTATTTTACATAGCATTTACATTGTATTATAAGCAATCTAGAGATGATTTAAAGTATACAGGAGGATGTGAGTGGGTTATCGTGCATCGGGACCGAATAAAATCGGAAGTTCTCTTAGTAAGTACCGTAAGTCAGAACAGGTACATCCGGTATTATTTAGCGTCATAAAACACTTAAGGACGTATGTTTCAGCACCAGGCTTGGGAACGGAAGTTCTCGGAACTCGGGACAGATCGATGTGAGGATCAAAAACCCAAAACCCAACAATTAAACCACTGCTTTGCTTAGTAATCATTGACCGACTGTAGCCTAACGCTTTTCCAATGACCGATGGCGTTTCACCTCTTTCCGATCGCTTTATTATTTCCACTTTATTTTCAATCGTGATCATTTTCGTGAACAGAAACACTGCACATTCAGAGCTCTGGTGCCGGGTCCTAATGTCCAGTGCACTGAGACAGGTTAAATAAGGTCTGGGGTTCCATTGGGTCCTAAGGTCCACCTGATTGAAACGGGTTGCAGAAGGGACTTGAGCATCCGTGAGGGGTCCCGGAACCAATCCCCCGCGGATAAGGATATTCAAATCAGAGATGGATGGATTTTCCAATATGAAGAGAACCAACAGGTATGGAGCTGATGCAGAAAAGATTCTCTGAGATAAACAATCAGCCATGAACTTACTGAATGGCTGAGCAGAAACAAGGAATCAAGTAGCCTGTAGCCTATTTCTACTTCCACCAACCCAGAGAGTTTCCATTCTCCCAGTGAATTATTTCTACAAGTACACAATGCTCCCTTCATCCAAGTCTAACAGAGCTGTAGGGACATCGTTTAAAGAGGAAATAATCCAGATGTTGTTGCATTATTCATCACATTGAATTGTTATCAGAGATAACACTTGCTACCTACTAACTTTAGACTATTTATTTAGTGATACAGTGCCCAGTAGGTCCTTTGAGCCATAGTGCCCAACAACCCCATAACCCCAATTAGCCTCAACCTAATCATGGGACAATTTACAACAACCAATTAACCTACCTGGTAGGTTTTTGGACTGTGGGAAGAAACAGGATAACCTGGAGAAAACCCACAAATTCCACAGGGAGGATGTACAAAGGCACTGAACTCTAATGCCCTGAGGTTAGTCCAGTGTAGCACTAACCGTTATTCTAATGTAGGACACCTCCAGGTGAGCTTATGTTATTTCAAAGTTATTTTCTTTGACAAGCAGGAGAGAAGCTAGGGTGCATCCAGAATCCTATGATAAGAGCATGAATCTTGCCTGTTTTTACTGAAACTTGCTGCATAAGCACTGATCCTATTATGCTGCTGGCTAGATTCCAACAGTTGGGATAGAAAATGTAACAACAATCTTATTGATAGTAATACCTTGTTCTGATACAGAATGATGCAATTATTTTAGGTTTTACAATTGTTCCTTTCCATTGCGATAATGCACTTCTAAATTCAGTCTAATTATTATCTCATAACTCTTAATAACCACAAAGTTTGGCATTTCTTTTTAACAATTACTTCATTATTTGGCAACTCAGTGGCTATTGCCAACAGGGGAAAAAATATACAATTTTTCTACCCTGAGTTTAAGGCCTTTAAATAATCATATTCACAGAACGCCTTCAACATAAACATTTCTCATTGTAAATTGTTTGATAATATGTGACAGTACGCTATATAATAGAAATTATATCAAACCAAAAGTTTTAAAAGGAACTTCTTAAATGGAGAAAGAAGTTGCAGATAAGGTCTTGTGGGGAGGTGGGGGGTAGAATTCAAGAGATTCTGAAGAGATGGTTATAATGGGTGGAGCAGAGGAGCAGTGCTGCACAGACCTGAATTGGTAGTCTGAAGGCTCTTAGTAAAACTGGAGATGGTTCTGGAGCAAGGCCACACAGAAATCTGGAGTAAAGGACAGAAAGTTTAAAGAAGGCTTTGCTGGAATGGGAGCCAAAGCAGATCTGTGAGCACAGTGGTTACTGGCAAATAGGACGGAGTTTTAGTTGAGTTCCAGTTCATAAATGGACATAGATTCAAAGATGTTATGATATCCGCAGTGCCCGAATATAACTGCTTTCTGTGGCTGTACATCAGCATCAGTCTCTACACCAGATCAGTATGAAGATAGCATATTGGATCAGACTATGAATGCATACAAGCTACATTGTCTTTTAACAAAAACGGCCTCAAAACTTGTACTTCATTGAACTTAGTGTTTATGTTGATGTTGTTATCTATACTTGCACCTTACTGATAAGCTCAATATGAACATGTGCAGCTATAAACTAAGGTATAGTTTGAATGAACACATTTAAAAATATTTTGATTAAAATTATAAAGAGAACTGCAAGACCAGAGGAAACACATGTAATCATTCCCTTCCAGACATACTTTGAGGCACAATGCACTCTTGCTGTTTCTTACAAGAGGTGTAAGTTTTCCAAATGAGCTTGTTCAGTCACTTGAATTGATGCCCGCAGATGGTTTGGATATATTCAAGATGTGCAAACCCCCTTGCTCCAACAATCAATCACTGGAGTCATGAGGAGTGACTGTGGGCTCAGGATCTTTCCACAAACAGCTTGTTCCTGCCTAGTGCAGCTCAGAGACTTTTCCTGTTTGTTACTGAGAAATACACAAATACAACATTCTTAATGACACAATCCAGAATGAGTGACCAATCTAAAGATTACATTAAAACCAAAAACCAAAGCTTATGTATATAACTTCATTAAGGTTTGAACTTGGAGTTTAATATCAAAGAGTACACACTGAATCAAAAGGACAGACAGGTGGGCAGAGGGGGAAGAGGTAGCTCTATTGGTGAAAAATAAATTCTTAGAAAGTAACACAGGATCAAAAGATGTTGAATCTTTGATGGCAGAATTAAAGTGCAAGGCTAAAAACTCTCAGGTGGGAGTTATATACAGGCCTCCAAACAGTAGCCAGGATGTGGGCAGCAAATTACAAAAGACAGAAAAGGCGTGCTAAAAGGGCTGTGTTGCATTGATCATGATGTATTTTAATTGCAGGTAAATTGGAAAAAAATCAGGTTGGTGTTGGATCCCAAAGGAAGGAATTTGGAATTCTTCTTGGAATCCCAAGAAGATGGCTACAAGATGGCTTTTTAGAGCAGCTTGTGGATGAGCCCACTAGGGAAATGCAATTCTAGACTGGATGTTACGTAATGAACCAGCTTAAAGTAAAGGAACCCTTAGTAACCATGAAGTACAATTCAGCCTGCAGTTTGAGAAGGAGAAGCTAAGATCAGATATATCGGTATTACAGTTGAGCAAAGAGGCATAAGAGAAGAACTGACCAAAAATTATTAGAAGGAGACACAAGCAGTGATGATAACAGCGCTGCAATGGTTGGAGTTTCTGGGAGTAATTTGGAAGTTGCAGAATCATCTCAAAGAGGCAGCAGCATTCTAATAAGGTAAATGTGGCTAGCAAGTGAAATCTAAGACAGCATAAAAGCAAAAGAGGGGGCATACGGTATAACAAAAAAGAGTTAGAGGATAGGGATGCTTTTAAAAACCAGGACAATTTAAAAATACAATGATAAAGATGAAATATAAAGATAAATCAGCCAATAAAGATGATACTGAAAGATTTTTTTTCAGATTTATGAAGAATAAAAGAGAGGCAAGAATGGACATCGAAACAAAGGAAATGTAGGACAAGCTGAATAGTATTTTGAGTCAGCCTTCACTGCGGAAGACACAAACAGCATGCCTGAAATTCAAATGTAAAGGGGCAGAGGTGAGTATAGTCATAATTACAAAGGAAAAGGTGCTTACAAACCTGAAGGTCTGAAAGTAGATAAGCCACCTAGACCGGATAGATTATACCACAGGGTTCTGAAGGAGGGAGCTGAAGAGGTGATGGAGGCATGATTGATCTTTCAAGAATCACTAGATTCTGGAATGATTCCAGAGAATCGGAAAATCATGAATGTCACCCCACTCCTTAAGGAGAGACAAGAGACAGGAAATGACAGGCCACTTAGCCTGACTTCAATGGTTGGCAAGGTGTTAAGGATGAGGTTTCAGGATACTTGGAAGTACATGATAAAATACAGTCGGCCCTCCTTATCCGCAAAGGATTGGTTCCAGGACCCAAAAAACGCGGATGCTCAAGTCCCTTATTCAACCTGTCTCAATCTGGTGGACCTTAGGACCTAGCGGAAGCCCAGACCTTATTTAACGTGTTTCAGTGCGGTGGACATTGGGATCTGGCGGCGGAGCTCTGAATCCGCAGTGTTTCTGTTCATGAAAATAATCACGATCACAATTGAAAATAGAGTTGAAATAATAAAGCGATCGAAAGAGGTGAAATGCCATTGGTCATTGTAAAAGCGTTAGGCTACGTCGGTCAATGATCGGAACAATTTTAAAGGAAAAAGTGAGAAAGGCCCTGCCCCGATGAAAGCTCCAATTATTACTAAGCAACACAGTGGTTTAATTATTGGGTTTTGAGCTTTTGATCCTCCACAAATGGAGAGCGCACTCGGAAGTGGTCTGTCACTGTATCGAACTAAGGAACTTCTGAGCCTGGCACTGAAACTTAAGTGTTCTTAAGTGTTTTATATGCATAGAAAGGTAAAATATATACTATATACTAAGACAAACATTTGACTAACCAATGCTAAAAAAAACCAGATATACCTGTTTCGACTTACTTAGTAAGAAAACTTCTGATTTTTTTCAAACCTGATCCATGATAACCGATGCACATCCTCCCGTATACTTTAAATTATCTCTAGGTTACTTATAATACCTAATACAATGTAAATGCTAAGTAAACTAGTTATTATACTGCATTGTTTAGGGAATAATGACAAGGAAAAAGGTCTGTACATGCTCGAACAACAAGTGCTGGAAGAGCATTTCCGGGTTTTCTCGATTCATGATTGGTTGAATTCGCAGATGCGGAAGTCATGGATAAGAAGGGCCGACGGTAGGCCAAAGTCAGCATGGTTTCCTTAAGGAGAAATCTTACCTGACAAATCTGTTGGAATTTTTGAGGAAATAGCAAGCAAAATAGAAAAATATGAACCAGTAGATGTTTTTAACTTGGATTTGCAAAAAGGCTTTTAGACAAGATGACACACGTGAAGCTGATAAACAACAGCCCATAGTATTATGGGAATGATACTAGCATGGGTAGTATGACTGGCAGGAGGCAAGGGGTGGAAATAAAGGGAACCTTTTCTGGTTGGCTACCAGTGACTACTGGTGTTCTGCAGGGATTGGTGTTGGATCCACTAATTTTCACATCATAAGTTAATGATATAAATGACAGAACTGATGTGTTTGCAGCCAAGTTTGCATATGATTCAAAGATAGGTGGAGGGGCAGGCAGTGTTGTGGAAGCAGGGAGTTTGCAGAAGGACTTGAGAATGGGCAACAAAGTGGCAGTCTGAATACAGTGTAGGGAGGTGTATGGTCTTGCACTTTGGTAGAAAGAATAAAGATTAACTATTTTTTATATGAGGTGAGAATTCTGAAACCTGAAGTGCAAAGGGAATTAAGAATCCTTGTGCTGGATTCCCTAAAGGTCAACTTGCAGGTTGAGTCAGTAGTGAGAAGGAAAATGCAATATTAACATTCATTTCCATAAGACTAGAATATAAAAGCAAAGATGTAATGCTGAGACTTTATAAGGCACTGGTCAGACTGCACTTCTAGTACTGTGAGCAGCTTTGATTTCAAGAAAATGATTCTAAAAATGAAAGATTAACATATGAGGAGTGTTTGTCGGCTCTGGCCCTGTACTCACAAGAGTTTAGAAGAATGAGAGTGGAGCTCATTGAAACCTGACAAATACTGAAAAGATCTAGAATGGATGTACAGAGAATTTTTCTTATAGTGGGGACCCTAGAATTAGAGGCACAGTCTCAGAATAGTACATCCCTTTAGAACAAAAATGAGGAAGAATTTATTTTGCCAGAGTAACCTGTGAGTCTGAGTAACTCATGCCACATGCAGCTGTGAAGGCCAAATTACTGGGTATATTTAAAGTGGAGTAATTAAAAAAGGTGTTAAAGGGTATGGGGAGAAGGCAGGAGAATGAGGTAGAGAGGAAGAATAAATTAGCCAATGTTGAATGGCAGAGCAGACTCAATGGTCTAATTCTATTCCTGTTTTATTGCCTTATAATCCAACATCATTGGGACTTTGGTAGTGAGCAATTTTTTTTAAGACTACTGGACATTTTTCCTATTACCACAATAAAGTTTAATTTCACTTTGACATATTTCACAGTGGCATAATCATTTTTTCTCAGCATGTTTAAAAGAAACAGCATACTAAGTCTAATAAGTTTAAAGACAGCACAGGAAACTAAATTCAAATTTTGTCTTGTCAAACTGATCACTCTGATCACTGTTCTAACAACACCTAGCCCATATTTTGGATCCCAATTTTGGTTTCAAGTTTACTCATACCACTGTTGACCCCAGCAACTTCCCCTCCCCCCACCCCCACCACCAGGAGCACAGAAGGAGAAAGGGCATACACAAAAGAGAGAAAGAGATAGATGCAAAGAATAACTTCTGTGCACAAATAATTGGGTGCGGTGGAGCAGGAGGTGGGGAGAAAAAAAGAGCTGCATTGCTTTGTAAAGTGCTTCCTGTGGCCTTCATTTTCAACAGAATTTCCAGAACCAGACTGACAGTGTTGAATGATTATACTATACAGCCCTCGTACAAATGTTATAAGGTTAAAGCAGCTCAGTGGGACAGAACACATTGATATCCAATACTAGTCATCAGACATAGAACCACAGTGATGTTCTTAAAATGAAATTTTGTACTGGAAATCAAACATCTCAGCACAGAATCCTGTGAGGAGATCAACACACAGAATGATGCACCTCCTTAACCAGAAAGAAATATTCTTACTGAATCAAAATTGTGATAGTGGATATGTTAGTGAGATAAATGGCAGGAAGATCTGAATCAAGACTGATGTGAAAGTGTCAACAGTGCTATTCTCTCCCGAGCTAACACAAAGAGCACAGTTTTCTAAACACCAGTCATGCTCAGTTAGAACAATTAATTTAAAGCCAAATCAAATTTTAAAAAAACATTTGAAAGACATATGAAACAAAGCAAAATAAAAATTTTAAAAATTAAATATTAAAAAGGAATTTAACAATTATAAAAAGCTGAAGAAATTCTTTTAAAAATTATCATCAGGAAGTCCCCCAACATTAATTCTCACTTAGAAAAATATTAAAAATTCAATTACCCTTGTAAACGTAACCTAGGCATTTTTAATGGATTTATTGAGTACACCAGTTTCATATGTGCCATGCTATAGTACTCAATTTATCAACAAATATCCAATAGAGCTTGAGAAGGAGTAAGGCCCTTTTACAACTAATATTTCGATTTCCAGATTTTACTGTCTATAGATGGGTAGGTGGAAGCATGGGCTAACGTCATGCAGGAAACAAGACACAGGGTTGAACAGTGCGCAAGTGAAGGCAAAAATGCAGGAGCACAATTAGAACAAATAGACTAGGAGAGGGAAAACAGGCGGACAGGTGAAGAACACAAGATACGTCTCTTGACAGTGATCACAAGGGTTTTGAAAGAGACTGAAAGGGGTTGAAGGTTGCTGGAAAGAAAAGATGGAGTTCAGTCTCTTGGAGTGGAAGACAGATGCACTAATTTGTGGGTGGTGGAAGCCACGGGCATGGGAGTACATGTACAGGATGGAAAAATGGTCATATAGAAATCAGGAATAAGGGGCGGGGGGAGATGGTCCTGGGTAGAGATTTATGCATGTGTACAAAAAACTATTTCTCAATCAGGGAGATAGCAGTATGCAAACAATTTTGTTACAAGCCATGAAACCAAGACAGTTTGCTCCGTTATGTAGTGATCCATTGCTGTATAATTTGATTTACGTTTGGAGTATCTAACAAATTAGCATCACTGGAAGTGGACCAATCGAAAAGTGCATACTATGTGATTGTTTTAATTGCTATAAAGACACACATTACATTGTATGATCATGCAGTGATCACACCCAAGGAGTGCGACATCCATCTAGTGACACACTGAAAGAAAGTACTGTACAGTTGGCCCTCCTTATCCACAAATACCCAGAAGTGCTCTTCCAGCACTTGTTGTTCGAGCATGTGCAGACTTTTTTTTTCTTGTCATTATTCCCTAAACAATGCAGTATAACCACCATTTTACATAGCATTTACATTGTATTAGGTACAAAGTAATCTAGAGATGATTTAAAGCATGCAGGAGGATGCGTGAGGGTTATCATGGATCGGGATCGAAAAAAATTGGAAGTTCTCTTACTAATTAAGTCAGAACAGGTACATCCAGTATTATTTAGCGTCAGTTAGTCAAACATTTGTCTTAGTATACAGTATATATTTTACCTTTCTATGCATATAAAACACTTAAGAACGTATGCTTCAGCGCCAGCTTGGGAACGGAAGTTCTCTGGACAGACCGCTTCCGAGTGCGCTCTCCACCGTGCCAGGTTGATGTGGAGGATCAAAGCCCAAAGCCCAATAATTAAACCACTGCGTTGATTAGTAATAATTGTAGCTTTCATCCGGGCAGAGCCTTTCTCACTTTATCCTTTAAAATTGTTCCAATCGTTCACTGGCGTAGCCCAACGCTTTTCCAATGACCGATGGTCTTTCTTTCTGACCGCTTTATTATTTCCACTTTATTTTCAATACTGTTCATGATTTTCACAAACAGAAACACTGCGGATTCAGATCTCTGCCACCGGGTCTTAATGTCTACCGCACTGAGACAGATTTAATAAAGTCTGGGATTCCACTGGGTCCTAAGGTCCATCATATTGAGACAGGTTGAATAGGGACTTGAGCATCAGCGAATTTTGGTATCTGCGAGGGGCCTGGAACCAATCCCCCGCGGATAAGGAGGGCCGACTGTATTAATACTTGATCAGTTTAAGTCTTGTCAAAACAGGAGGTGGCATCATAACTAATACCAACTTCATGCTGAGAACTGATCAAGAATCCAGTGGGTGGGAAGACCACACATGATCAGAAAATCCTTCACGATTCGTTACCCTTCTCAACAGAATAACTGCTCTGCTCTCCTGATATGGAACTGCACCATCATAAAATATATTCTCCTAGTTGCCATACAACAGATCCACTCAAATTACTCATCCTTCACCATTTGTACCCGGAGGAACCCAGCTTTATGTACTCAAACATCATTCTTGAAATCTACTCAGTAAGAACAAGATCAATCACAGAATCTCCAGTGTAGATACATAGACACATCATGACAGCTATCCCATCAATCCTGAACCAACCTCTAGCCCTCCTGTGACAACATTCAGTGCAAATCATCATTTGCCCCCTGAAGCAGACCTGCTCAAAATGTGGATTGGTGGACTTGAGACCTGTCTCACAGGTCTCAAGTCAATTCTCATGTATCAGGGGCAAAAGGATGCTGGAACGTAGGGAGACCAATCTACCATCTATGAACACTTGGAAATCAAACAAGCCGCAAATTATTTCAATTTCTTCACCAAATCACAGTAGAAACTTTACCCAGTTGCCAAACACTGAGCACACAAATACTGAGTGAGAAACAAATAAATAAACACTGGGAATAGTCAGTAGGACAACAGTATCTGAGAAAAGTTAACAACATAGAAAGATGAGAAGGACTTGGGGTGGAGGGTTGAGTGGGCTTGAAGATATTTGTTTCTTTATGTCATTAAATTCTTGCAAATGAACTGAGCACTTACTTTATCTGTGATCCAAGAATGCACTCTTCAACATTCATGTAAGAAAAATGCTTCTGCAAATAATTGTTCATGCAACATTTCTCTTTTCAAAACAATGTCTCCATTGGGATTTTCAGCATTACTGCTTTGGGGATTTCAAAACTGTCCAACTACCAATGCATTGTTCTGCCAAAATTATTATAAAACTAAATCGGAATAAAGTCAACTAAATTTTATGCACTCAAATCAAAATGGAATCCCCATTTTGTAACAATGTGTTACTTCCAAATACCCCAAAATGTTCAGCTTGCATGATCTCTACACAATGATCATGTTTTAAAGGGCTAGCCTTTACTGTAAATAACACTAAGGGATTCATTTAATTCAGTTTAGTATCCTTTTGTAATCTAACAGTAACCAAGTTACTCACCTCCAGTAGATCAATCATCCGTGTCATCTGGGAGTAAATGAGCACACGATGACCCTGAGATTTCAGGCGTGTCAGGAGGATGTCAAGAGTATGCAGCTTCCCACTGTCTGTAATCAGGCTTTCTTTGTCTGAAATAGAGAATTAAGTTACTGAAGTTTTTAGGAATTCATTCTCCCCTCTTTCACCCTAATTCTCTCTTGAGGCACTAGTTCTCAATGGGGTGCAACTTCATGGGGTAGAACTACTAATCATACAGTATGAATACGCACAACTAATCTTCACCAAATTATTTGCCTAAAGCATCATATCTAATCTTAAGTGTGGCCACAAATCAAATTTAACTCCTATCAAAAGTCACTGGATCTTAATATGCTGCATAGTACATGTGGAATTTCCCCTCTATAGCTTTTGCATTAACTATGTGATGAAGGCCATCTTCTGATTATCACTAAAGATGCTAGAAAAACCGACTCTGTTAATGGACTGTTACTGCCTGCTAACATCCTACACTCAGCTATAAAAGCAGGATGAATACAAGACCCTGGTGGAGGACTTTCTTACCGATGTTGAGCTGCAGATGATTCAGCTTACACCATTTTGACAAAAGAGATGGTAAAGACCTGCAAGCACCAGGGGTTGCACCAGATGACAGACTTGAGTGGAGCACCATCACAGGCTGGGTACAAGTGCAGAAGTCACCTTTACTTCCTGAGGAAACCAAGGTCCTTTGGAAGATGCAGGCCTCTCCTTCACATGTTCTGCCACTCTGTGTTGCCAGTACAATCTTCTATGTGGTGGTGTGCTGGGACAATGGCATCAACATGGGTGATGCCAACAGGCTCAATAAACTGATTAGAAAGGTTGGCTCTGGTTTTGGAGTATTCACTCTGTTCCAACTGTTAACATCTGGAAACAGTACTGCAGCATAAAAGCCAGGACCAAAAGGCTCCGGAACAGCTCCTTTCACCAAGCCATCAGACAGATTAACTTGTGCTGATACAATTGTATTTCTATGTTTTATTGACTGTCCTGTTGTACATACTATTTATTATAAATTGCGCATTTAGACAGATGTAACGTGAAGGTTTTTACTCCGCATGTATATAAAGCATACAAGTAAAACTGTATACACCAGAGGCTGTGGCAGAACGCAGGACCCTACAAAAAATCCTGCAAATTCTGGATGAAGTTTCTCACCCTCTGCATGTCACCTTGGCTGAACAGAGGAGCAATTTTAGACAGACAACTGCGCTCCTCCAAAGAGCGCTATACAAGGTCATTCTTACCCTCAACCATTAGGCTCTATAATGAGTCAACCTATAGCCAGGGATGATCCCCTCCTGTTAAACCGTGGTAACTTGTTCTTATTCTTTCTACTCTTTTATAGTATTTATATCTGCACACTTGCATCACTACTGTGACACGGTAATTTCCTTTGGGATCAATAAAGTAACTATCTACAAAAGCACAAGCATAACACCTACTTAGTTAACTAAAAGCAGAAATAATTATCAAATTATGTCAAAAATAGCAACTATCATGGATATTATATACACACACACATATGTATAGCCATATAGAGAGAGTGCCTCCTCTTCCTTACCAGCCATTACATAAAAACTATAAAAAACTGATTTACAATGCAGTGAATGAAAATAGGAATCGCAACTTCTGAGCAGCGACAAATAATTGCAAAATTATTCAAAACCCTTTAAAGCTATGAACAAAATCAATTCTTTAATTATAGTAAAACAATTTTTGAACAATTTAGAGCCAACATTAGTAATCCAACTATTCACTATGTCATTGCTTTTTCACCTTTCAATGAGATGGATGGGCTTGGTGCAGTGACATCAGGAGTCTTAGATCCCCGTATTTAATAATTTGGAGTCTGTTTCGTTGCCTTGAAAGAAGTTGGGTGATTGTACTAAATATGATGTTGGAAAGGGAATAAGTAATATATTGATTTTTCCTCCCTCAGTGCAGGATTGCATTCAGAGATTTTGTTCTGCAACCAAAAGTCTTGATATGATTTTTTTGAACCTTGGCTTCAGCTGCAAGTCATTTTGTAGTGAGATCAATTCTTCCTCCATCCTTCCTGTTAATTCCTCACCACAAGTGTTCAGGAGTTGATTTTTTACCCAATCTGGAATTTGGATTGAGAGCAGATCCTAAAATCTCTCTGACATTGTCATTATGCAGATCACAGAGATAGGCACATTTTACTTGAAGATCATCTGGTATTTATTCCTTCTCTTCCAACTCAGAGAAGCTCAGAATTAGGAAAAAGTTACCAATAATTCACATAAATAAGGTTAACTTGGACAGAAATATGGAGACAACTGATTTGACTTTGATAAGATTAACATCATTTCCTTGCAATTGAAGACTGATTTAATTAAACTTTGCAAATAATTCTGACAAATCATGCCTAATGTTCTTGTGTTGATCACTGAATGAAGCATTGTCACTTCAAAGAATTTTATAAGTTTCCAAAAGCACAAAAAAGCATCTCAGACAGTTTCCTTTGGAGAGCCATCTGACTTCTGTGTGCAAAAGCAAGTATTCAAACTACTTATCATTCTCAATACAAATCTCTTAAAATAGTTGAACATTGAGAGCCAGTATCATTATATTATTATTATTATCATTATTATTATTATTATCATTATTATTATTATTATTATATTATTTTTGAACTTGTATCATATATGCATCTTATTGTTTGTGAATTTTTTGTGGTAGTATTACTTATTGTGTTATGTGTGAGTTATAGTTGTGCAGCTTGGTCTGGAGGAACATTTGTTTCACTTGGCAGCATACATGCATATGGTTAAATAACAATAAAATGAACTTGATTATTAAATAAAAAACACAAAATGCTGGCAGAACTCAGCAGACCAGACAGCATCTATGGGAGGAGGTAATAACGACGTTTCGGGCCGAAACCCTTCATCAGGAGTGAAGTAACATGGGATGGTAAAGGGGGGGATAAGAAGTGAGGGTAGGGATAGAGAGCTGGGAAGTGATAGGCTGGAGGGAAATGGGCTAGGGGGAAGGTGGAGATTTATGGGAAATAAAAGGGAAAGAAAGGTAGGGCTGGGGGGAGAGATTATAGTGAGGAGGGGAAAAAAAGAGAGAGAAAGAGAACCAGACTAAAATAATAGATAGGGATGGGGGTAAGGGTGGGGGGCAGGGGTATCAACGGGGGTCAGTGAGTTGGATGTTCATGCCGGCAGGAAGGAGGCTACCTAGGCGGGTGTTAAGGTATTGCTCCATCGACCTGCGTGTGGCCTCATCTTGACGGTAGAGGAGGCCATGGACAGACATGTCGGAGTGGGAGTGGTCTGTGGAATTGAAATGTGTGGCCACAGGGAGATCCCGCCACTTCTGGAGGACTGAGCGCCGGTGTTCGGCGAAACGGTCTCCCAGTCTGCGGCAGGTCTCCCCAGTGTATAAATGGCCACATCGGGAGCACCGGATACAGTATATCACCCCAGTTGACTCACAGGTGAAGTGGTGCCTGTCTGTCGACCATCCCATGTTACTTCACTCCTGATGAAGGGTTTCGGCCCGAAATGTCATTATTACCTCCTCCCATAGATGCTGTCTGGCCTGCTGGGTTCTGCCAGCATTTTGTGTTTTTTATTTATTTCCAGCATCTGCAGATTCACTCGTGTTGCCTTTGAGTATTAAATATATGATGTGGTGGGTAAGACAGGTAGGATGGCAGGATTGTTGAGTATAAGCGACAGGATTATCACCAGTAAGAACTACGTTCACATCATATTGTCTAGGTACACTTCATATCAACAGGCTCACTTCCCCAGGTACAGAAGAGGGCTGGAAACATGAATTGATGCACTACAAATCACAAATCACTAAATGTTTATACTGTAGGAAAATTAACAACAATATAGAAAATTAACTATAGAAAGGGGCTGGGGAAGGAAAATTGAAGTTCTACTTAATGCTGCTTACCTCACATTGGGGATAAGGGGGTCAATTTGCAGATTTTGAGAATGAAAAAGAAAGTAACCCTTGACTTTTCAATTCCAAACTTAATTTCTTGTCATGTACTCAGGGCAATTTCAAATAGCAGAACTCAAAAGTCAGTCGTCGAGATACAGGACAGGAATAAGCTCTTTGCTGTACTGAGTCAGTGCTGTCTATCAAACACCCATTTATGTTAATCCTACATGAATCCCATTTTTAAAGCTTTCCCTATGTACTCATCAACTCAGATACATTATAAAACAATTAACAAAGATCATTAACAACGACCCAATTAACCTACTACTTCCATATCATTAGCATGTGGGAAGAAACTAGAGCATCAAAAAAACCCACATGGTCATCAGAAGAACATGCAAACTCCACACACACAGCACCAGAGATCAGGTTTGAACCGGAGTCTCTGGTGTTGAGGTACAGATCCATCCATGTACTTTATAGCAAGATCCCTCATTTTTAACACCAATAACTTATCACTTTATACCCTGCATCACTTTTAACCTCATGAGTGAAATGAATAGAGGACCAGTAACTCAAAAAAAAACAATTAGTACAAGGAACTACACCAATAATGTTGGATTTTTGGTCAACTCTAATTTATTATAAGTCTGCCTTGCAATAACAATCAAATTTTATCATGCTAGGCCTGAATTTACAAAGCATTCTCCATATCCTCATAGTATCGCAAATGTACTGCAAAGCTGATGAACTACCTCTGAAGTATGGCTGCTCTTTATACAGAGGAAAATGCACCCCGTAGGTGACAGCCCCTATTTTTAAGGGGATGAAGTTTGCTAACTCTATTATCCTTTCAGGCAGTCATTTCCAGACCTTCACTACACTCCGGGCAAAAGACTCTTCCATCTCCTCCTCCCCCCTCCCCCCCCCCCCCCGCCGCAACTTTCTTCTGCAACCTTCTAAAGTTACTTTAAATCATCTATCCTTTTTTTTTTGCTCTTAATTAAGGGAAACAGGTCATTGCTATTTTACTATTCAAAATTGGAATTGGTTTAATACTGTCACCTGTACCAAGGTACACTGAAAAGCTCATCTTGCATACTGTTCATACAAGCCAATAAACAATAGATCCAAATGTAACATTTCACTGTAACCTGTGATGGAGCTCAGGTAAAGCATGAAAAGGACAGCCTGACTATCCTCTTTTAACTTTCATTGGTGCTGACTCTGGCCACCTGTAGATACAAATCCAACACTCGTCGTTGAACACATAATGTAACTATCTCAGTACTACAGTGGAGAGCTACAGAAGCCCATTTCAGCAGACAAAGATCAGAGAACATACCAGAAACAATTCTAGAAGACATCACAACTACTTGGAAGAACTGAGCATCATCTTGACCCAACATTCATATACAAAAGAAGCAAGTAAAACAGAACTGAATCAGCATTCCTGGACATAAAAATGGAATTAGTATTAAGAAATCCTTCCACAATCAGGCAAATAACTGGAGCAACCGCTACACTAAAAAAAATACAAGGCGACAGATAGATGGGACATTCCACAATGAAATAACTGTGACTTTCCAAAGCATAATTCAGCAGCATAAAGGAATACACTTCACTTACTTGGACATTGAGGTTGCACTCAACAGTCCGAAAGCTTCATAGCATCTAGGATATTTGTTTGGAACTCATTCCACCAAAACATTCCTGTACCTGTGGTACAGTGTGCATCATAAGATGTAATGCATTAAAGTCATAGCTTCTTTTCCAGAAAGACCAGCGTACAGACATTACTACCTACATTGTTTTCCTCAAATTTACTACAAGTTCACTTGGGAACATACAGCAAGACCATTCTTTCATAGCTACCAAGTTAAAATCCTGGAATAACATCAAAGAGATCAAGATGGCTGACCACTACCCGAGAGACCAATTTGGAATGGACAATAAATACTTCCTTTTCCATTCTTCTCCATACCTCTTAAAAATGACATGCCTTATCCAAGCATCATCATAGAAAATTGGGAACACTGTATATTTATTGTCTGTTGGATCTCACTGTGGACAGTCACTGCTGCTTCAACAATACTTCCATGAAGTAGATGGGAGTAATATGAGAGATGTGCTTTATTAATTTGTCCTTATTTGTCATCTGTATAGTGATAATGTTCATCGATTTGTGAAAGTGTAACCCTTTAAAAGGTCAAACATTAAGTCCAGATATCACAGATGAACATTAAACATGACAGGATATTTCAGTGAAGAACACAGGAGGTTTTGAACCGTAAAAATATCCAATGAAACACGTCAGAGAAAGGTCAGTTATGTTTGTGAACCTAGCGATTCATTTTTCCTGTTTGCATTTTATATTTAGATGGGAGCTGGGAAGGGAAATAGGAGATGGTTTGGCCCAGATGTGCACTGCTCTATAACTCATTTCCACAACAGAAGGAAACTCAAGAGGTGAGTTTCCTGGTTTGTTTGCTGGCAGAAGACTAGAGTAAAGAACTTAGTAGGACATAGCTGATTTTCTGCTTTGAAGTGGTCAGAGAAAGAGTAACAGGAGAATTTAAGTAAAATGAAGCTAAGTCAATTTTCATTTGAAAACATTCTATGTGCAAAGCATTACACTTTTATACTAAGAACAATACTTTGTGCTGAGGAAAAGCAGAGCCTTTCAGTCTCTCTGGCCTGAAAGGAACAACATTTTCCAGAGGGTTGTAGTCTCCTGTCATGGCCGTGTACATGCTTCACCTCCCTGACTCAGCTAAACTACAGAAGAAACCCCTTACAAAGTCAGATTTGCACAAACTGCGCAACATCATTAGAAGACAAGCAGAGTACATCACAACCAATCTAAAGATTAACCCTCTGATGACCAACTTCCTTGCATCAGAGGTGGCATGGGTTATTTAAATAGACGACAGGCAATCTGCAATCCATGCTGGACTGAGGGGCGGCCCCTGCAGGCTGGTTCTCCCATCAGTGCTACTCTCCAGTGTTCACTCCATGGAAGACAAGCAGTATTGTGTTTGTCTGCAACTGACCCAGAGCAAGATCAGGAACTGTTCCATATTTGTTCTTACTGTTGAATGTTGTCTCCAGAACAACATCCCATGCACCATTAATCTTCAGGCCATGCCAATCATGGACTCATGCTATTATTCTTTTTGTAACTGTGTTTTGCACCTTGGCTCTCGAGGAGTGCTGCTTCATTTAGCTGTATACATACGTACAGCTGAGTAACAATTAAACTTGAAACTGGTTTAATTAAGAAATACACATTTATTTATTTAAAATTTGGTGAAGCAGCTAAACAAAATAGCTTCCGGGCCTTCAAGCTGCACCGCCCCAACAACCCTGGTTAAACAATAACCCAATCACGTGACAAAGATCAATTAACCTCTTTAGACTGTGGGAGAAATAAAGAACACCTAGGTGCTATACATTTAATATTTCAGTAGTATTTGAGTAATAGTGTAAATATATTGTTTGATTAAACATTCTTTGTTGTTTAAATAATTCATTACGGGTTCTATATAAAATTAAGAGAATTATATACATCATGAAGCTACCACGTGATATGTCTGTGCTTCACTTAACGTAAAAACGAAGTAGACGTGCATTTTGGATTCCCTTGTTTTTCTTCCAATTAGTTTAATGTTTTGAAGTTACAAAACTAACACTGGGGAAATGCCACGCATTCCATGGAGCATAAGTAGAGATTCCTTACAGAGGACGTTGAAATTAAACTCCCACACCCCAAGCTGCAATAGCTTTGCCCTGATCGCAACACGACCAGCAACAAAGCTCCCCCAAATCAGAGGTCCTCTGATTGGCAAAAGAGATGATTATCACACAGGCCTATTGCAAATCCATCCCCAAAAGTTGATATAAAGTTCAACAGTTTGATGTACAAAACCTCCAGGTTTCCAAATCTGTCTGTTCATAAAACTAAAAGTATTAGTTCCTCCAACTACAAATCAAGTTTGAACACCATCAACTACATTCACAAAGTACAGACTCCTTCAATTCATTTTGTTGTTATCATGAAACAAAGGTTACCTTTGCCCTTGGGAAGATGGTTGTGAGAAGCTGCCTTTAACTTCTGCCATCCTGTCCATTATATTACTAACCAGATGTTCTAATTTTGTCACTGATATTAAGTACATACATTTAAGGAACTAGCACCTGCAAAGGAACCTTGTTTTGTGTGTTTAAGCTGTACTGCAGCTGCCCTGTGAATGCTTGTTTGAATAGTGCTTCTTCCATTCCCCAAGACTAACAGCTTTCACCTTGAGTACAATATCTGAAGTCAAAAGGGTTTTGTCAGGGTTTAAACCGGCTCAGGCAGGAGAAATGGGTTTGGGCAACAGCCAACCACTTCCTGTATTTGGCCAAGCATTTACTGGCTTCTATCCTGTTACAGAATTACCAGTGCTCTCAGATGTGCCACAGCTAGTTGTCAAGCATATGGAAATCAGTGTGGGAAGTGAATAAACTCAACAGCGACACAGACTGCATGGCTGTGAGACAACACGAGGGGAAACTGTGCAGGAAGTATTTACTGTAGACTGCTGGTCCTCTGAGAGGGTAGTAGTGGTGCAATATGCCACGTAAACAGATCAATTTCTGCCTTTTAACCCTGTCTGTGACAAACAGTAATTATTCAGACTTCCCATTCATAAAGATAGAAACTGCTGATAACTCGAAGGGTAGAGGTTAAAACCAGTCACAGCCACAGTTATATTCAGCACCACTCTGTAACATTAATAACCAGACCCCAATCTCCCTTAGGAAACGAGTTTCATAATTGATTTTTCACTTGTGCATCATTCCATTCCAAAAAGCTAAGTTAAAAGAAAATCATTATTATACACTGTGTTGTATGACGTGGGCAACTATGATAGTTCCTGGCAAATTTTTGTCCAGAAGTAGTTTACAATTGCCTTTCTCTGAGCAGCTGGTGCATATCACAAGTCCTAATTATGTGGCCACTGATGTCAGCAGACGATCTTTGAAGAGTATTTATAATGGCTGGGGTCACCTGTCTTCTAAAGGCACTGCCCGAAAGAAAATAGAGCCAGTTTTATGGACATCATGCCAGGCCTAGAAAATAGCATCACAAATGCTCCAAATTCAGCATGTTCCACTTTCAGTATATTGACTTGTTCTCACATAATACTGCAGCACATTATTATATTATGACTGATAACACATACAGGTACTGCACCCAATGTCACAATGATTGCCACCTTCCTTCCGAAGTCAGAAGTGAAGATTTTACAGATAATGGGATTTAATTTGCAACATCTCAGCGACAATGGAAGAGTACATGTAACAAGACCTGGACAAAGATTCAGGCTTGGATGATATGATTCAAGTAACATTCACATCACAAAAGATAATGACCATTGCCCAACAAAAGTCTAACCACCCAGCCTTGATATTTCAATAATACCTCGCTGATTTTCCCACCAACAACACTCCATAGTCATCATCAACTAAAACTCAACAGGATCTGCCACAGAGACATTCAGATATACAGCAAGGAAACAGGCCCACCAATTTATTTCAATTGCACATACATTTTTAATCTCTTCACATTCTCATCCATTCTACTTTCTACCCCCCCCCCCCACTCTACCATTCAACACTAGAGGTAATATTATTGTTATCAATTAACCTACCAACCAACATCATTGGGACTCAGGAGGAATCAAAGCAACCAGATGAAACTCAACGTCCAGGCAAATGAGAAAACTGCACGCATCGCTAATTAAGATGGACATAAGTGGAGTAAAGTGCAGCGGTCAGATAGAACACTGCAAGATCTCAAGGTGTATTCAAATGGTTTTGTTTATAGAAGGAATTTGGGTTGTATTTAGGTGAAAAACTGTTCCCAACAACACTGAAATAAGTTATCTGGTGTGTGACCATACTGTTGCATGTGGGGGTTTTGCAATGTTTGAATTGGCTGATGTGTTTCTCATATTACAAATAAGCTACTCTTCAGAAGCCACTTCAGTTGCAGATGCAGATGTTTTGGAATTTCTTAAATGGAATTGCCTTTCAGATTTCAGTATTGGCAGTGTTTTAAAAGGTACCTGAAGAGCAGCACTCCCAAGTGCAGCCTCACCACTGACTTGTACAAGTGCAATGTAATGTCCTGATTCAGCGCCAGCTGATGAAGGTCAGCATGCTAAACCCTCTTTTCACCACATTGTGGCATGCTTTCAATGAACTATGCAAAAGTACTCCTAGGTTCTTCTGTCAATTATACTTCCTAGCTCCCTACCATTCATAGGCGCTGCCTTGACTTTTCAAAAAGACATCACCTCACACTTATTTGCATTGAAATCTGTTTGTCACTCAGCCCTAAATAATCAAGATCACCTTGCATCCATAATAACCTACTCCACTATCAACACATCCCAACGTCATGTCATCTGCAAAGGTACTAATTAAGCCTTACACATCTCCATTCAAATGACAAATATTAAGGGTCTCAACACTAACCCATGCAACAAGCCACTATTTGCCATTTATTCCTTTTAAACAGTCACACAATCTACCTCTGCTAGATCCTGTCTAATGCCCCCAAAGGTAGCCCTGCTCCAACCTAGAACAGTAATCTGGGGACCTGACTTATCATTTTCCACCACTATCTTAAAAACAAAGATCACTAGAGCCTAAGTACCCCCTGACTGCAACTTCAGTTGCTTGCCCTGCCTTGCTCTCCAAGGTCCAATATTGCACCCTTCTGAGTAGACCCTCTATATATTGACTTACAAAATATTGACTTCAAAATAACATAGAAAAGGATACTTACTGTATGGTAAATAATTGTCATTGTGATGCCTTTCAATATATGGTGTGATTGTGGCAGATTCTATTTCTTTGTGTTTGCAGAAGCAGATCCACACCACAGTAATCAAAATATTGCTGCTGACAGATTTTCATCGAATCATGGAGCAGAGACACAGGCTCTTTGGTTCACAAGTCCACAAACATGAAGCACCCATTTACATTAATTTTTTTTTATTCTGCCCAATTCTCATCAGCTCTCCTGTTTCCCATTCCGCTCAGCTACACTCTGAAGTGGCTACACATTTTTGAAATGTTGAAGGAAACAGCAGCACCTGGGGAAATCACAGAAATAACATGCAAACTCCATGCATTCAGTACCCAAGGTAGGATTGAACACAAGCCCCTGGCACTGTGATGCAGTGGCTTTACGAACAGTGTCACTGTGCCATCCAAGTTTATCAAGTGAATATGGGATGGACTTTGAGAAATCTTTTCAATGGATTCAATGCAGTCTCTAACACCAGCTTAGTTCTACAATTTGAACTTTACTGCATCATCAAAAGTAAAACTCAGTGTTGCACAATCACAACTTCCAGGTTCACTCATTCCTTTTGTTACTTAATGTTCAAATCACGTGCACGGGCATTTAATGAACAAGGGTTCCCATATGGACTGAAGAAGGCAGTGGGTCTGTTGAAGGATTTTGTTATTGGTCATATGTATGGAGTTTCATTCAGGATGACTGGAGCATTAATCTCACAATCAATTACTTGCTTGTACTTCCTGTCAATGCAGGCTGGCAAAGAAACACAAACATTTCTTTCCTGTCCCTTTGCTCCAGCTCCACAGCCTGGACCTCACAGATGGCGTGCTTAAGCAATTTTTCCTTCAGAACTGTTTTTGTGAGACTATCAGCCAGCACCAGCATGCTCCAAGTACTTTTTCCCCTCTATCTAGGCATTCTTGAGCAGCTGAGAACAATTACATTGTTTATCATTTACTGTCTTTTATCTAAAACAAACACAAATTTTTGTTCAATTCACAACAGCAAACTTTGTCTTTTATAGCTACCTAGAGAAACTGACGGTCTGACGGTCACCTCCTGCTATCTGGACTGAGATACAATCTTTATCCTAATCATCCTGTGTTGTTCACTGACCCCAGAAGGGGCAACTCTCAGATGCTTCAATTAGTCTTGCTTTGGATTATGTGGTGGTAGGGGAAATTCAACCAGGGTTCCTTAAGAAGTTTACTCAAAAAAGTGTTCTCCAGATTCCAATGGCACTGAACTATGTGGCCAGAATTTACACAAGCAACCTCTGAACTACACAGCAGATAACACTCAGAAGTAGTGCCATGCATATTTTATAAATAATGGCATACTTCTCATTGAAAATGATTAAACTAGCATTACTAAGGCTATTATGACTGTATCCCCACCATCTTTCTTGGCAAAGTAGCACAGTCCATTTTGGCTTGGCACCCATTGCTTCTCCAGCTGTACTCTAAATTGAAAGTTAATTTCATTCAAAAATATCTACACTGATACTCAAGTGTATCAGATAACATTTTTCAAAATATGTGATGTTCAACCAATGCTGTCTATTTTTAAAAAAAATTCTTGGCATCCATATGACGAAAAGCCATCACTACAAAAGAAAATTCTTCACATTGAATCTTTGGAAGGAACCAAATGAACACACTTCGTTCAATGTTCTTATGCTTTCTAGGATCTCCTGTAAAATGACCCAAATGCTGTACTTAAAAAAAAAGCTGGAGAAAGTCAGCAAGTCAGGCAGCACCCGTAGAGGGAAAAGGACAGTTGATGTTGTGGCAACACACACAAAATGCTGGTGGAACACAGCAGGCCAGGCAGCATCTAGAGGGAGAAGAACTGTCGACACTTCGGGCTGAGACCCTTCATCAGGACTGACGTTGATATTGTGGGTTGAGACTCATTCTCTGGATTGTTAAAAATGGTCCAAGTGAATTTGGTGAAATTGCCAAGTTCCACACAGGTGCAGGAGGCAATTGCAAAGGAAGAGTTGGAGGATGGTGACAGGTAGGCTTGGAACATGGATTACTTCACTTAGCCAACAAAAATGCAGGTGTTGTTCGTGCCCAAGACAAAAAAAAATGCTGATATACTCAGTTCATTCAATAGCATCTGCAGGTGAGAAAAGTGTTAATGTTTGAAGTCAATGAGCTATTGTCAGAAATGGGAAATACTGGAAATTAAACAAGGAGGCAAGGAGAACAAGAGAAAATCTGTGCCTGAGTGGTGCAAATCCTCAGAGAGAATGAATGACACAAGTGACTGATAAAAGAGGATGAGAAAGCTAAGGAAAAGATAATAGAACAAGAAACTTCTGCTGGAAATATGATTTACAAGACTATAGAACTGTATTCAGCGAAATGGAATATTTAATGATGAGCTTTTAAGTCTAATGTGCCAAAAGGGCGGTAAGATATTGTTCTTCAAGCTTCCTTTCAGCATCATTGGAATAGGGGCAAAGCCAAAGGCAAGAGCTTGAATGCAAGTGAGATGGAAATTTAATGAGCAATAAAACTGAACTCAGGATCGCTATTGTGAATTGAATAGAGTTGGCTGCAAATCAGTCAGCTAATCTGTTTAGTTTCTCCAGTGTAGGGTACTGATGGAAATATACTTAATTGGAAGCAGTAAAAATCAGGGGCATTAACTGCTGCTGCGCAGGGAAACAGCATGAGAAGGTGAATGAGTATTGGTAAAAATGGAAGAACATGCCAGGGAGGAATACAGTATCCTTGTAGTGTAGAAATGGGAGTCTGAAATGTGTTGGGAGATAGTGGCATCACATTAGAGATTCTGAAAATTATGGGAAAGCAACCTGTGTTGTGTGGAGAGCCATAAAGTAGAAAAGAACCAAATTCTGATTAGAAATTGTGAGACCACAAATTCAGATAACAGAATACACACAAGAAACTAGAGAAACTCAGCAAGCCAGACAACATCTACGGGTGAGAATAAATAGTTGATCTTTCAGGCTATGACCTTTTATCAGGACTAGAAAATAAAGTGGGGGAGGCAGAGGGCAGAAGACAGAATAAGGCAGCAGTGGGAGGGGGGAAACAAAGAGTATAGCTGACCGCTGATTGTTGAAGGAGAAGATGGGTAGGAGCAGGGAGGAGTTGTAGTAAGAAGCTTGGAGGTGATAGGTGGAAGAATGGCTGAAGAAGGAATCTCAGAAGGGGACAGTGGACCAGGGAAGAAAGGAAAGGAAGAGGGGCACAGAGGGAGGTGATGAGCAGGTGAGAAGGTGTGAGAGGGAATCATAATGGGGTATGGAAAAAGAAAGGAGGTGGGGGGAATTTTACTGGAAGTTAGGAAAAAATAAAAGTAAAATTGTGTTCTTGCCATCATATTGGAGGCTACCCAGATGGAATACAAGGTATTGCTGCTCCAATCTGAGTGTGGCCTCCTCGTTGCAGTAGGAATTCAAATTGAAATGAGTGGCCATTGGGAATAGATGGAATGGACAGTCTGCTCAACTGTGAGGGACCTAGTTTGGAGAAGAAAAATGCACGAGAGGCACTTGTAGATGGTGGCAGAGACAGATGCAATGGAGACACAGAAATCAGAAGAACAAGACAGAATCACTGCAGGAAGCAGGATGAGCTGAAGTGTAACTAAACCAGCTATGGGTTTAAGGGTCTGTGATGAATTTTGGTCGCCAACTTCAGAATCAGATTTATTTTCACCGGCATGTGTTGTGAAATTTGTTAACTTAGCAGCAGCAGTACAATGCAATAAATGATAATATAGAAAGAAAAAATAAATAAATAGAAGCATATATACATATATCTATATCAAATAGATTAAAATAGTACAGAAACAGAAATAATATACATTAAAATTCAGGTAGTGTTCATGGGTTCAATATCCAATCAGGAATTGGATGCCAGAGGGGATGAAGCTGTTCTTGAATTGTCGTGTGCCTTCAGACTTCTGTACCTTCTTTCTGACAGTAACAATGGGAAGAAGGCATGACCTGGGTGATGGGGGTCCTTAACGATGGACACTGGCTTTCTGAGGTGCCACTCCTTGAAGATGCCTTAGATGCTACAGAGTCTGATATCTAAGATGGAGCTGACTAATTCCCCAAAATGGAGAATGTTAAGTTGAAAAAAGTAAAAGAGTCAAGTGAACCACACGGAAGTGACAGCAAGGTGAAACTTAGCAATGAAGACGATAAAACCTTTTGAGCTCTGTAGACAAGACCAGGTAGCAGATAAAAGTTGAGGTGATGGGAGCCAATTAAGAGTCAAACAAGCAATGTTCAACAGAGAACAACACACACAAAATGCTGGTAGAACACAGCAGGCCAGGCAGCATCTATAGGGAGAAGCGATGTCGACGTTTCGGGCCGAGACCCTTCGTCAGGACGAACCGAAAGGAAAGATAGTAAGAGATTTGAAAGTAGTGGGGGGAGGGGGAAATGCAAAATGATAGGAGAAGACCGGAGGGGGTGGGATGAAGCTAAGAACTGGAAAGGTGACTGGCGAAAGTGATACAGAGCTGGAGAAGGGAAAGGATCATGGGACGGGAGGCCTCAGGAGAAAGAAAGGGGGGGGGGGGGAGGAGCACCAGAGGGAGATGGAGAACAGGCAAACAACTAAATATGTCAGGGATGGGGTAAGAAGGGGAGGAGGGGCATTAATGGAAGTTAGAGAAGTCAATGTTCATGCCATCAGGTTACCCAGCGGTATATAAGGTGTTGTTCCTCCAACCTGAGTTTGGATTCATTTTGACAATGGAGGAGGCCCTGACATATTTAGTTGTTTGCCTGTTCTCCATCTCCCTCTGGTGCTCCCCCCCCCCCAACTTTCTTTCTTCTGAGGCCTCCCGTCCCATGATCCTTTACCTTCTCCAGCTCTGTATCACTTTTGCCAATCACCTTTCCAGCTCTTAGCCTCATCCCACCCCCTCCGGTCTTCTCCTATCATTTTGCATTTCCCCCTCCCCCCACTACTTTCAAATCTCTTACTATCTTTCCTTTCAGTTAGTCCTGACGAAGGGTCTCGGCCCGAAACGTCGACATCCCTTCTCCCTATAGATGCTGCCTGGCCTGCTGTGTTCTACCAGCATTTTGTGTGTGTTGTTGTTTGAATTTCCAGCATCTGCAGCTTTCCTCGTGAATGTTCTACAGAGCTTGGATTCAGGTGGGTTCCCATTGATAAACCTGAAATGTAGATGAAACTAATAAAGATTTAAGGCAAAAAAAATTCAGCACCAGAATGATTTCAGCCAGGTGAATGAATGGCAGCTGAAGGTGACAAACTGGGCTTCTGTGCAAACAAGTACATCAAACTACTTTGCTGTAAATAGAGTTGCTTGAAGAATGCTCTTCCAAAGCAAGTGAGCTTATTGGCCAAGGACATGAAAGCTGTTAAAGTAGTATAGGGCATGACAAATGGCAAATAAATATCAACTCTGTCTCTCCCCATAGATAACACCTGACCAAGTATTATTAGTATTCTGAAATTATACTGCAGATCCAGTGTTTACAATCTTTTACACTATGTGCATACATAGTATAAGCTCATTCTGCATCACCCTAGAAAGATGACAATAATCATAATCAAGATGCAGGATAACACACAGTGTGGCAATCAAACCTATAAGATATCTGGCAGCAGCGTTCTGATCAATCTGTAGGAAATTCAGAGATCTGCAAATGACTTGCACTGCATATAGTTGCAAGAAAAAGTTTGTTAACCCTTTGCAATTAACTGGTTTTCGATATTAATTTCTTACAAAATGTAGTCTGATCTTCATCTAGGTCACAATAATAGACAAACACAATCTGCCTAAACTAACAACACAAACTATTGTACTTTTCATGTCTTCATTGATCACATTGTGTAATCATTCACAGCCCAGGCTGGCAAATGTATGTGAACCCTTGTATTTTATAACTGACAGAACCTACTTTAACAGCAATAACCTCCACCAAACATTTCCAGTTGCTGCTGCTTAGACTTGCACAATGGTGTGAAACAATTTTAGACCACTCCTCCATACAAAACTGTTTCAGTTCATCAATATTTTAGGGATACTCTGCATGAACAGCCCTCTTCAGATCATGCCACAGCATCTCCATTGGGTTAAGGTCTAGCCTCTGATTTGGTCACTCCAAAACACGCACTTCCTTGTTCTTAATCCATTTTGTTGATGATTTACTCTTGTGTTTTTAGATCACTATCTTGTTGCATCATCCAACTTCCATTGAGCTTCAAGTGATGGACCACTACCCTGACATTCTCTTGAAAAATGTCTTGATAACATTTTGAAGTCATTGTTCCCTCAAGAATTGCAACCACTCTTCCAGCTACCTTCTCGAAAAGCTGGATTTGATCAGAAAGTTTCTCTTTTTTTCTTGCTGTCACTCTCAGTGAGCTGCCCAGTTCCTTTTTTTCTTTTTTTTTGTTTTTTGTTCAGTGGGGTTTTTTATGTATATAAAAATTATAAGTTTCTTTATCTTTTTTCTTCCTTTCATGGAATGATAAGAGGAGAATCAATTATCTTATTTTTTATTATATACTATTAGATTAATACTATGTATGATCTTGATAATGTTTATTTTACCTTTTATATGAATTGTTATCAATATAGATATTTGAGATAATTCTCCTCTTGTTTATATATGTACTATTTTTTAATTAATAAAAAAGATTGAAAGAAGAAAAAAAAAGAAAAATTGCAAGCTGTCCACCCCCAAACCATGATGTTCCTTCTACCATGCTTCACAGTTGGGATGAGATTTTGGTGTTGGTGTGCAGTGTCCTTTTTCCTACAAACATAGTGGCATCCATTTCAGCCAAAAAGTTCACCCTTTGTCTCATCTATCCACAGAACTCTGTCCCAGAGTGTTGTGGAACATCCGAGAGGTCTTTTGCAAGCTTGAGATGGGCAGCAATGTTTTTCCATAAACACCATTCTTGTTCAGTGTTTTCCTTATAGTGGACACATGAACAGAAAATTTAGCAAGTTCCAGAGATTTTTACAGATCTTTTGCTGTTACACTTGGGTTCTTTTTCACCTCCTTCGGAATTGCACTTTGTGCTTTTGGTGTGACCTTTGAGGAACTCTCACTCCTAGGGACAGTAGCAACAGTAATGAATTTACTCTATTTGCATACAATTGCTCTTACTATGGACTGATGAACACTCAAGCCTTCAGAAATGCTTTTGTAGTCTTTCCCAGCATCACACATTGCTACAGTTTTTTGAAGGTCCTCTAAAAGTTATTTTGATCAAGGCATGGTGCACATAAACAGATCTTTCTTAAGAACATGCTGTTAGTAACCCAACTTTGTGGGTCATTTTTTTTAAAAAATAGGCACACAAAGGTGGTGTGCAATCTAATAACAAATTATCTTAGTCACTTTTCTTGTGATCACAAGACACTGTTGGGCATTGTTAATGTGAAATGTTGCAAGTCCAAATCACTGACTTATTGGCGGATGATAGGGGCAGTCAGCAGGGAAGCTGCGTGGACTTGGTCATGGTGAGGACAAGGCGTTAAACTATGGTGTGGCCTGTTTACAGCCGCCCAGAAGACAAGATTTGGAGTCAGTGAGTCCCACCAAAGTATGGCACGGCATCCATGCTTGAGTCTCTGCTGCCCCCAGTGTTTGCTTGGCAGAAGTCAAGCTGTATTGCGTTTGACTACAGATTGCTGCAACTTTCTTGGACTCTGGGTCTTGGACTATATTTTTTTGTGAGACTACTTTACTCACATCTTATATGTGCTGTGTATGACTGCTGGTACTGTATTATGTACCATGGCTCTAGAGTAATACTGTTTTTGTCATACAATAGTTACAGGGCAGTGTGAGCATTCCAATCAATTGGGTAATATACAAGCACAAGAGACTCTGACGGTGCTGGAAATCCAAGAGCAACACACAGAAAATGCTGGAGAAGCATCTATGGAAATGAACAAACAGTTGACATTTTCAGTCGAGACCTTCATCAGGACTAGAAAGGAAGGGAGTAGACCCTTTCTTTGGGTAATATTACAGGCAGCAAATACTTTGTTCATTCAGCAGGATATTTGACGTATTTCAGACGTATGACTGGCTCTTCAGCTGCTTTTCCCCTACAGAACCAGGAGACCTTGAGCATTAATGCACTCTGTCAAATGCACTAACCTAAGCAGGCTTGTAGTATCACAGACTAATTTCATTTCTCAATGAAGGCACTATCTTTTCTCCACCCAGGGGCCACTGACATAAGGCACTCACTTAAAACAGGAAATTAGCATATCAGCAATATTATGGATGATTGTAGAGGTCAAAAGTGCCTAAGCTTTCAATGATCAACCCGTCTTTACAAATATTGGTAAAAATTCACATGATTTTGATGTGACATACAGCACATGAAGGTAAAAGGGGTGAATTGGCTTCCCTAGAACTATAACCAGTTACTGAAATTTAGCTAGTATGGAGGGAAAGGAAACCAATTTGCAGGTGGCCAGAATCAAATAAACAAATTCCACCTTTACCACAATTACATTTTTTGGCTTAAAACCCTAGTGTTGAAGTTGCTGTATTTGAAGAATTATCATGTGTCATCTAAAAATTGTACAAAGAAATTTCAATCAACTTACCAGGGATCCTAATAAAAGACCAGCCATGTCTGAACTGAACAGCTAACAAACCCCCAGGATCTTCAGGGAAAAAAGAGGATAGCTGATTTTTCCAATTAAGTGCTAGTTGTGGGGTTCCATACAGGAGGCACTGTTTGGCTGTAAGTTGGCCTCCTTCTCTCATCAGTCGACGTTCATACTCTGCGCTTCTATCACAGCAGTAGATATCACGTGGGACTGCAGTCACCTGAATTACACAAGAGATAAGATTTACAAGAAAATACTCCTGTTGATACAATGCAGCTTCAACTTCATGATGAATGATCTTCACATTTGGCAACAAGCAACCTCACTGCTCATGAAATGCTGCAAAGTGCTCATTTCAATACATTTAACATTTCAGTTAGTTTCAATCTCAATCCAGTGACCCAGATTTATTGATCAGCAGTGAATGGAAATAGCTACTCAGTTGCAGTTCAAGGGCTTGCAAAGCGAGTCAATTCGTTTCAGGATCTGCATGAACAGAGTAGCACCCTATCACATTGAAAAAGCCTTCCTAAAACAGGCCAAGTCTAAGGAAGTGAAATTAGCAAAAAAAAAAGACAATTAGAAAAAAGATATATGGAAATCTTCAAAAAAAAACTCTAGCATTATGAACAAACTGAAGGAATACGATCATACATTTGTTTTTCTTCATTTTCAATGTCAATGGCATGAGGAGCTTGATAAGCTTTACTATTGACACTTGATTGCCTGCTATGTTCAGTGGGCATTTGGGGAACAAGAAAATAAGTTTACCACTGCTCCTAATGTTTTTCTTTCCCATAAAAATATACATTATTCACAAACATTTACAACCATGCTATACTTTATCATGTTGTCATAACAGCACAAGATCCTTCTACTTATTTTCAAGATTCAGCTTTACATCAATTTCTTCTCAACATACATAACCAAAGGTTTTTTAAAAAATAAATGTTGCAGTACATCAGTGTGCAGAGGGGAAGCGATTTAAATTTTAAATCTGTTCCTTCCCTATATCTTTGCTCCGGTAAATCTTTCAGCAGGTAGTTCTAACCTTGGAATGCAGCCTGCTGAAGAATTGAAACATCTGATATTGGGCAGGTTTTGTGCAGCCAATAGCCTTTCACGAGGTTGGTGATTGGCTTAGTACAAAGCCACAGGAACCGTCTCCTGTACAGCTCCTTTTACGCAGTTCAACATATTCAAATGCCAAATGCAGAAAATCTTCTTTAAAAACAGAGCAATTCAATCAACCCTGATTTTTATTTTTGGATACATTTATCCACTAATAACTTGCTTATCAATACCTTCAGTATGACTTTGAATTATGTCATTAACTACTAAATATCAAGTTCTTGACATACATACAACATTAAAATACTGCAACTTACGTCAGCCTCGGTAAGTACAGTTAGAATCACATTTATTATCATTGGCATGTGTTGTGGAATTTGTTAACTCAGCAGCAGCGTTACAATGCAAGACATAATAATATAGAAAGAAAATAAATAGATAAATTATAATATATTTATATATTGAATAGATTAAAAACAGTGCAAACACACAAAAAACATATACACACACACACACACACACACACATATACATAAAGTGAGGCTGTGCTCATGGGTTCAATGTCCATTTAGGAATCATACAGCAGAGGGGAAGAAGCTGTTCCTGAATCATTGAGTGTGTGCCTTCAGGCTTTTGCACCTCCTTCCTGACGGTCACAATGAGAAGAGGGCATGCCCTGGGTTATGGGGGTCCTTAATAATGGATGTTATCTTTCTGAGGCACTGCTCCTTGAAGTTGTCTTGGATACTACAGAGGCTAGTACCTTAGATGGAGCTGACTAATTTTACAAATTTCTGTATCCTTTTTTTCGGTCATGTGTAGTAGCAACCTCGCCCCATACCAGACAGTGATGCAGCCTGTCAGAATGCTCTCCATGGTACATCTATAGAAGTTTGAGTGTTTAGTTGACAAACTAAATCTCTTCAAATGCTGGTTGAAATATAGCTGCTATCTTGCCTTTTTTTTATATATATATATAGCTGCATCAACCTGTTGGAACCAGGTTAGATCCTCAGATCTTGACACCCAGGAATTTGAAATTGCTCACTCTCTCCACTTCTGATCCTCTAGGAGGACTGGTTTGTGTTCCCTTGTCTTACCCTTCCTGAAATCCAGTCAACTTTTTCATCTTACTGACATTGAGTGCAAGGCTTTTGCTGCGACACCACTCAACCAGCTGGTATAAATTACTCCTCTATGTCCTCTCATCTCCATCTGATTTTCTACCAACAATGGTTGTATCATCAGCAAATTTATCGATGGTATTTGAGCTGTGCATAGTCACACAGTCACGGGTACAGAGGGAGTAGAGCAGTGGGCTTAGCACAATCCGAGGTATTCCAGTGTTCATTGTCAGTGAGGAGGAGATATTGTCACCAATCCACACCAAGATTGTGGTCTTCCGGTTAAGAAGTCAAAGATCCAATTGCAAAGGGAGGTATAGACGTCCTGGTTCTGTAGCTTATCGACAGGATTGTAGGAATAATTGTGTTAAACGCTGAGCTAAAGTCAACAAACAACATCTTGACATAGGTTTTTGTATTATCTAGGTGATCCAAGGCCATATGAAGAGCCATTAAGATCGCATCTGCTGTAGACCTATTTGGGCAATAGGCAAATTACAGTGGGTTCAGGTCCTCGCTGAGGCAGGAGTCCATTCTAGCCATGACCAACCTTTCAAAGCATTTCATCACTATAGATGTGAGTACTACTGGGCAATAATCATTAAGGCAGCTCATACTACTCTTCTTAGGCACAGGAAGAGCAGGTGGGAACTTCCGACCATCGCAGTGAGAAGCTGAAAATGCCCTTGAAACATTCAAAATGATTGTCAATATCTTCAAACTCTTCATAATTCCTAACTTGAAGTAGTGAAATTTGTGTTTGTGTTTAAAAACCAGTGATTTTTTTTTTGGTCACTGATAGTTGACATTGCAATCCTGGCAATTTCCGTCATCTCCAAGTCAAAATGTTTGAAATCGCAGTGAACAAAATACTTCTGAATTGTCTTGCTGCTTATTTCTTGTCAACTATCACTGACAAAAAAAAACACTGCTTTTTGAACACAAAAGAATGTTATTTAAAAATTGTACACTCTAAGCATGGTGTAGCACAAGTGCACTCAACTAATGCGAGTTAGAAACAGTCTCCTGTCCCAATTAAGCAGCATATTGTCCCAAATAAACAAAGGGAATCTCAGCCTTTTCTCAATTTGTTTTTGTCCTTTAAGAGTTATCCCATATAAGCAGTGCCACAATTAACCGGAATCCACTGCATTGCTGCTAGTGTCCATTTACTGCAAAACAACATCATACCACATCAATTTCACTGCAAATATTGTAATTAGTATCAATCACTGCAGACAGTAACCAATACAGAGGTTAAAAACAATTGCATTGCACAAGTTTACACATTTGAAATGCCAGTAATTTCACTGCACTGGTAGCCTAAATAGCTCAATCTTGGTCCTTCAGTCCAAACAGATTCATCTGGTTGAGCTGCCCACAACTATGCCAGAAGTCTGGCATGAAGCACTGCAATGCCCACTGCTGTGCCAAGAACCTGATATGAATCACTATCCTCTGCTGGCATTCCTGCAGTGGTGAATCAGGGACAGTTTGGCTCTCAGTGCTAAAATGCAACGCTCAGAGAATGGGCCATTGCTGGTAACTATTAGCAGCTGTACAGTGTTGACAGACTGCCCTGTCTTCCACATCACCACCCTCTGCACTAAATGGAAGCTGCTACATACCCTCCTTTCTTTGGCTGCTCAGCTTTTCTCAACCCAGACATCCCTCTATGGTAACAAGCTCAATGGTGCAACTAAAGAGAGGAGGAAAAAAATTTAAATCGCATCCAACAGTAGTGATGAAAAAGTATGGCAGCAGTCTGAGACCCTGTTAGCACAGATGGAAGGCGCTGCCAATTCCAAACAATGATTCATGCAGACCAAAGCCCCACATCTCAGCACTGAGTGGCCACACCACTCATCCTAGTTTGCCAGAAACCAGCCTTTACCACAGGCAGCCATTCCAAACCGGGCCATGGGGTTCTTAGTTTAGCAGCAGGGATTGGAGTAACTCTCATCACATGATCAGCACAAGAACATGCAGGAATAGGGAGGGCAAGGGTTTTTACAAAGGTCCAAGCACAGGAGCATCAGCAGGTAGAATAGGAGATCATGTCAGGTTCCATGTACAGTAATAATTCCCTCTGAATGATTATAATGATCTCTTTTAGTGCCAATTTGGAGGGTGCTTTAACTTCTGGGAATGTATCCTGAGCAACGTAATGGATGAGCTCACCCTTCCAAACAACATTGTTCTAAACTCCAGTGATTATAAACCTACCTTTGCCGAATAATTAGAACACTCACTCCATGCTCAATTGAGTAAGCCTTTTTTGGATTGCTTTTCATACATATGCATCTTTCTTTATACAAGATTCAACATTAAATATAATACTCTTGATGTGGTCTCAACCATCTTCAGTAAAACTGAAGCATAATGAAGCGTATTGCACTCCGTTAGTAACAAGTTAACCCAATTACTTTAGCACTTGCAAGCTAGCCTTGGCAAATCAGACATCCTCTGCATCCCATGGATCTGCAAACTCTCAATATTTGAGCTTTTCTTAAAGGGTTAATTTCAGAATTTCCTCCATTATGCTCCAATTTGTCAAATTCCTGAAGAAAATGGCACCAACAAAAATGCTACCACGGGTGAGATTCTCCAGATGGTCCATGAAACTGTTTCTTTCGCTTCTTTTACATGTTTTTCTTTTAAATATTTTGGTGTTGTTGGAGCCTGTGATTGACATGAACTAGAGCAAGGAGTGTGGTATCTCCACATCGTTGATTGGTTCACACATTTCAGTGCTGGTAGCATTGTAAACACAAAGAGACCCTCACAGAGAGTAAAACTACTTCATCCATTCCTGGATAAGTCTGCATTTAATAATGATGAATTCAGAGACATGACTCTTTGTTTTATCCCAGGCTGCAAAGTCTCTGCGACCAGACTCTAGCCCATGATCAACTACATTTCTTGTTGGTTAAAGCGTTGAGAAATATCAAAAACATTGAGGTGAGTGTAGAAGACAAGTCAAATGGTCAGTGCCATCAGCCAGCCTCTCACTCACTGCTGTCAGAGGAAGGTGCCTGTCTCTCTCTCTCTCTACCCCCCACCATTTCCTGTTTCTGAAGGAAGGCCCCTGCGTTCAAATGGTGTTTCTCTCCCCTTTGATGCTGTTGGAAGATGGTACTGAAGTTCTAAGTCTGCAGTTTGTGCATTAGACTGCAGTTTCCTGGCCACACACTTTGCTGTTGCTACTTCAGGTGAATTTGAATCGCAGCCTGCAAATAATGAACACTGAGCTGAACTGAATATGGACACCTTCAATTTTGTGTTTTATATTCAATGTTTTCACTTTTTTTCTTGTTGCTGTTTGTGCAATTTGCTTCTGGCATATGGGAGGGATTTTTTTTTCTTTAATGGGTTCCATGGTTTTCTTTATTTTGTAGCTGTCTGTAGAGAAGACGAATCTCAGGGTGGTATACTGCATATTTTGATAATAAAAATACTTTGAACTTTGCCCATTCACTTAACCTCTCTATATCCCTTTGTTGTCTCCTCGTGTCCAGTTCATAATCTATTTTCAAACCTATATTTGTGTCACTCAAGATATTTGTCATCATCCAAATCATCTAAATATGAATATGTATGGTTTCAGTAGTGATCCCACTAAATCATCCTGCTCTCACTCTTTATTAACTGCCTTTTGGAAATTAAGTATAGTTTTCTTCTTACTCATAATGAGGGAAACTATTCAGCCTATCAAGTCTAACTGGCCTATGTGCATTAGTTAATCAGTTTCCTTTCATCCATAGGCCATGTTACTTTGAAGTACAATAACTGGCTAAACATGATTGGCCAGAAAGTTTTGAAATGCCCTGTTTTAGTGTCATAAAGCTTTAAAAATTTCCCCACGTCAAACATGAAGTGAACTTGCCAGCAGTTTGCCGCTTTCTATCTCCTTCTCTTTTTAAAGGACTGACATTTACTTTTTCTCCAGAACTAGAAAATTTTTAAAAATTAAAACCAAACATCAATCATCTCACTAGTTCCCTCTTTTAAAACCTTAGGACGAAGTCCATAAGGACCTGGGGATCTGACAGCCTTTTGCTCCCATTTTGCTCAGTATCTCCACAAGGTATTTTCCCCAAGCTCCTCCATCCAAATTTACCATCATTATAACTGTTTCTGGAATGTTACTATAAGTAAAAGAAGTAAATATACATAATTTTGTTGAGATACAGCCTCAAACAGGTGCATATATCATTGTGACTGTAAATAACCATTTCCTTTAATCACTTATTCAGATGCAGCTGCTTCCTCACAGATCCAGCCACTCAAGTACCACCCCAACCTCTGGTATTTTTTTTAAGTTGCAGAGTTTTCATGTGCCCATGACCGAAGGGCAGTGTTCAAGAACATAGTCAATCTCTCACTGCTGCAGTCAGAGATTACCACTTATTTCAAAAAGATGATAATCATACCAGTACCCAAGAAGAGCAGGGTGAGCTGCCTCTACGACTATCACCCAGTGATATTAATGTCTACAATAAGTGCTTTGAGAGACTGGTCGTGGCTAGAATCAACTCCTGCCTGTTCAAGGACCTGGACCCACCGGAATTTGCCAATCACCATAATAAGTCTACAGTGGATTCAACCTCACTGGCTTTCCACTCGGCCTTGGATCACTTAGACAATAGAAATATTGACAACAAGCTGTTATTTATAGATCAGCATTTAACACAATCATACCCTCAGTTTGAGTCAACAAGCTCCAAATCCTGGCCTCTGTAGCTCCCTCTGCAAATGGAGACTTAATTTCCTCACTAGTTGACCACAGTCTGTGCGGATCAGAAATATCATCTGCTCCTTGCTGACAATCAACACTGGTGCATCTCAAGGATGTGTATTTAGCCTACTGCTCTATGCTCTTCACCCACAACTGTGTGGCTAGTCAAGCTCAAGTGCCACCTATAAATTTGTTGACGATGCAACTATTGTTGGCAGAATTTAAGATGGCGATGTGGAGGCATACAGGAGCAACAGATCAGCTAGTTGAGTAGTGACACAGCAACAAGCTTGAACTCAACGTCAGTAAGACCAAGGAAATGATTGTGGAAGGGGAAGTTAAGGGGACACACACCAGTCCTCACTGAGGGATAAGAGGAGGAAAGAGTGAGCAGTTTCAAGTTCCCAGGTGTCAACATCTCGGAGGATCTATCCTGGGCCCAACATATTGATGCAATTATAAAAGGGGCACAACAGCGGCTATATTTCATTCAAAGTTTGAGGAGAATTGGCATGTCACTAAAGACACTTGCAAGTTTCTATGGATGTACTATGATTGCATTACTGTCTGGTATGGAGGCAGCACTGCACAGTTGTAAGCACAGACAGCTCTATCATGGGCACTAGTCTCACCGGCATTCAGGACACTTGCAAAAAGGTGATGCTTCAAAAGTGTGGCATCCATCACAAGGATCCAGTAATTGCCCTTTTCTTATTGCTACCATCAAAGAGGTACAGGAGCTTGAAGAATCACACTCAGTGTTTCAGGGGCAGCTTCCATCTCCTCGGCCAGATTTCTGAATGGACAATGAACTCATCAACACTACCTCAGTATTTTTTCCCTTTTTTTGTTACACTACTTACTTAATTTAATCTTCTTTTATATAGACTATCGTTTATAGTTTTTATTGTTAATACTGCAATGTACTGCTGCCAAAAAACAAATTTAATGACATATGCCAGTGATATTATATCTGACTCCGAAAGGAATTCCCCTGCTATTGATGGGAATAGATTACAGAAAAAATTTAGTGGAAAATAAGGTCTAAAAGCCACCAAGGCAGAAAGACTGGTTGAGTTGCATGGCTCCCTCCTGTTTCATAATACAAAAATGTTTCATTCAGCCTTCTAATAAGAATTGAATTGAAAATACACGTGGGCTAAGATGGTAATTGTCCTGTGCTATCATCAGTGGGATCATCAGTTGATCTGCCACCTGTCTTCAGGAGTTTCAGCCCGCTTATGATCAAGACTTCCTCGAGGTGGTGGGCCAGCAGTGCGAAAGCACCACCTCCCACTGATGAGCTTAACAACTTGGCATCTGCCTCTATCAGAATTGTTGGTCGCTTCCATCCAACAAATAGTCTACTCTTCAGGTATCTATGCAGCTACTGAAGAGTTTACAAAAGATGGATACACTGTCCGATTATCTGCCCCTCTGGACGTACTTGGTCCACACCCGTGATGATCCTGTCTCTGCTGCCTCAGCTACAGCCCTGCTGGTTGACTTGATCTCTCATCTAGTAAAGCCAAGGTCATGGAGCCACTTCTGGAAAGTGAACGCAATAAAAAGCCACGGCACCCTGCTTCGAATGGATAGCATGAGACCTTCCACCCACTGTCTCTGATCTTAATTCTGCATACTTGGTTAACTTACACTCATGGGCTTCATCGATGTCGTCTTCCCGGGGGACTGTGAGTTCACCAATAACCACTTCTCTACTGGTATCAGACCAGATGATTATATCTGGACACAATGTGGTGAAAATGATTTGCTCCGGGAAACTGCCTTTCCCATCCAGGTTGGCCTTGACACACCAATCATTGGCTGAAGAAAGTATGCTTGATCGTGGGCCTGCGCTGTACACCCTTGACTTAGAGCCTTCTTTCACAAATGATATGCAATGTTCTGTGCAGCATGGGGCATGAGATAAGTTGTGCTGCAGTACTCTCTGCTCAACCGCTTGTGTTACAACTTTGAGAACGTTGTTATGTCTCCAAGTGTACATGCCGCTGGAAAGATTGACTCGGCATGCACTCAAAATATGCTGTAGTGTTCCCTTCTCGCCAGAAGCAGCACAGCTGTCTGTCTTATCTTCATACCAGGTGCTGAGGTTGGCAGGTGTTGGGAGCAGGTCATACACTGCTCTATATAGAAAAGAAATGTGGAGCGGTTCCATCTGCCACAGGACATTCCAAGATAGATGTCGTTGTTCAACACTTTCCCACCAGGTTCAAGTCCCTTGTTTAGTCAGGCCAGCTGCTTTAGCTAACCTCTTCTCCTCTTCTACCTCTCATATTTCTTGTGTTACAAGCTCACGACACTCCTTACATGCAGAAGATGACCACCACTTGTGGGTTGTCCATCCAAGTCCCTGGCGGCTTAACTGGGCAGCCCCAACAGTCTCCTTGTGCTTCAATCTAGCCCCTGCCTCATCGACTGCTGCCCCGACTGACCACTTCCTGCCTGATCTCACATCCGGCTGGATGTTCTTGATGACAGGGTCTTTTGAGTCTCGAAGCATCAAGAATGATCCTACCTTGGCTACCTTGACCTCTTCAACAAGGGATTGCACTATTAGTGAGGCTGCTTGGTACTCCAAGCCACTTCTTCACATACTTGTTGATCTTCCGTTCCATTGCCTCAACATGGGACATTGCCACTTTATAGACAGTTAGTGGCCACATTATCCGTGGCATCAGTCTGTACTGCAAGCACCACAACTTCAACTTGCCAGGCAAGCCACATTGTCGACAGACATCAGACCTCTGCTGATCTGTTCTCCTGTCTCTTGAACCCTCTTGGTGTCCCCCAGCTCCTCTGTCTACCATCGCCCGAGGCTCTTAACTGGTTGGTCCTGAATGGATGGAATCTCCTCTCCACAAAGGGTGAAATGAAAGTCAACCAGCTTTCCTCTCCTAAGAACAAGGCTCCTTGACTTCTTGGTCTTGAACTTCATTCTTCCCCAATCTATCAGCTCCTCGAGTCTAGATAGTATACTTTCCACTGCCTCCATGCTAGGACCCAAAAGGGTGAGATCGTCCATGAACGCACGTATTGGTGGCAACTCCCCTCCGCCATCAAGTGCGACAACTGGGCCCATTGATTCTGCAGCCCTCACAATGACCTCCATGGCTAACACAAACAGGATGGGTGAAATCGCACATCCCATTGGGATACCAATCTCCAAGCTCTGCCACCTAGTTGTAAACTGCTGAGTGGAAAACCTCATCTGGAAATCGTAGTACTGCTTAACCAAGTTCCTCACCTTAGCAGGAATCCATAGGAATTCCATCGCAAACTCAATCAAGACATGGGGAACAGAACCATACTCATTTACAAGATCAAGCCAAACTACAGCCAGATTTCTTCTCAACCTTTTCGACTCCTGGATGACATGCCGTATCATACTAGTATGTTCAAGGCATCCTGGGAAGCCTGGTATTCCTGCCTTCTGCACAGATGTATTTACCAATCCATTCTCTATCACTAATGAAGATAATCTTTCTGCTAGAACGCCAAACATAACCTTCCCCTCTACATTCAGGAGTGAAATTGGTCAGAACAGATTCAATGTAATAGAAATCTCTTCCTTCGGGATGTATACTCCTTCAGCCTCACTCCATGACAAAGGAACAACACCTTGTCTCCACACCACCTTTAACAATCTCCACAAGTATTTCCTCAGCTCTTCACACTTCTTGAACACCTTATACGGCACTGCATTAGGGAGACAGATTCTGAAAAGATGCAATAATAACAGAGTTGTCGTGAGGGGAGATTTTAATTTCCCAAATATAGATTGGCATCTCCCTAGAGCAAGGGGTGTAAAATGGGGTGGAGTTTGTTAGGTGTGTTCAGGAAGGTTTCCTGACAGATTATGTACAAACCCCATTTCCAGAAAAGTTGGGATATTTTCCAAAATGCAATAAAAACAAAAATCTGTGATATGTTAATTCATATGAACCTTTATTTAACTGACAAAGAAAAGATTTTCAATAGTTTTACTAACCAAATTAATTGTATTTTGTAAATATACACAAATTCAGAATTTGATGGCTGCAACACACTCAACAAAAGTTGGGACAGAGTTAAAATAAGATTGAAAAGTGCATAGAATATTCAAGTAACACCAGTTTGGAAGACTCCACATTAAGCAGGCTAATTGGTAGCAGGTGAGGTATCATGACTGGGTATAAAAGTAGTGTCCATCAAAGGCTCAGTCTTTGCAAGCAAGGATGGGTCGTGGCTCACCCCTTTGTTCCAAAATTCGTGAGAGAATTGTTAGTCAGTTCAAAAGGAACATTTCCCAACGCAAGATTGCAGAGAATTTAAGTCTTTCAACATCTACAGTACATAATATTGTGAAAAGATTCAGAGAATTCAGAGACATCTCAGTGCTTAAAGGGCAAGGTCGGAAACCACTGTTGAACGCGCATGATCTTCGAGCCCTCAGGCGGCACTGCCTAAGAAACCGTCATGCTACTGTGACAATTATAGCCACCTGGGCTCGGGAGTACTTCGGAAAACCATTGTCACTTAACACAGTCCGTCGCTGCATCCAGAAATGCAACTTGAAACTGTATTACGCAAGGAGGAAGCCATATATCAACTCTATGCAGAAACGCCCATGTGTTCTCTGGGCCCAAGCTCATCTCAGATGGACCGAAAGACTGTGGAACCGTGTGCTATGGTCAGATGAGTCCACATTTCAGCTAGTTTTTGGAAAAAAACAGGCGTTGAGTTCTCCGTGCCAAAGATGAAAATGACCAACCTGATTGTCATCAGCAAAAGGTGCAAAAGCCAGCATCTGTGATGGTATGGGGGTGCATCAGTGCCCACGGCATGGGTGAGTTGCATGTATGTGAAGGTACCATTGACTCTGGCATATATTAGGATTTTAGAGAGACATCTGTTGCCATCAAGGCGAAGTCTATGCTTATTTCAGCAGAACAATGCCAGACCACATTCTGCATGGGCTACAACAGCGTGGCTTTGTAGACACAGAGTGCGTGTGCTTGACTGGCCTGCTGCCAGTCCAGATCTTTCTCCTATTGAAAGTGTATGGCGCATCATGAAGAGGAGAATCAGACAATGGAGACCACGGACTGTTGAGCAGCTGATGTCTTATATCAAGCAAGAATGGACAAAATTTCCAATTGAAAATCTACTACAATTAGCATCCTCATTTCCAAAATGATTAAAAAGTGATTAAAAGGAAAGGTGATGTAACACAATGGTAAACATGCCTCCGTCCCAACTTTTGTTGAGTGTGTTGCAGCCATCAAATTCTAAATTTGTGTACATTTACAAAATACAATTAAGTTGGTCAGTAAAACTATTGAAAATCTTTTCTTTGTACTTTTGTCAGTTAAATAAAGGCTCACGTGAATTAACACATCACAGATTTTTGTTTTTATTGCATTTTGGAAAATATCCCAACTTTTCTGGAAATGGGGTTTGTAGATAAGCCTGCAAGAAGAGAGGCTGTACTTGATTTAGTATTGGGAAATTAACCTAGTCAGGTGTCGGGTCTCTCAGTGGGAGAGCATTTTTGAGATAGTGATCATAATTACATCTTCTATACCATAGCATTGGAGAGGGATAGGAACAGACAAGTTAGGAAAGCATTTAATTGGAGTAAGGGGAAATATGAGGCTATCAGGCAGGAACTAGGAAGCATAAATTGGAAACAGATGTTCTCAGGGAAATGTACTGAAGAAATATGCCAAATGTTCAGGGGATGTTTGTGTGGGGTTCTGCATAGGTACATTCCAATGAGACAGGGAAAGGATGGTAGGGTACAGGAACCGTGACGTACAAAAGCTGTTGTAAATCTAGTCAAGAAGAAAAGAAGAGCTTACGAAAGGTTCAAAAAACTAGGTAATGACAGAGATCCAGAAGATTATAAGGCTAGCAGGAAGGAGCTTAAGAATGAAATTAAGAAAGCCAGAAGGGGCCATGAGAAGGCCTTGGCGGACAGGATTAAGAAAAAACCCCAAGGCATTCTACAAGTATATGAAGAGCAAGAGGATAAGACATGAGAGAATAGGACCAATGAAGTATGACAATGGAAAAGTGTGTATCGAACTGGAAGAGATAGCAGAGGTATTTATGCATATCTTGCTTCAGTATTCAACTATGGGAAAGGATCTTGATGATTGTAGTGATGACTTACAGCGGACTGAAAGGCTTGAGCATGTAGATATTAAGGAAGGGGATGTGCTGGAGCTTTTGGAAAGCATCAAGTTGGCTAAGTCACCAGGACTGGATGAGATGTATCCCAGGCTACCATGGGAGGTGAGGGAAGAGATTGCTGAGCCTCTGGCAATGATCTTTGCATCATCAACGGGGCCAGGAGAGGTTCCGGAGGATTGGAGGGTTGCGGATGTTGATCCCTTATTAAAGAAAGGGAGTAGAGATTGCCCAGGAAATTATTGACCGGTGAGTCTTACTTCAGTGGTTGGTAAGTTGATGGAGAAAATCCTGAGAGGCAGGGTTTATTAACATTTGGAGAGGTATAATATAATTAGGAATAGTCAGCATGGCTTTGTCAAAGGCAGGTCGTGCCTTATGAGCTTGATTGAATTTTTTGAGGATGTGATAAAAACACATTGATGAAGCTAGAGCAGTAGGTGTAGTGTATATGGATTTCAGCAAGGTATTTGATAAGGTACCCCATACAAGGCTTATTGAGAAAGTAAGGAGGCATGGGATCCAAGGAGACATTGTTTTGTGGATCCAGAATTGGCTTGCCCATAGAAGGCAAAGCATGGTTATAGACAGGTCATATTCTGTTCTCAGGAAAATGTATGGCAGAAATGTGGCAAATGTTCAAGGGATATTTGTGTGGTGTTCTGCATAGTACATTCCAATGAGAGAGGGAGAGGGTACAGGTACAGGAACCATGGTGTAAAAACACTGTTGTAAATCTTGTCAAGAAGAAAAACTTACTGTTAGAAGAATCACCCCTTGTAATAATGACCAGTGAGGCACAAAGAATCTGTATTTACTAACAAGTAACTCTTACTATTTCAACTAAAAAGCACATGAGTTCACACTCTTATCTACCTGTGCGCTCCCTGCTAAAAGCCCTGACACTCCATGAACAGTCAATGAAGAGAAAAAATATCACTCGAGAAAGGAGTCTACGCTGGCCAGGCGTTCTTTGTGGTACCAATCTCCATGTGTCCATGGGGTCCTCCTTATCCACGATGGGTGGTTTCTGGCTGCTGGAGAGTTATCGTCCCTGGATACTTGGAGCTCCTGAGTCTTGTACTGTTCCTCATCAATTGAGCCACTGGATACCCATTCCATTGGCTCAAGGTCACCTTCTTACTGATCATTGTATGGGCTACAACCAACATTGGTTCATGGTTCTGCCCACCCCAGCCTTGTGTATTTGTGCCTTTACACTCCAACTGGTCCAAACCAGTTAAATGAGGCAACCCAGAAAGAATCTAACTTGATTACTGACTGCAGGTCTGGCATCTTACATAACAAATAGCTACTCCTCTGAGAATGGTCTCAGGTTTACTGCTCTGATTAGATTGTCCTAGAGTCAAGAACCAGTAGAGTCTATGTCCTGTACATAATGGCTACTTGTTTGAGAATGGTCTCAGGTTTTCAGGTTTAGCAGATCATTACCTGAAATCTTCTGTGTCCTTATTCAGTTGCTCTGATTAGATAATCAAAGAGCAAGAATCAGTTTAGAATCCACAAAATGGGGGGGGTGTGGGGAACAAAGACAACTGGCTTGTCTGCTTCCCCTGCCCTACAGAAGAGACTGTAGTTTCTACTGGACAACATTACGAAAGGTTCAAAAAAACTAGGTAATGATAGAGATCTAGAAGATTGTAAAGCTAGCAGGAAAGAGCTCAAGAACGAAATCAGGAGAACCAGAAGGGTCCATGAGAAGGCCTTGGCAAGCAGGATTAAAGAAAATCCCAAAGCATTCTACAAGTATGTGAAGTGCAAGAGAATAAGACGTGAGAACAGAACCAATCAAATGTGACAGTGGAAAAGTGTGTATGGAATCGGAGAAAGTAGCAGAGGTACTGAATGAATACTTTGCTTAAATATTCACTACAGAATTGGCAATTTCAGGGATGACTTACAGCGGACTGAAAAGCATGAGCATATAGACATTAAGAAAGATGAAGTGCTGGAACTTCTGGAAAGCATCAACTTGGATAAATGACCGGTACAGGATGAGAAATACTCCAGGCTACTGTGGAAGGCGAGGTAGGAGATGGCTGAGCCTTTGGCAGTGATCTTTGGAGACGAGAGAAGCTCCGGAGGATTGGAGGGACGCAGATGTTGTTCCCTTTGTTATGAATGTGGAGCAACTCTGAGGGGCCGAAGGGTGCAAAGTCGCCCCCTCCTTTTTGAGAATCACAAGATCGCTAGTATTTCAGGTCTGAGACCCAGGAAATGAGAGAGATACACAGCATGTCAGGAAATGAGAGAGAGAGAGACGCAGAATACACAAGGTTTGGAATGTCTCCTAACAGATGCGGAACGGAACCACTGATTACTGCTATAGTCTCTTGGCGAAGGAACTGTATATTGAGTACTGTACTGTTCATTGAAACCCCTCAGGGGACAACCAGAGTGGTCTGGTTGAGGGATTGCATCATCACAACCTGACTGACATCTGAGACCCTGTGAGTGAGGATAAAAGACGGGTCTGGGGAACACCCCTTAGATACACCAGGAAAAACGCTAGAAATCCAGTGACAGCGTTTTATAGCGAAGCTGGTGAGAGCTTGTGTGTGTGTCCTCCCTTGCCTGGGTGGCGGGCTCATCACAGAAGAACAGTTTAGCTAAAGGACAGGTCACACTTGAACGGCCACAACAACGAGACACCGACGGATCAAAATCATAAAGGAAAATCGGCAAGGTTTTCTCTTTCTCTCTCTCCCCCCAACAATTGCAACACAGCGACAAACAAACAACAGCAGCCTGTATGAACTGAAATGAACTTTAGATTTCCATTGGACAATTCATTATCTCCTAGACAACGATAGAGCTTATTTCTTATTGATTGTTATTATACCCGCACTTTTAGGTTTAGTATTGACGACGTCTATTATCTGTATATTTGCATTGATATTATTTTTATGTATTTTTGCTAATAAATACTGTTAAAAATAGTATCATCAGACTCCAACGGACGTCTCTATTTTTGCTGGTAAGTAACCCTGTTATGGGGTTCTTAACACCTTATTTAAGAAAGAGAGTAGAGTTAGCCCAGGAAATTATAGACCAATGATTCTTACTTCAGTGGTTGGCAAATTGATGGAGAAATTCCTGAGAGACAGGATTTATGAACATTTGAGAGGCATAATATGATTAAGAATAGACAGCATGGCTTTGCCCAAGGACAGGCCATGCCTTATGAGCCTGATTGAATTTTTTGAGGATGTGACTAAACACATTGATGAAGGTAGAGTAGCAGATGTACTGTATATGGATTTCAGCAAGACATTTGATAAAGTAACCCATGCAAGACTTATTGAGAAAGTAACCAGGCATGAGATCAAAAGGGACTTTGCTTTGTGGTTCCAAAATTGGCTTGCCCACAGAAGGCAAAGAGTTCTTTTGGACAGGTCATATTCTGCATGGAGGTTGGTGACCAGTGGTGTGCCTCAGGGATCTGTTCTGGGACCCCTTCTCTTCATGATTTTTTATAAATGACCTGCATGAGCAAGTGGAGGGATGGGTTAGTAAATTTGCTGATGACACAAAGATTGGGGGTGTTGTGGATAGTGTGAAGGGCTGTCAGAGGTTACAGTGGGACATTGATAGGATGCAGAACTGGGCTGAGAAGCGGCAGATAGAGCTCAACCGAGATAAATGTGAGGTACCTCACTCCTCCCAAACGCTCTGCTCTTCACTCCCTCGGCATCAATCCCAACCTTACTATAAAACCCACTGATAAGGGGGTGGGGGCGCTGTTGTAGTCTGGCGTACTGACCTCTACCTTGCCAAGGCACAGTGACAACTCGCTGATACCTCCTCTTATTTACCCCTCGATCATGACCCCACTAATGAGCACCAGGCCACTGTCTCCCACACCACTGCCACCAACCTCATAGTTCCCACACCCCGCACTTCCCATTTCTACCTCCTACCCAAGGTCCACAAACCTGCCTGTCCAGGTAGACCCATTGTCTCAGCTTGCTCTTGCCCCACTGAACTCATTTCTGCATGCCTCGACACTGTTTTATCCACCCTTGTTCAATCTCATCCCACCCATGTTCATGACACTTCTCACACTTTGCATTTTTTCAATGATTTTAAGTTCCCCAGCCCCCACCGCCTTATTTTCACCGTGGATGTTCAGTCCCTATATACCTACATCCCCCACCAGGAAGGTCTAAAAGCTCTCTGCTTCTTTTTGGATTCCAGACCTAACCAGTTCCCCTCTACCACCACTCTCCTCCATCTAGCAGAATTAGTCCTTACTCTCAATAATTTCTCTTTTGGCTCCTCCTACTTCCTCCAAACCAAAGGTGTAGCCATGGGGACCGGTATGGGTCCCAGCTATGCCTGCCTTTCTGTTGGCTTTGTGGAGCAGTCCATGTTCCAAGCCTATACCATAAAACCATATAACAATTACAGCACGGAAACAGGCCATCTCGGCCCTTCTAGTCCGTGCCGACGCTTACACTCACCTAGTCCCACTGGCCCGCACTCAGCCCATAACCCTCCATTCCTTTCCTGTCCATATACCTATCCAATTTTACTTTAAGTGACAATACCGAACCTGCCTGTACCACTTCTACTGGAAGTACATTCCACAACAGCTACCACTCTCTGAGTAAAGACATTCCCCCTCGTGTTACCCTTAAACTTTTGCCCCCTAACTCTCAACTCATGTCCTCTTGTTTGAATCTCCCCTACTCTCAATGGAAAAAGCCTATCCACATCAACTCCATCTATCCCCCTCATAATTTTAAATACCTCTATCAAGTCCCCCCTCAATCTTCTATGCTCCAAAGAATAAAGACCTAACTTGTTCAACCTTTCCCTGTAACTTAGGTGCTGAAACCCAGGTAACATTCTAGTAAATCTCCTCTGTACACTCTCTATTTTGTTGATATCTTTCCTATAATTCGGTGACCAGAACTGTACACAATACTCCAAATTCAGCCTTACCAATACCTTGTACAATTATAACATTACATCCCAACTCCTATACACAATGCTCTGATTTATAATGGCCAACATACCAAAAGCTTTCTTCACCACCCTATCCACAAGATTCCACCTTCAGGGAACTGTGCACCATTATTCCTCAATCAGTCTGTACTACTGCATTCTTCAATGCCCTACCATTTACCATGTATGTCCTATTTGGATTATTCCTACCAAAATGTAGCACCTCACACTTATCAGCATTAAACTCCATCTGCCATCGTTCAGCCCACTCTTCTAACTGGCCTAAATCTCTCTGCAAGCTTTGAAAATCTGCTTCGCTATCCACAACGCCACCTACTTTAGTATCATCTGCATACTTACTAATCCAATTTACCACCCCATCATCCAGATCATTAATGTATATGACAAACAACATTGGACCCAGTACAGATCCCTGAGGCACACCACTAGTCACCGGCCTCCAACCTGACAAACAGTTATCCACCACTACTCTCTGGCATCTCCCATCCAGCCACTGTTGAATCCATTTTACTACTTCAATATTAGTACCTAACAATAGAACCTTCCTAACTAACCTTCCATCCGGAACCTTGTCAAAGGCCTTACTGAATTCCATACAGACAACATCCACAGCTCGTCAACTTTCCTTGTAACCTCTTCAAAAAATTCAGTAAGATTTGTCAAACATGACCTTCCATGCACAAATCCATGCTATTCCTAATCAGACCCTGTTTATCCAGATAATTATTTCTACTATCTCTAAGAATACTTTCCATTAATTTACCCACCACTGACATGAAACTGACAGGCCTATAATTGCTAGATTTACTCTTAGAACCCTTTTTAAAAAATGGAACAACATGAACAATACGCCAATCCTCCGGCACCATCCCCGTTTCTAATGACATTTGAAATATTTCTGTCAGAGCCCCTGCTATTTCTAACTTCCCTCAAGGTCCTAGGAAATATCCTGTCAGGACCCAGAGATTTACCCACTTTTATATTCCTTAAAAGTGCCAGTACTTCCTCCTCTTTAATCATCATAGTTTCCATAACTTCCCTACTTGTTTCCCTTACCTTACACAATTCACTAAGGAGAAGGATATTGAATACTGAAGAAATTGCTCAAAACCTCCCCCATCTCTTTCAGCTCCACACATAGCTGTCCACTCTGATTCTCTAAGGGACCAATTTTATCCCTCACTATCCTTTTGCTATTAATATAACTGTAAAAACCCTTCGGATTTATTTTCACCTTACTTGCCAAAGCAACCTCGTATCTTCTTTTAGCTTTTCTAATTTCTTTCTTAAGATTCTTTTTACATTCTTTATATTTCTCGAGCACCTCATTTACTCCATGCTGCCTATATTTGTTATAGATCTCCCTCTTTTTCCAAACCAAGTTTCCAAACCTTGAAAACCATGGCACTCTCAAACTTTTAACCATTCCTTTCAACCTAACAGGAACACAGAGATTCTGTACCCTCAAAATTTCACCTTTAAATGACCTCCATTTCTCTATTACATCCTTCCCATAAAACAAATTGTCGCAATCCACTCCTTCTAAGTCCTTTCGCGTTTCCTCAAAGTTAGCCTTTCTCCAATCAAAAATCTCAACCCTGGGTCCAGTCCTATCCTTCTCCATAATTGTATTGAAACTAATGGTATTGTGATCACTGGACCCAAAGTGCGCCCCAACACATACATCTATCACCTGACCTATCTCATTCTCTAACAGGAGATCCAACACTGCCCCTTCTCTAGTCGGTACCTCCATGTATTGTTCTATGTATTATACAGGTATCCGCCCCCCATTTTTCCTTTGCTACATCGACAACTGCATTGGTGCTGCCTCCTGCAGGCATGCTGAGTTCGCTGACTTCATTAACTTTGCCTCCAACTTTCACCCTACCCTCAAATTTACCTGGTCCATTTCTGACACCTCCCTCCCCTTTGTTGATCTTTCTGTCTCCATCTCTGGAGACAGCTTATCTACTGATACCTATTATAAGCCTACGGACTCTCACAGCTGCCTGGACTATTCCTCTTCCCACCCTGTCTCTTGCAAAAATGCTATCCCCTTCTTGTAATTCCTCCGTCTCTGCTGCATCTGCTTTCGGGATGAGGCTTTTCATTCCAGGACGAAAGAGATGTCTTCCTTTTTTAAAGAAAGGGGCTTCCCTTCCTCCACCATCAACTCTGCTCTCAAATGCATCTCTCCCATTTCATGCACATCTGCTCTCACCCCATCCTCCTGCCACCCCACTCGGGATAGGGTTCCCCTTGTCCTCATCTACCACCCCCAACAGCCTCCAGTACAACATATAATTCTCTTACTTCCGCCACCTCCAACGGGATCCCACTACCAAGTACATCTTTCCCTCCCCCTCTTCTGCTTTCTGCAGGGTTCGCTCCCATTCACTCCCCCCATCCCTTCCCACCAATCTCCCTCCCAGCGCTTACCCTTGTAAGCAGAACAAGTGCTACACCTGCCCTTACACTTCCTCCCTTCAGGGCCCCAGATAGTCATTCCAGGTGAGGCGACATTTCATCTGTGAGTCGGCTGGTGTGATATACTGAGTCCGGTGCTCCTGGTGTAGCCTTCTATATATTGGTGAGACCTGACGCAGACTGGGAGACCGTTTTGCTGAACACCTATGCTCTGTCCACCAGAGAAAGCAGGATCTCCCACTGGCCACACATTTTAATTCCACGTCCCATTCCCATTCTGATATGTCTATCCATGGCCTCCTCTACCGTCAAGATGAAGCCACACAGGTTGGAGGAACAACATCTGATATTCCGTCTGGGTAGCCTCCAACCTGATGGCATGAACATTGATTTCTCTAACTTCCGTTAATGCCCCTCCTCCCCTTCTTATCCCATCCCTTATTTATTTATTATTCCCACTCCTTTTTTTTCTCTCCTTCTTTTCTCTCTCTGCCCCTCTCACAATTACTCTTTGCCTGTTCTCCATTTCCCTCCGGTGCTCCTACTCTCCCTTTTTTCTCCCTAGGCCTCCTGTCCCATGATCTTTTCCCTTCTCCAGCTATGTAACCCTTTTGCCAATCAACCTTCCATCTCTTAGCTTTATCCCTCCCCCCTCCTGTCTTCTCCTACCATTTTGGATTTCTCCCTCCCCCTCCCACTTTCATATCTCTTACTGTCTTTTCTTTCAGTTAGTCCTGACAAAGGGTCTCGGTCCGAAACGTCGACTGTACTTCTTCCTATAGATGCTGCCTGGCCTGCTGCATTCAACCAGCATTTTGTGTGTGTTGCTTGAACTTCCTCATGTTAAGTGTGAGGTGGTTTATTTTGTTAAGTCAAATCTGATGGCAGAATAGAGTATTAATGGTAAGACTCTTGACAGTGTGGAGGATCAGAGGGATCTTGGTGTCTGAGTCCATAGGACACAAATCTACTGCGCAGGTTGATTCTGTGGTTAAGAAGGCATATGGTACATTGGGCTTCATCAATCATGAGATTGAGTTTAAGAGCAGAGAGGTAATGTTACAGCTATATAGGACCTTGGTCAGACCCCCCCCTTGGAGTACTGTGCTCAGTTCTGGTCACCTCACTACAGAAAGATATGGAAACTATAAAAAAGGTGCAGAGGAGACTTACAAGGATATTGCCTAGATTGGGAAGCATGCCTTATGAGAATAGTTTGAGTGAACTTGGCCTTTTCTCCTTGGAGTGACGGAGGCTGATAGAGGTGTATAAGATGATGAGAGACATTGATTGTGTGGATAGTCAAAGGCTTTTTCCCAGGACTGAAGTGGCTAACATGAGAGGGCACAGTTTTAAGGTGGCTGGAAGTAGGTACAGAGGAGATGTCAGGGGTAAGTAGTTGTTTTTTAAAAAACAAATTCAGAGTGGTGAGTGCATGGTATGGGCCGTCGGAGATGGTGATTAAGGCAGATACAACAGGGTCTTTAAGGGACTCCTAGATAGGTGCTTGGAGCTTGGAAAAATAGGGGTTATGGGTAACCCTAAGTAATTTCTAAAGTAAGTACATGTTCGGCACAGCATCGTGGGTTGAAAGGCCTGTATTGTGCTGTAGGCTGTCTACGTTTCCATGTTTGTATCTTTATACCTTAATCATTACAGCCACCACCTACTTAGAAAATTGTTAAAATGCCAACGTTCCGAAAACAAGGTACTTAACATTTCATCAATTGCGAACAGGCTGAAACACAATTTTAAGTGGAATACAATTCCTTTCTGCAATTCATCACAAATTTTCAAGATCAACGGATTTACATTCATGGCCTCAGATTTGCTGACTTCCTGGGAAGTTACTTTTACAAAGTTATTGGAAATTTTATTCAACAAGCAGTAACTGTCAGAGTTAAGATGCAGTTCTTTGGATATGTCAGACTTTGAACTTAGATTCAGCAGAGCCATAGAACAAAATAGCTTTAAGATCACAAGACACAGTTGATACTCGAGTTGAAGATTCAAACTAATAATGTGAATCCCTCTTCACTGGCTCTGACTCCCGCAGTAACTCTGGTCAAAGTCTTGCCTTGACACCAGCTTTTACATGCACCACACCTGAATCCAAACAATTATTGCAGTTTGTGTTCTGAGCTTTTATTTTATTAAAGTGAACATTTATATTTGAGCTTGAAATAGTCTCTTCTTGGCACAACCTCAAGCTCTAATTTATCACACCTGCTGCATGTGGATGGCTCCACTGGAGCAAATTTTGGCACAGAAAAGTCTGCTGAGCAAACAGCCATGCATAAGCTGCAAATACTTAACCTAATGGACAGAAACTACAAAAACTGAATTGCAGCCAGCTTCAGTTATTACCATAACACTCCTTCCTCCTGTCCTTCACAGATCCAGGGACTGATAGCACCAGGACTTAATTGCTGTCTGTTAACCTGAACAAGATCCTATTTGATGGGCTTTTCATTCTATCCTCTATGACAGTAACCCAATTGCTACTTAGAACAGACAAGGTCAAAAACAGGCCCATAAATTGCAGACATCAATTACATCTGAAGTCTAAGTTGCAGAAGACAACAGTTTGTAAGTAAAAATTAGAAGCAGCAATGAAAAAAATATTGCCTATGATGTCAAAATACAAATCACATTTATTGACTCAAGTTTATAAAATCTGGCTGACTCACTGGTTCCTTTAAGCCCATCATTTTACACAGTTATAGGAATTCCTACTCTCACCTATGCTTTGAGACAATCAAAAGCAAATAAACAATTTATAGACCTGAAGCCCTGAAAATACAGCTATGGTAAGGAAACTAATTCATCTGACTGCCCATGAAGTTCATTCTTTGACCCCATAGAAGAAATAACTATTTCTGAATATTTTAAAAAGTGCTTATTGCTTCAACAAGCAAAAGTGGAGAATATGTAAAATTTGCACTTTTTGGTGATCTCATGTTTTGGGAATCTTATTTTTGAACGAGGATAATACACTTCCAAACATCAAATTCAAGCACTTTTTTTAGACTCAAGCACGCTTGTTAAGAAAGCTCCATTGACATTGCACCATCATAGTATGATTTGTTGGGTGGGTTAAGGAAAATTGAGGTCAACAGGAGTACTGTGGAGTTGAGTGAGAGTTAGTAGAGCAAGGATTGGGGATTCAGGATGGCAGGCAAGATGAGCAGAAACCCAAAGGGTTTCTTAAACCCTGGTTTAAGAAGATGCAGTACTAACTCAGGTACACTTCTACTTTCACCCCTTCCCATGCTTGGAAGTAGCAAGCATCACTCCCATATGCAGCCCTCTTCAAAGCTCTCTCAAGTGCGCAGCACTCCAATCCCACGACTTGAGTTGCTGAAATAGATTAGACTTCTGACTAAACTTCCTCTCCATATGACCACAGAAATGAAAGTTGAAAAGGATAAACAATTACTCACCCTGGGAATGCTGCTGTACAGGAAGGCTGGCATTTCTGTAGGCTGACTGTGGCGGACGGTTGAGGTAGCAGATTTCCGTCGATGAATACGGTGATGATTGTGGCTGATAAATGCTTTGCAATATCCAGTAAAACAAAGATCCTGTGGAAGAGAACAGACCATTTGTGGAAATTAGTATCAGTAACACCCTAAACAACCACTGACTGACAGATTATATTTACTGAAAAGTCATGGTGCACAGAATCAAGGCTCCAATGAACTCTGCGGGTTTCTTCCAATGCATGGGGCTTCTCTAAAATTCTTCTTATTGGTGAACACAAAATTACAAGTATCCCACCCAACAACTTGGACACAGAAAATCCATCTACCCTCAGATACATAGTAGTGAAGGAAAGGAAATCCAGCTAGCTAGAAACGTACACAGTGGGAAAAAATCTGAAAGGAAATGGCTGCAAGAGGAAATGAGAAATCCTTTAATTTTCCTGTAGATCAAATAAATGATTGAACACTTAGGACTCACATTTTGCTTGGCAGATAGTCCGAAACTCTTACCCCCCTCCCCCACCCCCTGCCCCCCTTCTCTCACTCTCGCTCCTGATTGTAACTCTGACAAGGTAAGGTCCTTTTATTAAGTATTGTTTATAAAGCATTAACATAATGGAAAATATAATCTCACCTGGAAAATTCTACTGTTGTGAACATTGGGGAAAGATGTACAAGAATCAACCCACATGATCATATCAGAACTGTTCAGGGCCTGATTCTTCACTTCACATTCACTCCAACTACGTACATGGTGGAGCCTGTAAGAAGCTTTCTGTGACAAAAAAAGAGCTAACCACCTGTAGAAAGACAACAGTAGAAATAAATATCACATAGGTAAAGGAAAAAATTGCATAGAAGAAAATCTGCAGATGCTGGAAATCCAAGCAACACACATAAAAAATTGCATGGTGGCCACGGTAATCAGCAGTTCCATCAACATTCAGTACGTACTCTAATCCCAGTTATGGCATTTGTGAATAAAAGATCTGAAAGCAATAGTGAATTGAGAAATGTTATGTGATCACAAAAATTATTGTGACAATTCCTCCAGCTACTTGATTATTGTAGACTGAGCAGCATACCCTGTTTTGCTTACACTCTTGCTGAAAAGACACTGAGGTCTCATTAGGTTTTAGTAAGACTATCTCACTGAAGTCCCTCCCATGGTCTATCTTCCATTATACATCAACGCAATGCTCCAATGCAAGAAAATCCTTTCTTAAATGTGGTAATTAAAATGGTATGCAGTATTCCTTATGGAGTCTTAAAACTGCTCTGCCAAACTGCAGCAAAATATCAAGGACAATTTAGGCCATCAAGGCTAATCTTCAAAGTTCAAAATTTATTCACTATCTAACCGGTGTTACTTGAATATTTTGTGCACTTTTCAATCTTATTTTAACTCTGTCCCAACTTTTGTTGAGTGTGTTGCAGCCATCAAATTCTAAATTTGTGTATATTTACAAAACACAATTAAGTTGGTCAGTAAAACTATTGAAAATCTTTTCTTTGTACTTTTGTCAGTTAAATCAAGGCTCACGTGAATTAACACAGCACAGATTTTTGTTTTTATTGCATTTTGGAAAATATCCCAACTTTTCTGGAAATGGGGTTTGTACATTATATGATATACAACCTTGAAATTCATCTCCTTACAGTCACAAAATAGATACCATTAAAGATTGTCAAACACCCAATGTGCAAACCAAAAGAACAAATCATGCAAACAATAAAAAAAATAAGCAAATAACATTCAGAACTGAAATTCATGTAAGTGAGTCCCAGCCACAAAGCGAGTCATCACTGCAGCCTGTCCAGGAGACCGTTAGTTGCAGGCCGCAACCTCAATTCAGCACAGAGATAAGTAAACCATGCAGAGCAGCAAGCCTGAGCCCTGCTGCCTCAATTCAGCCTGTACCGACCTTTCCAATCTGGCCGAGCACTCCATTCGCCTTCCTAATTATTTGCTGTACCTCCATGTTAACTTTGTGTTTTGTATATAGGAACACTATTGTTTTATTTTTAGGCATCTGTTAGTCTCGAGAGACCATGGATTTGTGCCTTGGAAAGTTTCCAGGGCACAGGCCTGGGCAGGGTTGTATGGGAGACCAGCAGTTGCCCATGCTGCAAGTCACCCCTCTCCATGGCACAGATGTTGTCCAAGTGAAGGGCAAGGACTGATACAGCTTGGCACCAGTTTTGTCGTGGAGCAATGTGGTTAAGTGCCTTGTTCAAGGACACAACACCCTGCTTTAGCTGAGGCTCCAACTAGCAACCTTCAGATCACTAGACCAACGTCTTAACCACTTAGCCACGCACCAACACTATATAACACTTAATCGTAATACTTCATTTAAATAATTCATTCCTCCTTACAAAGTGGATAGCCTCATATTTTCTCATTCTTCTCTATCAACTCCTTACCCACATAATTACACTAGTTTACTAAATAAAAATTAAAAATTACCCATTTATGTTATTTTCAGTTTGCTTGCCGCTCCCCTATCCATTTCAAGATATTACAATACAGATGTCTTTTCATGTAGAATCTTATAACCTGCCACCTGAAAAATCAAAAGTACTACATCTGCTTGCTCTCCTTTGCCCACAGCAAATACTGGAGACAGGTCAGGCAGCATCTATGGAAAAAAGAATTATTGTTTCAGGTCAAAACCAAGCCAGAATTGCAGAAAAACAGAAAACAAGTTGGTTTTAAGTTGCAGAGAGTGTTGGAGAGGGATAGGTTGGACAAAGGTGTACTGTATGTGATAGGGTGAAGCCATGGTTATCATGGAGATAAGCTATACAGCCATGTGTTGATGGGAGTGTTAATACAAACAAAGGAAAGCAAAACATTGCAAAACATAGGGGCATAGGCCATGTTTAGGTCATTCTGCGCTCATGGAAAAAGCAAAGCTAAGACAGTTTCACAAACAATTGGCAGAAATGGCTGGTGCTGAGAGGACAAAGAAAGCAAGTTAATTTTGGCTTTAGAACTCAATATTAAATTAAAATTACCATACATCTAAACTGAAAGTCATGCACCGTTCCTCAAGCTTGCACTAGATTTTACTTTAACAATACAGGAAGTCTCTAATGGGTCAGAGTGTGAATGGGGGTGGAAAACTGAATTAACAGGTAACAGAACAGGAATAGTCATCCCTGCAAATTGAATACAGGTGCTCCATAAAATAGCTATTGAATTGTGTTTGGTTTCGCCAATGTCCAGATGATCGTGCAGTGTATCAAATGCAATACACAAGATTAGAAATAACACAAATAAATAGCTGTTTAGTTCTCCAGATGCTGGGAAGGGAAGAGATGAATGGATAAGTATTCCACCTCCTATAGATGTATGGCAAAGTGGTTTCTGGGAACGGAAGAGCAGACAAGGACCTCAAAGTGCTCAAATAAAGGGGGAGAAAGATGGCACCTGGTGGAAATTGTAAAGGAACGAGCAGTTAACTGTAGATGTGAGAACCAAGGAAACTCTCCCTTGATCTTCCAGAAGTGGGGTGGGGTGAGTATAAGGGTGCAGGAAAAAAAATGAAATCAGTTAAGGGCTAAGTAGTTGTTTTGGTTTGCCTTCCCAATTCTAAGTGACCTTTGACCTGAAACATTAAGTTTCTTTTCAGTTGTTGCTTGGCTTGAATGCTTATAGCAGTTTTTATTTTTATTTCATCTTTTCAGTGTCTACAATTAATTTTCATCTACTTCATGCACCAGTTTGTTCCATTCTTAAATAATTTGAAGCAATAGCTTGGTTTCCACAAGGCCATGTTGACTCTGATTATCTATAATGTTTTAGATGTCCTGATATTTTCTCCTCCAATAATAACTCCAGCATTTTACCAATGACACCTTTAGCAACTGGCTTATAGTTTCCTGCTTTCTGATTCCCTGCAATCTTGAGCAACTGAGTTACATTTGCTACAGAAGCCACTTTTCAGTCCAACGTTTATTAAATCAGCATGAATGAATTCTCTGGAGTTGCAACACAACACAAGAATCACCAGCAAACTTTCCCACACAGAGGAAAAGTCGCTGATGAAGTTAATATGAAGGGACCGAGGAAGCTGTCTGTGTGTGCCACAGTGACATCTCAGCTTGAGTTAAATAGCCCCCAATTACAACAACCATCCTTCTTTATTCTCGATAGCCACACAGGAGTGAACCCAAGAGCAGGTCTGATAATGAAAATAATAAGAGATGGAAATGGATTATTCACTACCTGGCTGAAGATAGTTGCACTCACTGATGGCGGGACAATTCATTTATTCTCCTTTTGTCACATTGTATAGTTAGCCATTACCATTCATAAAAGAATGTGACAGAACAGCAGAGCTTTGATCTGAACCATAGCTCCCTCATAACTTTTAGGTTTAGTTAGCAATTCTCTGCTGCAGCTTCATGAAGAAACTGTAAAGAGCTTCATTTCTGGCATGTTTTTTGTGAACAAACTCTCCTCATTGGACTAAGGTAAATTCTTCAGGTGGCTGAGAACAATACAAGTCCAGGTAATTGTGCACAGATAATTTTAATCACCACATACAATGAGCATTAAGTAGCAAATATACTAATACAGCTTTATAACTACATGTATATTAACCCCTGCACTCACCTTGCAAGCATCCCTTGAAGCATGATATTTGACATTTCTGAAGGCGAAACGTCTATAAAACGCAGAAAAGAAAAGCAATTTCCTTCATCATTCCCTGGGCAGGAACAAAACAAAAGTCTCTTTAGAATTCTGACATTCAACAATCAAGGCCTTAAGGGGGGAAAAAAAAGAGTGCTTACCTTCTCTCCAAAACCTTACCTTTTCTATGGAAGAGAGACTGGTGGATGTGAGCTGGACAAAATGGGGACAGAATGACTCGTAACCATCTTAAAGAAAACAAATAGTATGTGTCTATAATTAGTAACAGAGCAACAATGTTCGAGACAATTAACCCCAGGCTAACCCCAACCCCAAATCCTATTCAAAACTATAACAAGTAATCAAAATCAGTGTTCCATTCAGACAAATTATTAGACAAGTTAGACAAACTGTGTCTGAATCCTTTGGTGTGTGGGTGTATATTACCAGAGGCAATCCCAGGACTCTGGTTTGATAATATTCAAGAGACAGAATTCTAGACTACATAGAAAATCAAGTATTATAAACATCAAGCAAAGTGCTAAAGCTACAGTTGCTGCTAGACTTTTGAAAACAGCAGACATTGATGAAATTAATCCAGATAGAATTTTTAAGACTTTCATTAGTTTGTGACTAATGAAAAGAACTGCATGCAGGGATTATATTAAGTAGCTGATATCACAATAAAGTAATTTATGCACTGCTAACCAAACTTTGATTTAAAAAAGTAATGAACGTTTACATATCAAATAACAATATTAACATAGTTACTGTCTGTTACATTGCTGGTGTTTAGGGCAGCAAAAACATTGACATTAATGTACTTAAATAGTAATCATTTAGTTTGATTTGCAGAGGAGATAGGTGACCTATCATGCTGACCTGTTGCGACAGTGATTGAAGTGGTTAATCTGCCCATCTCTATAAATAAGCTTTGGAATGTTGTAAGGTTTCAGAGACATGTGAAAAGGTGATTTAGTCTCTTGCCGTTCAAATAGTTCTGGGTGGTTACAGACCTGAAAAAGTAAAGACAAAACTGGCTAGACGTATGACATGAATAAACACAGGCAGCAACACAAACTAATTTGCTATATTAATTTCTAAATCTGACATCGTGCATTAAAGCTCTTATCCCTGATGGTGTACTGTGAGAAAGCACAAATCCTTAGTTTGTGCAGATTCTCCCAGGATGAAAGCAGATGCTAAGTTCGTCTAATTCAGAAAGGCAGAAATTAAAACAAAAAGGGCTCCTATCCATGATCTTCACTCACAATAAACCCAAGGATAATACTGCTGATGGTTACTGTACACCTGTTTAGCAACCAAAGTAGTGCTGGGCTCACAGATGCACGACTCACAAGCATCAGGGCAGATAGAGAAAGAGGAAGAAGTTAAACAAAACAAACAAATAAGAGGTTGGATAAACATGGATTGTTTTTCCCCTAGAACATTTGAGGTAGAGACGTAATCTTACAGAAGTTTACAAATTGTGATTGGCATTGCACGGGTAAATGGAATCTAGTTCCCAGGGTAAAATGTCAAACACTGATGGGCACAGCTTTAAGGCAAGACAGGATAAGTTAAAAGAGATATTTGGGGCTTTTTATATTATACACAAAGGTAGGTATTTAGGACACGCTGAATGGAGTGGTGGAAAAAGCAGATACCATAGTTGCATTTAAGAAGGGCTTAGAGAGGCACGTTAATATGCAGAGATTAAACTGATATGGATCATATGCTGGCGGAAGGGATTAGTTTAATTTGGCATCATGTTCAGCACAATGATCATGGTTTGCCCAACATTCTAAACATCATGTAGCCTCTGCAAAGTGGTGAGGTCCATATTGAACAGGCAACTTTTAAAGCGTTGAGGATAGAGAAAAGATGAGTTGATTATCATGTGGGGGAGCTTCAAATACAGGGAGTACTCTTTGATGGACATTACTTCATGACTATCCAGAAATATACTAGATTCTGCACAAAATATCAGATTCACCAGAGAACTCATTTTACAGTTTCCCCTTAGAAGCATCATGTTCAGCACAAACTTTAACTTGAGTGTCTGGGAGTTCAGATTCAGGTACTTAAAATGCATAACTGACTTGGTCACAGCTCTTTTAGCCCACACCAGTTCCAAGGTTTGCTTGATAAACAGTTCAGAGCTTATAGGAAAACCTGCACCACACATTCTAGTTTAACATTTCCTGTGATCACATTTATAATGGAACAACAAAAGCAAACTTGTTGAATTTACTTCCACTCTCCCCACTTGTTCACTCCTTTGTTCATTTAAAGTTTCTTTAAAGGTGGTCTCTTTTATGACAGAATTAAATAGAAAGATTATAGGAACTATACCACCAAATGCAGAAATGTGAGCAAGTGAATGAAAGGAGGTGGATTATTTAAGTATAGACAATAATCTATCTGTTAACCTTTCGAAATTGCATGACAAGGTTCATGAGACTGCTGGTGGTATTCTGGGCCTGTTGAGTGGTTCCCATGGATGACTGTAGTAGGTCTTCAATGGAAATTTTGTTCTTTAAAGCCTGATAGAGCATCTTCTGCCTGCTTTTCAATTGGCAGTACATTAGTATCTCAATCTGTATGAAACACAGAGCAGAACACTTATTTAGTGGATACAGTCAAACAGGATTCAGATTAGTGAAAACATGGTAAGTGCCATCTTTCACAAGTGTATATTTGTTGAGATACAGTGTGGCTCCATCTAGGGTACTTGTGTTTCAAAAATCTTACTGTATATAAAGCAATTTGAACACCAACAGCACTGTTACACTATTCAAATACACTATATTCAGAAATAAATTACTCATTTATATGATTACACTTTTGATATTACAAATTTTGTATTTCAGCATGGCAATAATACACCAACCAAGAGTCAAAGTCTCACAAGAGAAAGTGAAAACATTTTTGGTGGGGGGGGGGGGGGGGGGAGAGGAGAAAGAGGAAGAAATCGAAAACAATGATGACGAAATACAGGAATAACAAGCAAATCCTCTTAGACTCAAACTGATTGATATAGCAATGTAATACCATTTCAATAAAATCAGATCAGCTAACTACATCATGAAGAAATCTTGACTTACACACATTTTAAATGCAGCACAACTTCCATAAAAGGAAATCATTTTTCAAAAGTTCCACTTCCAAAAAATATTAACTCATCTGAAAACACATTCAAACCATGTAATACAACTTCACAGGTCAGAATGAACATAATTGCTGCTTGTATCAGCTTTAAAATGATGATCAGGTATTAATGGTTTGGGAACAAATCACTGTCAATTCCAAGACACTGCATCTATCATGTAATACCAGTCTTACCTTATCAGAGAGCTCATTCTCCACATCCTTCTTGATCCTCCTTAACATGAAGGGCTTGAGAATCATGTGGAGACGAGACAGCTGGTCTATAGAGATAAAATGGGAAAGCCATCAGTATTAGTTTGTGCTCTTCACTGGCACTGCCCAAACACTTTGTCAAGTACCCCTAGAGGACCTGTTCTCCAATATGCTGGCATTAAAGATCCAAACGAACTGGCAGTGACTGTTCTATCTACCCAGCACTGTCTCCAATCCAACAAAAAAATTGTGCAGCCAAACAATGGCTTGCCACACAGTCTGCTGCCCAAAAGACGAATTCAAACATATTTAATTCCAATATTAAAGAACTAAAACAAAAATTAAATGGGAATCCCTCCCATCCACCATCTAAATTTCAGTGTAATAATGAATATTCATTCTTAATCTCATTAATCTGTTAATAGCCATTGTCCATGACAGAAGGAGCTCATGTTCTTATTTCATGAAATTCAATATTATGCATGTGTGGGCTGCAAACATGGAGCTTACTTCCAAGGTTTTGCTACAGGAATAAATGTAACAAATTTGTCTCTGAGATACACTGAAGAAATCGCTATGGTCTGGCTGCAGATAATGAATATGGTAGTATAATGGGGTTTCAGATGACCAAATACTCATAAAACAGAGTGAAATTTAACAAGTTTCAGAATCAGCACCAGGTTTAATATCACTGACATCATCTTTTGAAGATACCCTTGATGCTGGAGTGGCCAGTGAAGTAAAAATTAAGGAAAGGAAATCAGGGAAAACATTTTCAAAGATTAATAACTGTGAGGACTAAATACTGCTAGAAACAAAATACCAATACAAAGATACGAGAAATGCTTTGGAAGCTATACAAGTCTGACACAAAGTAACTAAACACTGTATTATGTTTTGAAAGCAAGCACTTACTTTCATCAATGGCAGATTTATTCTCAGCATGGCTTTCAATATCCTTGGAAAACCATTCATTGAATTCATCATGTGAATCAAAGAGTGTTGGCATGATAAAATGTAGCAGCGCCCACAGCTAAGGGAAGAAGCAATATATACTGTAAACATAGTAATTTAAACATATACAAGTTCATTTACCACCTACTTCTCTCCTAGATGTTTACTAGAACAGTATTAACTACCAATTATATGCTCACTTTCAACTGATACTTAGGCTTAAAATATGGCAGAAACTACATTTTTCTTAAAACTTAATTTTCTTCTCAGCTACTCATTGTACATGCACTCAAAAAGAAAGGATAAGCAACTTGGCAACAAAAAGAACTTTCATATTCCAAAAAAAGCAATGGAGGTGAATAGTTGCTTCAGGAACATGAAAACAAGACACAAGGACACACAAGATATGGAAGAAGAGTACTCTTACAGGAATAAAATTAGGAACAAATGCCAAAAAGATAGTTCTAAACAGATTAAAGATTGTTATCCAGACCCCTTAGATACAACAAGATATACTATGGCAATTTTCCAAAAATTTTAATACTTTCACAAAATACAAATCACAACTTTTTTTTTACATCTGGAGGTATTTCATAAGCATAGCTGCCTATCTGCAATTTTGACTGAACAATGCTGGTACAAATGAATATCTGACCTCTGCCATAGTGTTCTGAATGGGGGTTCCTGTGAGCAGCAGTCGGTTGCGACACTGGAATTGAAGCAGAATCTTCCAACGAACACTGCAGAGAGAAAGGAGGTGCCTCAGACATTTCAAGCTTATACAGCTTGCAACAATCGGTAAGTCAAAAATTTATTCTGCATCCAATGGTATCATACTTCTTTGCAGTGTGGACCCAGTTTAAAGAACCCTACACTAACTCTACCAAAATTCCAACAGCAAACAAAATGAAGACTGGACAACCCACCAGAGAGCTCTGAAGATGTGCCATTCACAGGAATGGACAACTCCCAGTTAGACTACTGCAAGCAATTAAATTAAATTAAATTGAACTTAAGAGTGAAAGGCCTGCAGTCCTCGGAGTCATCTGATGCCAGTGGCCTGAGGTGGAGACGTTGTAAGCAGTGTGCAAGGAAGCGGAAGCGAGGTGAGCAGTCAGAAGTCCGTGCCAAGAAAAAAGCAAGCCCTAACCAGCCGGCTCTCCCGTCCATTCTGCTCTCCAATGGACATTAAATTGGACTACATCTGTGGCAACGAAATACTCGGCGGGAGTACATAAAAGGAACGAAATCCCTGACACCGCCATTCAGCGGTTTACTTATGTAACAGATTTTCTCCCAACCCATTGGACTACCAACGTACTGACCTCTGTTGTGCCTATTGTCTTGATTATTATTTACTGTAATGCCTGCATTACATTACATTTCTGTGTACTTTATGCAGTCCTGGGTAGGTCTGTAGCCTAGTGCAGTTTTTGTGGTGGTTTACGTAGTTCAGAGTAGTTTTTGTATTGTTCATGTAGCACCATGGTCTTGAAAAATGGTGTCTTGTTTTTACTGTGTACTGTACCAGCAGTTATGGTCAAAATGAAATAATAAGTGACTTGAAAGATATAATAATATCCATGATCCCCAATAACCCAAGTCCTTCCTACTCCCTCAATATTTAGTTACATCAAGAGAACTAATTCCAAATTCCTCCAACTCTTTGCAAGTGACACTCCATTTCTCACCTGTAGGCTTTGTGAAAAGATAATGACAGATCAGATACGAGCACATCAAAACACAATGCAATTCAGAATAGTTTAACAAACTTTTCCAAAACAAGATCTCACCATTCATTTTTGGACTAATAAAAAAATTAATATCACATTCAGAGGCAGAGATGTCTAGCATGAAGTTCAAAGTAAATTTATTATCAAAGTACATTTATGTCACCTTTATACTACCTTGAGATTCCTGTAAATTCTTGCAAGGAAATGAAAGAATGTACAAAAGAGGACAAGTTGTGCAAATAAAAAAAATGCTGAGAACATGAGTTATGAGTCATAGAAACATAGAAAACCTACAGAACAATACAGGCCTTTCGGCCCACAAAGCTGAACTGAACAGGTCCTTACCTTAGAAATTACCTAGGGTTACCCACAGCCCTCTATTTTTCTGAGCTCCATGTACCTGCCCAGAAGTCTCTTAAAAGACCCTATGGTATCTAGCTCCACTATTGCATCTAGTCGCCAGCAGCCCATTCCACGCGCTCCCCACTCTCTGCATATAAAAAAAACTTACCCTTGACATCTCCTCTGTACCTACTTCCAACCACCTTAAAACTATGCCCTCTTGTGCTAGCCATTTCAGCCCTGGGAAAAAACCTCTGACTATTCACACGATCAATGCCTTCTGTGGGCAAGCCAGTTCTGGATCCACAAAGCACCTGCTCTCCTTGTTAACCATCAGTGCCAATCCCCTTTGACTGTATTATGACCATTTCCTTCTACACCTTGTCTATTTAAGTGACTGCCCAACATCATAACTGTATCTGTCTTCACGACCACTTCTGATATCCAGATATCGTACCCCTTTTAAAACTTCAGCTTACCTTAAACCTGTGTCCTCATTTCTGATACTACAACCTAGGGAAATTATTTTAGAAACCCTCTCTGAGCCTCTCAATTTTTATATTTATACCATGTCACCTCTCAGCCTCCTTTGCTTCAGAGAAAACAAATCCATCCTGTTGCACCACTTTCCAATAACTAAGGTTCCACAATCCAAACATCCCAGTGAATCTTCGCTGCACTTTACTGTTAAAACTGTCACTATCCTCTTAGTCATCCGTGGTGCAATGCCTTAAACAACTACAGGCAGTCCCCGGGTTATGTACGAGTTCCATTCCTGTGTCTGTCTTTAAGTCGGATTTGTACGTAAGCCGGAACAAGTATATCCAGTATTATTTAGTATCAATTAGTCAAACGTTTGTCTTAGTATATAGTATATATTTTACCTTCCTATACATATAAAACACTTAAGAAACGTGTGTATTCCAATAATTAAACCCCTGTGTTGCTCAGTAATAATTGTAGCTTTCATTGGGGCAGGGCCTTTTACATGTTCCGTTATTGTCACTTTATCTGTTGTCCTTTAAAATTGTTCTGATCGTTGACCGACTATAGCCTAATGCTTTTCCAATGATCGATGGCGTTTCACCTCTTTCCAAACGCTTTATTATTTCCACTTTATTTTCAATCGCTTCCCGTCAATGGAACAAACACTGTGGGCAGCGGGTCCCAAGCTCCACCGGCGACCAAGGTCCACTGGGTCCTAAGGACCACCGCACTGAATTCCCTGGATCCGAAACTCCTCTGCACTGAGACAGGTTAAATAGGACAAGTGGGGGCTGTGCTGGGTTTGGGTATTTGATTCTCCACAATATTCCACATGGGAACTTAAACTGGAGGTGGCAGTGTTTTTTTTACGAGGTCGAGTTGCGAGCTCAACATCAACCTGGCACGGATTGTACAGAAGCCACTGGATTGACATCAACCCAGCACAGGAGCAGTCTGTCACTAAATCGAACTTGGGAACCTCCGTTCTCCAGCCCGGCGCTGATCTCACTGCGCCACCAGCCGACCGGAATGGGGGAGCCGTGGGGTCAGGGTGGATCTTACTAAGAAAAATCTAAGTCAATTACAAAGTTAAACACTCAACACAGTGTCAACAGCAACGACTTAAAATGGTGGACAGCGTTACGATCCGACTTAAAATATCAGACGGCGTTCTCCTTCCTCAGTTCGTAACTACGAGTTGTCCGTAAGTCAGACGTTCGTAACTCGGGGTCTGCCTGTACATTCATCATCCAAACATCTTCTAATAGATACATCTGCAAATTCCCCCTCGTTTTCCTACCTGTCAACTTTAACATCTATATTCTCCCTGCATGTCTGCCAATAAACCCTCCTGACACAAACTATTCATGCAGAATGAAACTGATAAGACTGGTTTACCTGGAACTGCTTTTAAGTGCCTGTGCTTCATCCAGCACCATATATTGCCACTTCACCCGCTGAAAGTACTTCACATCCTGAACCACCAGCTGATAACTGGTTATCACCACATGGAAAGGTGCAGTTTGTGTGTACAATGTTTTCTAAAACCAAGAAAAAAGACAGCAGTTATTGGCAGAGTCTGAAAAAAAAATTACAATGTGGTTGTTGATGGAACACTTTTTCAGTCTACATTCCTTAATACAGGCCAAACTAATTCAAAGTCTGTAATAATACAAGCTAATGCTGGATCCTTAGACAAGGTATTCAGCTTTGACAATTACGGGAAAATACTTGTGCAATGTTGGGAACAACTTGAAGAACATACATAATATCCGCTTCTCCTCATTTACTGCAAAGCCAATGAGAGAGACAACTCATGGCAAAATACTCGACACTCTTACCACAGATACCCAACTCCTCAAAACATCAGACTCAAGCCTTTCAATCTATTTAGCTGCTTTTTTCAATGCGAGCCTATGTGCACAGACCTGTTCATTTTGACAGGAACTGTGGGAAACAATCAGATCATGTAATAATTGTACAATGATAGGATAGTGAATGATTTTCATATGGTGGATGACCTTCCGTTAGAAATGGATAGTCTGACACAAAGCATGGTAATCCAGCATCATTGAATCCAATGTTAATTAATCCTTGACATTAGAGTCAGAAAGCAACAGAAAGTTGTAAAATTAGTTAGCTCCATCATGGGTACTAGCCTCCATAATATCCAAGACATCTTCAAGGAGCAATGCCTCAGAAAGCAGCATCCATTATTAAGGAATCCCACCACTCAGGACATGCCCTCTTCTCATTGTTACCATCAGGTAGGAGGTACAGAAGCAATTCACACAGCAATTCAGGAAGTTTCTTCTTTTCTGCCATAAATTTCTAAATGGACATTGAACCCACAAACACTACTCTATTTTTAAAATAACTATTTAATATACATATATTGATTTTTTTCCGATATTATGCATTGCATTGTACTGCTGCTGCTCTGCTAAATTTCACAACATATGCTAGTGATATTAAATCAGATTATGATTCTGATACATTGACTCAGAAAACTTTCCGAAGCATATTTCACAAACTTCACCCTATGCAAACCCTTAACACCAGATAACACAGGGAAATTAAAATGTCTCAGTAATACAACTCCATTACAATTATGAGCAGTACACTGGCTCAAGTTCACACTAACTGCTGGGGGAGGGAGTCTATAACACACCCTCACTAGAGTAATGTTTCCCTTCTTCCTAAGTTCCCATATGGCATCAGTGGACAATACTGCTGTAGCATCCTCCCTTATCAAAAAGGCCAACAAAGTCCTTCCTTGCTTACTTGTACCTTTGTCACACTGATAGTATCCGTGATGCTGAACAAACCAAATGCAGCTTGAATAATTACCTTGCAGAACATCTCCGTTCAGCCCACAAAGAAGACCCTGAGCTTGTATCTGCTGTCACTTCAACTCTCCATTCCATCTCGAACTGTGTTTTTGGCCAATTAGGCCAGATCATTGACCCGTAATGTGAATTCTCTTGTAAATCTCTCTGTTTATCTGATGTATACTTCAAGCATCATATTTTATTTCAGATTTCCAGAAACTGCTGTGTTCAGAACCTCATTAATCCAGCATGTTCTTTTTCTTTAACTTTTCCCTTTCTATCTACCTTCCTTTTAATTAAAAAGGCAAAACCAAAAATATTGTACCACCTGAACAACCTTTGTCTTCATCCTATCAGCAACTTTGGTTTTCTTCTCCTCATACTTATTTTTGCATGTTTCCAGTTCTGAGGGGGTCAAGCACCTGAAATATTCATTCATTCTCGCTTCCCCTCCTACCTCCACCTCCACATATACTGCTTGGCCCCTGCTGGACATTTCCAACATATCATATTTCAGCATTTTATGTCATTTCAATTATTATCAATGTAAAATTCAAATCTCATACTTCGAGACTTCCAGTTCTCCTTTCCTGCAATACTGAACCCCGAACACAACTCTTAAGTGCAAATCACCTAAATTCCTTGCATGTTCCCTCTTTTTTTGGACACCCTCATGATCTGCCCTTTACTGGATACATCTATAGAAAAATGCATCCTCAGTTGTTCAAAAACTCGTGCCTCACTCTTTTCCCATTTCAGCACAAGTTGCAGCAGGCACTCGGCTGAGGGTAAACAAAATGATAATCTGGGGAATTCCTTTAGTAAACTCCTTCACAGTTATCACCCCTGAAGATACTCCCAATTTATTGCTGATCATTTTCATGCTGAATCATATACTGTTCGAATAGTGCACAAGACAAACTGTATAACCAAACAGATCCCTCCAAACTGTTCCATTAAATCCACAGACAGGTACAGCACAGGGTAAAGCTCTTCAATATACTGTCTACCTTCTTAATTTATCATGTATATGACTTTGCTTTGAACCTAAGCCAGCTTTTGAATGACCTCCAGCAGTTTGCTACATTAATGCCAAGACATGGCAGTATCTTGTTGCCACATGCAATTAATTATGAATCTGTAAAATAAGCCAACTGGGACTCGATCAGTAAATAGACTGAAATTCAAATTTAATCCCTCTTCAGATAACTTGCCTGGCATTCAATATCGATGAGCAGTAATCTTTCTCAATTAAGTAATACTACGACCAAAAGCTGGGCCAAAATATAACAGATTTCAGTTGGTCTCCTGAGAGATCTGTGTCAGTTGTGCACATTACATATGATAACCAGAAAAAGGATGGAATGTACTCCGAAAGAATTTTCAGCATATTCAGCATATTAACTTTCCAACGAATCACCATTTGGTATTATTTTGCAAGTATTTATCTTAATCACCCAAATCACTAGTTCACAATGTACATCCCAGAATAGAGTTAGCAGACCATCTATTTTGGAACTCATTTCCTGGCAAAGTCTAATTGCTCCTAAAGGTATGATTCCCAAGTAAGATATTGGGTGCTTTTCAGTATCTCATCAGTGATCTGTGTACAGACGCAAAAAAAAAGTTTGTGAACCTTTTGCAATTACCTGATTTTCAGCATTAATTACTCATAAAATGTGGTTTGATCTTCATCCAAGTCACAATAATAGACAAACACAACCTGCCTAAAATAATAACACAAACAATTGTTCTCATCAATACTAAATACACCATTTAAACAAGTCTAGGTTCAAAAAAATGTGAACCTCTGGGGTAAGGCCTTCTACAAAAACTATTTGGAGCCAGGTGCTACAATCAATGAGATGAGAACTGTGGGTTGTAGAGGTGCCCTGTCCTATACAAAAGACACACGGGTTACTGACGAGTTCTGCTCTTCTCAAGAAACATCCGTTTACATGCACCATACCTCGGTCAAAACAACTTTTAGAGGACTTTAGAAAAACTGTAGGGATGTATGAAGATGGAAAAGGCTACAAAAGCATTTCTAAAGACCTGAGTGTTCTCAGTTGACAGTAAGAGGAATTGTCTACAAATGGAGGAAATTCATAACCACTGCTGGGTGTCCTACAAAGATTGTGATCTTTGCAGCACAAACAGCACAACATGCAATGCTGAAGGAGGTGAAAAAGAATCCAAGGGTAACAGCAAAAGACCTTCAGAAATCTCTAGAATGTGCAAAAGTCTCTGCTCATGAGTCCACTATAAGAAAAACAAGAATGGTGTTCATGGAAGGACACCATGGAGGAAAACAAAATAAAGGGGATAAAAAGTTGCAGGTCTCAAGTTTGCAAAAGACCACCTGGATGTTCCACAATGCTTATGGGACAATGTTCTGTACAGTTGAGACAAAAGCTGAACATTTTGGCAGAAATGCACACCCCAATGTTTGGAGAAGAAAGGGCACTGCTTATATCTGAGGAAGAATGGACAACAATATGGAGATATCAATGGAAGTGTATCAATTCACAGAAATGGAGGGAGTTTGGATGGAAAAACGATAAGATATTTTAATACACCTTCTCAGAAATCCCATTATGATAGTAACCTCCCTGTTTGCTGGATAAATTGTGGAAATCAAAATGCAAATCATCATCATATTTTTTGGGGCTGCCCTGTTATCAAAAACTATTGGAGGGGATACACAATGCCCTACAAGACATCTTTAAATGTGAAATACCCTTAGAGAGTAAGACCATATATTTTAGATATATACCTCAAGAATGGTTGAAAAGAGATAAATATTTAATGAATTCACTGTTGATGGCTGGTAAAAAGACTCTTACTAGGAAATGGTTATCACAGGAGAGCCCAACTTTAAATACATGGATGGAAATTACAAAGGATATTTACAAAATGGAGAAGATAACAGCATTTGTTAACCATAAGCTGGAATAATTTGATTCATACTGGGAAAAATGGTTTAACTACATAATGCCTCAAAGGCCTGATTTTATTCTCATAACTCAATGAATCTGGTGTGTAAAAAAAAGATCACTCCCTACTTGTACATAGTTCTTTCCTTTTGCTTGTTTTTTCTTTCCACTCTTTTCTATAAGTGTATCCCTCAGATAAATACTTTGTGGAGATTTGTGATATATATGATTATATGATATATATGTACAATGTCTGAAATACATCTTATGGAAATGCTTGTTTGATGATGAACTTCAATAAAAAAATAAATTACAAAAAAAAGAAAGGGCACTGCACAACAACACAAAACCTCATCCCAACTGTGAAGCATGATAGAAGGAGCATCATGGTTTGCGGCTGCTTGGCTGCATCAGGGCCTGGAAAGCTTAACATTTTACAAGAGAATGTCAGGGTAGCACTTTGTCACCTGAAGCACAATAGAAGTTGGAATAGAAGCACAAGACAATGATCTGAAACACAAAAGTAAATCAACAAGTGAATGGTTTGAACAGAAAAAGTGTGTTTTAAAATAGCCAAGTCAGAGTCCAGACCCTAACGCAATTGAGATGCTGCAGCATGAGCTGAAGAGCGCTGTTCATGCAGGTTATCCCCGAAATATTGATGAGCTGTAACAGTCTTGTATGGAGGAATAGTTGAAAATTCCTCTTGGTCATTGTGCAAGTCTGATCAGCAGATACTGAAAATGTTTAGTGGAGGTTATTGCTGCTAAAGGAGGTTCTACAAGTTATTAAATACAAGGATTCGCATACATTTTCCAGACTGGACTGTGAATGATTATACAATAAAGACATGAAAAGTACAATTGTTTGTGTGTTATTAGTTTAGACACATTGCATGTCTATTATTGTGACTTAGATGAAGATCAGACCACATTTTCTGAGTAATTAGTGAAGAAAACCTGGAAATTACAAAGGGTCCACAAACAACTTCTTGCAACTGTATGAAGCCATACAAGGATGAGTCATTTGAAACATGAAGAGAATTGCCTCATACAATATATGAGCTAATAACTTTCCCACCATTTTGTTAGCAAAGATTAGTAAATACCAATCAATCACAAATATGCATGGAGTTTTGAAATTAAACACCAGAGGGACAGCATACCTAGTGATACTATCTGAACCATTCACACCAGTGTCCAAACCTATCCACCAAGTAATTATAATAGTCATGTATAAATTTTACCTGACTCCAGAACTTCCTGATCACCTTTCTGTCATGCGGGTTGCCCCAGTAAGGCAGGACCTGAAGTTTAAGGAAGACAAACATAATGAACTTTCAACGCGTATTCCTTTTAGATTAATTTTTAATCACCTTTTAAAGAAAGAAAACCAAGGTAAGTGGTAAATAACTCAATGGAACAAGATTGATCTTCAGATATGACATTCCTGATCTCAGATCCTGTCTGTGTGTAAAGTGCACCATGACTGTGGGTTTCCCTTGTTACTCTGATTTCCTTCCACTTCTTAAAGACAACAGTAGGGAAATTAATTAACTAACAACTACATTAAATGCCCTGACATGTATGTAGCAGTGGCAGAATCTGAGAGTTGATGAAGATGCTAGAATATATATTGCAATTAATGTAGGAGCATATTTGCTGGATTGAAGAACTTGTTTCTATGACTCTCTGACAAAATAATTTTCAACACACTGCTTTCATTTGGGGTTTTCCAACAGAATGCTTCTACTGAGAGAGAATGCTGTAGATGATTATCATTTGGTTGAAATGAAATATCTGAAATATGCAAATTCTTTAGTGTTCTTCAAAACAAGAGCTGATGTCCTTGATAATATTTCCTCTTCAACCAACACTATCTTCACCAATTATCTGATTTCCATTTGCAAGGATTTGCTTGCAAACAGCACCACTGCACTGCCACAATTAGTTATAAAATTATGTACTTGACTGCAAGAGTTTCAAGTATCAAGTTTAATTATCATTCAACCATACATGAATCTAGCCAAATTAAATAGCATTTCTCTTGGACCAAAGCGCAAATCGCATTACCAATAGCACATTGAACATATGGTTACAATATCAGAAAAACAGCCACAAAGAGAACAAAAATGTAGCCCAAGTCGCTGAGTTGTCATGGTTCTGCTTGTTTAACCACCAAGCAAGCACCAGAGGGCACCACTGATGGGAGGAGACAGCCTCCAACCCTGTATGAAATCCAGGAACACAAAAGGTACCTGTGGTGTCTCCCTCAAGCAACAACCAAGTCAATACAACTGTTCTGCCTTTGGTCTAGCTAACGACTCACTGTTACCCATGTCCAACAAGGTCTTGCAATCACAATAAAAACACCCAAGACAAACACATCCCTTCTCGGCACAACAGTATGCTACAAGTCCAGGCGACAATACAATGGTATGCATTAAGTCCAACTTAATCACTATCAAGAAATTCGCTGAAGAGTTAACAATAGACATCATATGGCATACCGTACTGCCAGAGATCAAGTTTAGAAACGGCAATGTATAAAATCTATACTCTTTCAATTTATGCCTTACTAGTACACTGACATCTTCAGCCCAAAAAAAAACTTGATGTAAAATAGAAATTGAAATGTATCAGACAGAAAAGTGATAATCCCAACTGTAGCAAAATAATTCTCCAGCGCAAACCTCTTAAGTAAAATACAACTAATACTTCAGGTTTTATATTGTTGTACAAGTCCTGATCATGCTACCTTGTCCTTGTATTATAAACATTATCCTGAGGAATATTACAAGTTCTTAAAAAAAACTTTCCTCACCTCCCCCAGTATCCATGCCTTCTTTACAGCCAAAATTCTGAGTTTACCAAAAGCATGGTTCATCTTATTTGCAGAATACTATGCAATACTGCCATCTAATGCTGGCACTACCCGAAGAATTCAAATTTGTGAGATCTTATCTCAACTTACTAAGACATTCACATAGGAACTTAATTTTAACCTCCTTTACTGCAGCTTCCCTCTGGCAAAACTTGTGCTACTTGAATTACTATAAACACAAAATACTGGAGGAACTCAGCAGGTCAGGCAGCATCTATGAAAATGAACAGATAGTCGATGTTTCAGGTCAAGACCCTTCTTCAGGACCTGTCAGTAATTACTGGACCTATCAGTAACTGATTGGTATCCATAATGAATAATAATCTTATTGCCTTCTGAGTTTCAAACGTGTGAGAGAAAGACTGGAGAAAAATCGATATAATATGCCTCTACCGTTTCACCTAGAAAAATGTAATTTAAAGTTTGAGTTAGAATTTACAGCAATACTAATGTTTGTTCATCAAAACTGCACAGCCTCATTGCTCCGTTCCATTTGTGCTCATTACCTTGAATCTTGAAACAAATCTGGAGAACTCCTGGTGCCAGTTGTTGAGAGTAGAAGCAGGAGAGATGATCAAGAATGGACCCCAGATGTTTTCTCTCTGTACAACAAAAATTATTTTTAGAAACAAAAACTCCATTAAATTCAGTTTGAATCTGTACTGTAGTGGGAGATTAGGTAATTGCAGGAGGAGAGAGATCCTCCATAATCAAACTGTGCTGTGTTTATGAGCACAGTATAAAAGCTGTTTTATAGTATACCTCTCCTGTAGCACACCTGCCAGTGGATTCCAGTTAACTGGGACACATCAGGACAAGTACATTTTGACCCAATTAAGCAGCCGCCCAAATTAGTCAAAGTTTCATGGAGATAGTTAAGTATAAAAAAGGCAAACTATCATTTACCCGAGGAAAAAGTTATGCATTTAATTGAAATACAGAAGTTAGAACACTATCAATACTACTACAGTACTATAAAACTCTTATTAGTTCCAAATGGTTATTGACAGAGGAATTCATCCAGTGTATGCTGCCATGTTCTTTTGATTCACTGCAAACGAACAAAATTAGAGCAGACATCTTGTACAGATAATGGATTGCTTCATACAATGCCATCAATGACTGCAACCATCGAATCTTCATTATAACATTTAAGATGATTGTTGATTCCTTCAATTTCTTCGTAGTTCCTAACTTGAAGCAGTGATATAGTTTAATTTTCATCCCCAACTGTTTCTGGTATCACAAAGCCTGAACGCTTGAAACCACAGTGAGCAAAACTGTTCCAAGTTGTCTTACTGCTTACTTCTCGCCAGCTATCAGCAACAAAAATCACTGCTTTTTGAATGCAAGTACATGAAACTGACACTCTCCTGCCCCAACTTAGCAGTACAGCGTCCCAGATAAATTAAGGGAGTCTTGGCTATTTTCTCGATCAGTTTTGCTTTTTGAAGAGTTGACCCAATTAACCAAAATCTATTGTATTTGATAGAACAATGTAATGACCGATTTACTCTCTATATCGATGTGGTTCATGTGACACGCCAAACTGTATCTAAAGAACAGGTATAACAGTTCAAGAATACATTTACATTAAATGGTAATTAACATGAAGTCCTACAAAGGGGTTCAAGGAAAAAGTATGGTAAGCAGAGTCCCTAAAAATCAAATTTGCTACCAAAATTTATCTAAAGCAATGTATAAATGCTGCACTGTAGCATTCTGTGAAGATTCTTCAAATTGTCAAACAACATAAATCTCACCTCCGCTAGATGTGCTAAGAAAGCAATGCTCTGCACTGTTTTACCGAGCCCCATTTCATCAGCAAGGATTCCGTTAATGCCCTGGCAGGAGAAGAGAAAGAACTTAAAAAATGAGCTCAAGTTATTGTTGAGTCAAATGTACACATATTAAACAGACATTAATAATTAAAGTAATATTAATTGGATCTCATTTCAATTACTTGGTAGAATACAAGCACACAATACCGATAACCACTGCTTTCAAACAGCCAAATGTTGCACATAACAGCTATTAAAAAAGTCTGTCAAGGAGAGAAAATAGTGAGGTTTAAAGGTTAATTAAGGAGTGGCAGTTAATAGAAATCAAAGAGGAATGGGAAGCTTTAAAAAAAAACAACAGAAGGCAACCAAAAATGCCAAAAGGAGAGAAAAGTTGAAATATGAAGGTAAGCTAGGCAGAAATATCTGAGAGGTTTTTCAGATATATAAAGGGTAAGAGAGGAAATACTGAACATTAGACTGCTGAAAAATGGCACTGGAGAGATAGTAAAGATAAAAAAAGGTAGACAAATTTGGCAAGTATTTTGCATCAATCTTCATTGTGGAAGACAGAAGAGGTGTGCTGGAAGTTCGAGAGTGCCAAGGGGCAGAAGGGTACAGTTGCTAGCCTTATCTAGGGAGAAGATGTTTGGGAAGCTGAAAGGTGTGAACGTAGATAAATCACCTGGAACAGATGGATGTCACCCAGGGTTCTGAAAGAGGTGGCTGAAGAGACTAAAGATCTTTCCAAAAATCACAAGATTCTGGAATGATTCCAGAGGACCGCAAAATTGCAATTATCACTCCTCTCTTCAAGAAGGGAAGGAGACAGAAGAAAGCAATTTTTAGGCCAGTTAGCTTGATATCAGTGGTTGGGAAGGTGTTGGAGATCATCGGGATGAGGTTTCAGGGTACTTGGAGAAGTATGATAAAGTATGCTATAGTCAACATAGTTAACGGAAAATCTTGCATGACAAATCTGTTGGAAATCTTTGAATAACAAGCAAGATAGATAAAGGGAAATTGGGGGATTTTGTGTACTTGGATTTTCAGAAAGTCTTTAACAAGGTACGACAAACAAGACTGCTTAACCATGGTATTACAGGAAAGATACTAGCATGGATAGAAGATTGGCTGACTGGCAGGTGGCAAACAGACCTTTTCTGGTTGGCTGCCAGTGACTAATGGTGTTCCACAGTGGTCTGTGTTGAAAGCGCTTCTTTTCACGTTATCTGTCAATGATTTGGATGATGAAATTCATGGGTTTGTGGCCAATTTTGCAGACAATTTGAAAATAGGAGGAGGAGCAGGTGGTTTTAAGGAAGTAAAGTGGCTACAGTAGGACTTAGACAGATTAGGAGACTGGGCAAAGAAGTGGCAGATGGAATACAGTATTGGAAAGTGTATGGTCATGCACTTTGGTAGGAGAAATAAAAGTGTAGACTTTTTCTAAATGGAGAGAAATACAAAATTCTGAGGTGCAAAGAGACTTGGGAGTCCTCGTGCAGGATTCCCTAAGGGTTAATTTATAGGTTAAGCCTATGATAAGGAAGGCAAACACGATGTTCGCATTTTGGGGGGGAGGGGGGGAGGATATAAAAGCGAGGACGTAATATTGAGGCTTTATAAGGCTCCAGTGAGGCCTCAGTTGGAGTACTGTGAGCAGTTTTGAGCCTTCTGTCTAATAAAAGGTGTGATGATATTGGAGAGTTTTCAAAGATTTATGAAAATGATTCTGGGATTGAAAAGTTTATCATATGAGGAGCATTTGATGGCTCTGGGCTTGCATTCACTGGAATTCAGAAGAATGAAGTAGGACCTCATTGAAACCTATCGAATGGTGAAAGGCCTCAATAGAGTAGATGAGGAGATGTTTCCTATGATAGGGGAGTCTAAGACCAGAGGACACAGGGTGTTCTTTTAGAATGGAGATGAGGAGAAATTTCTTTAGCCAGGGTGGTGAATCTGTGGAACTTGTTGCCACAGGCAGCTGTGAAGGCCATGTCATTGGATATATTTAAGGCAGAAGTTGATAGTTTCTTAATTAGTCAGGGCATGAAAGGATATCAAGTCAAGTTGCTTTTATTGTCATTTTGACCATAACTGCTGGTACGGTACACAGTAAAAACGAGAACAGTTTTCAGAACCCTGGTGCTACATGAACAATAAAAACTACACTGAACTACGTAAACCAACACAAAAACTACACTAGACTACAGACCTACCCAGGACTGCACAAAGTACACAGAACAGTGCAGACATTACAATAAATAATAAACAAGACAATAGGCACAGCAGAGGACAAGAGGTTGGTAGTCCGATGGCTTGGGGGAAAATCTGTTATATAATCAGCTGAATGGCAGCACCTGGGATTCTGCCCATTTCTGTACTCACGCCGAGTATTTCGTTGCCACAGATGTAGTCCAATTTAATGTCCATTGGAGAGCAGAATGGACAGGACAGCCAGATGGCTAGAACTTGCTTTTTTCCTGGCACAGACTCCTGCCCGCTCACCTCGCTTCCATTTCCTCGCACACTGCTTACGCTGTCCCCACCTCCAGCCACTGGTATTAGGCGACTCCGAGGACTGCAGGCCCGATTCCCTCAGCAAGCCGAAGTCGCGCAAGCTAACCAGCAGATTTTCATGAAGGTTCGTTTTTGGGCAGTCTCTGTACTGCAGCAGTAACTGGCGATGGTAGATAGTCGCCGTTATCCATTGCCCTAAATCCTAATTGTGCCTTAAAATTAAATTTAATTAAAAATTAGATTAAAAAACTAAATTAAAGTAGCAACAGATCCAAAAGGCCGCTGCTGCCGTGTGCTGTGCCGCCTACTGGCTCTGATCCGGGGAGAAGGCAGGAAATTGATGCTGAGGGGGAAAATAGAGCACCCATGATGAAATGGCAGAGCAGACTTCACTGGCCAAATAGTATAATTCTGCTCCTATATCTTATGGTCTTATAAATAGAGAACATGAATGAAGCATCCTTGAAAGTGAGTCCAAGAACCTGATGGCTGAGGGAGAGTAACGGTTCCTAAACCTGGTAGTGTCAGTTCTGAAGCTCAGGTAGCTTCATCCTGATGGCAGCAGCGAGAAGAGAGCCTGTGCTGGGTGGTGAGAATCCCTGATGATGGATGCTGCTTTCCTATTCAGTATTTCATGGAGATGTGCTCAAAGATTAGGAGAACTTTACTGATGATGGACTGTGGTGTATTTACTACCTTTTGTAGAATTGTCTGTTCAAGGGCATTTGTGGATTCATACCAGTCTGTGATAAGCCAGTCAACGTACTCTCCACCAACACATCTATAGAAGGTTGGGGAAGTTTTAGATGCAATGCTAAATCTCCAGAAACTCCTAAGAAAGTAGAAGCGTTGTTGTGTTTTCTTTGTAATGCATTTACCGGCTGGGCCCAGGACACGTCCTTTGAAAGCATAACACATAGGTATTTAAAGTTGCTAATCCCATTTGCCTCTGATCCTCCAGTGAGGACAGGGTCATGGACCTCCAGTTTCCCTTCCTAAACTCTATAATCAGTTCCTTGACCTTAATGACACTACGTAAAAGGTTGTTGCTATGGCACCACTCAGCCAGATTTGAATTCTCCTTCCCACATGCTGATTAATCACCATTTTTGATATGGCCTAAGACAGTGGTGTCATCAGCAAACTTAAATATGAGATTGGTCCTGTGCTTAGTCACAGTCATAAGCATAAAGTAAGTAGAGTTGATAGAGATCATGGTGATGTTGCCAGTCTGAACTGACAGGGGTCTATAAGTGAAGAAATCCAGGATCCAATTGCACAAGGAGGTATTAAGCTTATTGATTACTTGAGGGGATGAGAGCATTGAGTGCTGCACTGTAGTTGATAGAGATCTTCCTAATGTATACGCAAAGTACACTGCAGATGCTGGGGTCAAAGCAACATGTACAACATGCTGGAGGAAATCAGCAAGTCCGGCAGTATCCGTGGAAGCGAGCAGTCAACGTTTCAGGCCAAGACCCTTCGTCAAGACCTAATGTATGCATCTTTGCTGTTCAAATGTTTCAGGGTTGACTGAGGAGCCAATGAGATGATATTTGCTGTGTGCCTGTTACTCATGTTGGCAAATTGGAGCAGATCGAAGTTGCTTTTCAGGCAGAAGTGTTTACATTTCATCACCAAGATCTCAAAACACTTTACCACTGTGCATATAAGTGGATGGAATCCTTGTTCACAATTCCCTCAAGGTTAACTTACAGGTTGAGTCAGTGGTAAAGAAGGCAAATGCAATTTTTAGCATTCATGACAAGAGGACTAGAAGAGTAAGGATACAATGCTAATCCATGATATGGCATTGGTCAGACTGCACTTGGCGTATTGTGCACAGTTCTGTGCCTCTTATCCAAGAAAGGATGTGCTGGCATTGGGGAGGGTCCAGAGGAAGTTCACGAGAATAATTTCAGGAATGAAAGCATTAACATACGAGGAGCATTTAATGGGAAGAATTCATTGCCATAGTTTGGTGTGGAGGCCCAAGTCATTGAGTATATTTAAAGCAGAGGTTGATAGATTCTTGATTAGTCAAGGTGCCAAAAGTTACAGGGTAAAGGCAGGAAAACAGGGTTCAGAAAAAAGTAAATCAGCCATGATGGAATGGCAGAGCAGACCAAATGGGTGGAGCAGCCTACTTCTGCTCCAAGTCTTGTGGTCTAAATGATAAAAAAAAACACCAAGAGCGAATCATCTTTAGACGTTAAGTAGTCCCATGCTTGCCAATTCAAAATATAATACATTCAGAGGACATTTTATTCAGTATCTTCTGTACCTAATAAAGTGGCTGAGTGCATGTATAGCCCATCCACTTCAAGATTCAACATGTGATACACAAATGCATCTCTGAACACACAACACTGCTGTAACACTTAGTTACTTGAGTTACTGTCGCTTTCCTCTCAGTTTGAACAAGTCTGGCTTTTCTCCTCTGACCTCTCATTACAAGGCGTTTTCACCCTTAGAACTGCTGCTTGTCAGATGTTTTTTGTTTCTCACACTGTTCTCTGTAAACTCTAGACTTGTATATGAAAATACCAGATCAGCAGATTCTGAGATACTCAAACCACCCCTTATGACACCAACAATAACTCCACAGCAAGTCACTTAGATCACATTTTTTTCCCTTTCTAATGTTTGGTCTGAACAACTGAACCCCTTGACCATGACTGCATACTTTTATGCACTGAGTTGCTACCACATGATTGGCTGATTAGATACTTACACTAATATGCAGATACTCAGCTGTACTAATAAAGTGGCCACTGAGTGTATATTAAGATGGTGTAGGGTCAAGGATAAAGTATCTACCTCTGCCTGTGTACTACACTGGTATTTGGGCACTGATTTCTGAAGCACTTTTAGTTGTGGAATGAGAACATACTCTCAAATAACATACACACTGCTTGGACTGTATGCTATGCCAGGATACCAAAGGATACAGCTGCCCTCCCACTGCTATGCCAGGAAGTTCACACGCTGCCCTCCCACTGCTATGCCAGGAAGTTCACACAAATCACTGCCCTCTGCACTGGCACTTCAGAAAGCTCTGTGCAAGGAGGCTGCACTCTTCATCATTGCCTCTTGCTCGATACAAGAAACACTATGCCTCGAGCTCTCCCTTGTCCAGAGAGTACTGTATAGTAACAAACTCAGCAATGGTCACCAGCTATTGAGCAAAGAGATTATAGGCCATGAAAGACTATATGGATAGAGACAGGGAGACAGCAATGGAAGAGAAAGAGGGTGTTCTGTCAACATGTAGACCTGCTGTAGCAATACTCTGCACACAACATGCCAGCCAAGGTACAGTTCTGATGTCCACATTTCAGTATTGAGCCCAGTCAGCCCAGTATCACCTTTGACAGGCAGCCTCCATATTAATCCACGGACTGATTCACTACCGCAGATATACCAAAAGGGAGAGTAGGGACTCATGCAACATTCCTGATACCCAGGTTCTCAACATAGCAGCATGGAGCAAGATGAAGGTAGGGCTTCCCAACAGACTCCTAGCAGAACAGCACCTTTATCAATAGATTTCTCTCTATATAATGACCCTGATGTCACTCATGCCCTTAGAATTCTCATTCCTTAGAATACATCCAGAGTGCCAAGTTACATATGTACTCACAGCTGCTCATGTATAGACTCACTGATATTGTGAATTACACCTGTATCTGGTTGTGTAAGCACACATATCTACCAGTACAACCAAATTTACCTGTTCATAGAGATTAGCAAGCCAATTCATGCCTTTCAGTTGGTAGGCTTTGAGTTTGCCATTGAACATAGAAGGTTGAGGGATATCTTCACCAGCCCGAATGGAGGGGTTAGCCAAACTGTAACTCTCCCCAAAGCCTGTCCCAGACTCATTAGCTGCACGAAGTGCAGCCATGCGGCTCTCCTTTGCCTCTTCATCAAATAGTCGGGTCTGTAAACAAAAGAACACAGTGACAGCCATCTCAGATTTTAAGATTCACCTCCCTTATTCTTGACCATGATGAACATTTCCTATTCTCATACATTATACTCCATCTCACTAGATCTTTGTCCATATCCTTATCCCACCTGCACCCTTTTCTAGCTTCCTCACAGTCTTCCCAATGTACTTGGCTACTTGTCTATATGGCATTAGCAAATTTAAATCCATATCTTTAGCTCTTTCATCCATGTCAGTTCATAAGTTGCATGAGTTCAGCACTCAGTCCCTATGACATATCATTGGCTACATATTGCCAACCATTAAAAGACACATATGCCTATTCTTTCCTGTTGCAGGCAATCTTCTACCCTGATAGTTCCCTGCATCCTTTACCATGAGTTTTGTATTTCTCACAATATGTAATATTTAACATGAATCTTAGCCAAATGCCTTTCAGAAGGCTTAGTACATCAACTGGTTCTCATTTACATGAATTACATTTTACTTTAAAAAACACTCCAGAAAATTAGACAATCACTTTTTCATAGGTCATGTCAAACTTCATGATTACCCTAATTAATAATAATCCTCTAATTTTTGCTTTGTGAGATATTCAGTTAACTAGCCCTCAGTTTCCTGATTCTAGTCCTTTTTGAGTTACGAGCAAGTATGGCACTTGCATTTTTTCTGCTTCAACAAAAACATCCCCAAATCAGAAGAAATTTAGAAATTAAAGCAAATTCAACTATGATATCTCAACAGCTATATCTTTAAGATCCATTGCAACCAAAGACTTATCAAGGAGCAGCTCCAACTATTTTTATACTACCATTTTCCTAGAGAATGCAATTTCCTTGAAGTACATTTGTGACATTAGTTATATTATGTATAGTGAGGATGATGCAAAGAACATATTTAATTCATCTGACAGAGCACATTTTCCATTATTGTCCACATTCACGTTTAATAGGACCAATGCTTATTTAAGATTAAAATATCTGTGGAAATTTCTGATCCAATTTTTATTTTTACTTAGCTGGATATTTTGTTTACAGTTTTTATTTGTAATTAACATTTAAATTCTTTGCTGTTTCAGACCTGCCACCCGTCTTTGTGTTTTCCTCTTGGTTTGATACGTTTTTCCCCAGTTTATCACAGATAGCAGGAGTCAGGATGGTACTGATAAGCAAAAGGGGGGTGGGGAGAGGGAAAGAGCACAGCTACAAGGAGCAAAGTGAGGAAATGGGATTGTTGATCAGCCAAATGGCCTCTTTCCATGTTGTAAGAAATTTGAAGAGTGAGGATAATGTCACATTCACATTACACTCAAACTGCCATTTTTATCTAAACCCTTTTGTAAACACTGCCTCCTTACAACTTACCCTCCCAGGTATCCTTTAATTATCTGGAAATGTAAATAGAATCAATCCCTGCTACTTCATTAATAAAAATCTTAAATGGATGCTGCACAGCACTGATCACCAAGACACCTCATTTATGAAAATGACATGCTTATCCCTTCACGTTTTGTCAGTCAATTCAAAGCCCTATCATATATTATCCTCAAAGTCACAAGCCTTTACCTTATATAGTTATCTCTTCTGGCTCTATACAGAACAGTATCATGCTTCTCTTAGTTACTTCCATAACTTAAAAAAAAACTCACTTGCCAAACAGTTCCTTTTCAAAAAGTTGTGTTAATTTAAGCACATCATGTGATGGGTTTCTCACGCCCTGTTAACTGTCAAAAAAAAGCTGACACTGTAGGACTGAAATTACTAAGGTACTTAACCAAAGCACCATGAGTTCATGTTAGCATCCATATCCCCAATACAATTCCCCTCAACAATTCTTCAGCATCTGTACATTTCATGAGCAATCAGCAATCCAATCCAAGTTTAGTTCTGAATTCTATCAAAACAAGTTTGGAGAAAATATGGTGCTACTGTTAGATATTCTCATCAACCAAGGACTAGACTACATATCACAACTTGAACATAATGAATTAGTTCTGTATACTTAAGACCTGAGACACTTACTCTGTCCTGTTGCACTCGAAAAGCATCTTCTGCATTCTTCAGTGCCTGTGCTTTATAATATTCACTATCTGTAAAATAAAAAAAAATGCATGTTATTACCCCCATGCTTGAGTAAAAAAAGCATCACAAGCCCATCTCAATGGTTAACTGCCATTTTAGAGAAGTCAGGAAGCCGAATTCTTTCTTTCTTTTTTTTAAATCTTTTTATTAATTTTCAAACAAACATAAAAACAGCAAATACAGAGAGTTTGAGAGTACATAATTAATAAGGCTAAAATACAAATACAAACAGTTAATAACCCAAATATAATAACCTCCCAAACTCAGTGTATTACAAAAAATGGAAAAATGGGGGAAAAAAAACAAAAAAAAACACAAAAATAAAGCTAACCTAACCGACATGGGCTATTGTATCATATCAAGTATACACAATAGTGTCAATAACTCCACACCTCTATCCAAATAACTAATGGTGATAAGAAAAGGGTTCGGGAAAGGTCAGTTTAACTCATATGAAAGTGTTGAATAAATGGTCTCCAGGTTTCTTCAAATTTGACCGAAGGGTCAAAAATGACACGTCTAATTTTTTCTAAACTCAAACAAGATATAGTTTGGGAAAACCACTGAAATGTAGTTGGGGGATTAATTTCTTTCCCGTTCAGTAGAATAGATCTTCTAGCCATTAGTGTGGCAAATGCAACCATCCGCTGAGCTGAGGGGGATAAACAACTGTTAACCACCATTGGTAAGCCAAAAATTGCAATACTAGGATGAAGTTGCAAGTTAATACTCAGAACTGTTGAAATGATACCAAAAATATCTTTCCAGTATTTTTGCAAGCAAGGGCAAGACCAAAACATGTGAGTCAATGAGGCTACTTCAGAATGGCATCTGTCACAGATTGGATTAACATGAGAATAAAATCGAACAAGTTTGTCCTTGGACGAATTCTTTTAACTGTGCTTCAGGGTCTCTACTACAATGCTATTAATTAATGTTTCATTATGCCAAGCCACATGAGACTGTAGAAAATTAACTAAAATGCACAAGCAATGATGTCCTAAGAGCTATCACACAGAAGACATCTATCCCAGGTTATAACTTTTCTTCTTCCTGTCACTCTCAAACTTTATTTTCAATGCAGTCCTGTACAATTTCCAATCTTCCTTCTCTAAAGCTCAAACCCCTTATCTTTAACATTATCTCCCAGAAACATTGAGCTAGTTCCTAAACTTGAAACTTTCAACCATCACTTTCCTTTCCATCTATTTCTGTGAAGGGTCATCTTTTTCAGTCTTGGATCAACAAGACTGAAGCCATCAACTACAATGGACTACAACCATCAACTTCAGTACTTCAGCTCCCTCAACCAGATTTTTTGAAAAGGTGATTCTCAGAGTACATAATTTCAAGTGGACAATTCCATAAAGATCCTAAATCACACACACTCAATTGTGTATTCACCCCACCTACATGGTAGTAACACAGTCCACCTACATAGTGGTAACATTACCACAGATTTGTCAGAACCTCATAGATTGCTACAGATATAGCAATATACTGACATTAATAATAGTGGATTCCAGTTATTTTGAACCGCTATATTTTGGATCAATTAGCCAAAATTTAAATGAAAGTTTAGACCATAAAATATGGGAGCAAAATTAGGCCATTCAGCTAATCAAGTCTGCTCCATCATTTTATCATGTCTGATCTCAGGTCCCACTCAACTCCACAAACTTGCCTTCTTGCCATATCCTTTGATGCCCTGACCACTCAGAAAACTATCAAGTTCAAAAAGGTATTTAAAAAGTGCAAACTAAGTAACAAATTATGTATTTAAATGAAATACAGAATTCATCAGAACACTACCAAAACTACTACGTATTATAAAACTATGTATTAGTTCCTAATATTTACTGACAGTGGAACTCAACTGTGTCGAGTTCTTTTGACTGTAAATGAACAAAATCAGCGGAGCCTATTGCTGATAATAGACTCCCTTCATACAATGTTGTCGACAAGTGCATCCTTCAAATCTTTATTTTCATTGTAACATTCAAGATATCTGTCGATACCATCAAATTCTTCATAGTTCCAAACTTGTTGAAATAGTGAAATGATTTCATTTTCACTCCTGGCCATTTCTAGCATCCCCAAGGCTGAACGCTTCAAACCACAGTGAGCAAAACAGTTCTCAATTGTTTTACTGCTTATTTCTCACTATTAGTGAGAAAGATGAATTTTGAGCAACATTTGGAAGCAGGGGTCCAGCACACAAGTGGCAGACAAGTTCAAGATGAGCTCCAACCTAAATGCACATTTGACTGTTTAGGAGTAATGGGCTCTTTTTGGGGTTTTTTTCCCCCATTTAATAACTGTTTGCTTAAATTAACATTCTTAAATATACTTAATTTTATGCAGTGTACACTCTGCTATTTCGTGCCAGGGCAGTAAATCACACAGCATTCACACAAACCAGGGTTTGGGTGAGTGAGACATCCCAACCTCATGGATTTGCTGGAGCCAAAGTTGTACACATCCTAGAAGTACAAAGCCAGAGAAAGGTGGGTTTAATCACCGCGGAATCCAATGGCTGATAGCCAGGGACTAACAAGTCGGGTTTCCAGAGAGGCCCAATATAAGGGGGTTTCACTTCTTATACTGATTTCTGATCATGCATGCTCTAAATTTTCCTGGTCTCCCTCAGAGGAATAAACATTGGTGTTTTAACCTGACTTTATTATCAGATGATAATTTTCTAAAATTTATTAAGGATCAGATAACTTTTTATTTAAACAGTAATACGTCATCTGAAATGTCATCCCAGATTGTCTGGGATGCCAGGAAAGCATATTTGAGGGATCAAATAATCTCATATACAGCAAACCTTAATAGAAAGTCCCGTATAGATCGATTAGACCTAATTAATCAGATTAAAGAATTAGATCAATTATATGCTCAAACTAATAACCCTGAATTATATAAGAAGCATGTAGAACTTCAAACTAAATTTGACCTTCTCTCTACTCAACCTGTTGAACGCCAACTTCTTGAAAGTAAGAGTTGCTTTTATATTCACGGTGACAAATGTGGTAAATTTCTAGTTAATCAGTTAAGGCATTCTAAAGCTAAACAACATATCACAAAGATCCGGAAGGAGAACGGGGATATTACATCAAATCACTCAGAAATCAATGATGTATTTAAAAATTTTTACTCTCGACTTTATTCCTCTGAATCTCTGAATGAGAATATTTCTGTTGATCTTTTTTTTAAATACTCTCAATATTCCTTCGCTTTCATCTGATTTTAATGAGCCTATATCATTAGAAGAAATATCTTTTGCAATTTCTGCACTGTCTTCAGGCAAATCTCCTGGACCTGATGGGTTCCCCGTAGAATTTTATAAATCATTCTCTTCACTCCTTTCTCCTCAGTTACTCTCAGTACTATCTGACTCGTTTAACTATGGTAAATTGCCACCCTTATTTAATGAGGCATGTATTATTCTTTTATTAAAAAAGGGTAAAGACCCAACAGACTGTTCCTCGTACAGGCCAATCTCTTTGCTTAATGTTGATGTTAAAATCTTGGCCAAAGTCTTGACTCATAGATTAGTAACTGTTATACCCTCTATTATTTCTGATGCTCAAACTGGTTTTATTAAAAACTGTCTTCCTTTTTTTAACATATGGCGTTTGGCATTTATTTAATATTTTATATTCACCTTCAACTGGGAATCCTGAATGCGTTATTTCTCTCGATGTGGAGAAAGCATTTGATCGTATAGAGTGGAACTACCTCTTTGCGGTTTTAGAAAAATTTGACTTTGGTCAAAGTTATATCTCTTGGATCAAATTGCTGTATCGATGTCCTACCGCCTCTGTTTTGACTCATTCTCAGCAATCCCAGTTATTTAACCTCAAACGTGGCACCCGTCAAGGATGCCCTTTAAGTCCCTTTCTTTTTGATTTGGCTGTAGAACCTCTGGCGATAGCATTCTGAAGCTGTCCTGAACTGACCGGGATTTGGAGTGGGGGGGGGGGGGGGTGTTCAGCACAAAGTTTCTCTTTATGCTGATGATCTCTTACTTTTTCTTTCAAAACTGTCCACATCCTTACCTCCAATGTTTTCACTTCTTGATCAATTTAGCCAGTTTTCTGGCTATAAACTTAACTTATATAAGAGTGAACTTTTCCCAGCTAATAAAGAAGCACAAGTATTAGCATTCTGTGACCTCCCCTTTAAAGTAGTTCATAATCAATTTACTTACCTTGGTATTACAGTTACAAGAAAGTTTAAAGATCTTTTTCGTGAAAATTTTGCCAATCTTTTATATACTACAAAACAGAGTCTGTCACAATGGTCACCTATCCTTGATAGGTTGTATTAATGTTGTTAAAATATACGTTGGCCCTAAATTTTTATATTTATTTCAATCTATCCCAATTTTTATTTCTAAAACCTTTTTTGATTCCTTAGACTCTGTTATTTTGTCCTAGCTGTGGAAGAATAAGCATTCTAGAATTAATAAAGTTTATCTTCAAAAATCTAAAAAAGAGGGTGGCATGGCCTTACCTAATTTTCGTTTATACTACTGGGCAGCTGACATTCATTGCACTATCTTTTGGTCTTTTTTTCATAGCCAATCTGAGTGCCCTAATTGGGTAGCAATGAAGCTGAATTCCACTAAAGATCTATTTTTTCTGCACTTCTTGGTTCTGCAGTCCCTAGTAGTTTGTTTGGACTAATTGTTAATCCTCTTGTTAGACATACTTTGCGAATATGGGCCCAGTTTAGGAAATTTTATGGTTTTTCCCTTTCTAGTCCTATCTTAATCATCTTTTTCTACCTACTAAGTAGGATTCAACATTCTATGATTGGCATAGGAAGGGCATCAGACATTTTGAAGATCTTTTTTTATCGATAATCGCTTCACTCTCTGCTAAGTTCAATCTGCCTAATGCCCATTTCTTTAGATATCTCCAAATCAGACACTTTATCAATCCTTTAATTCCCAACTTCCCTGAAATGCCCAAGAAAAATGCTATGGATTTATTTCTTTCTATTAATCCACTGGGTAAAGGCTTAATATCCTTTATCCATGATAAATTAGTATCCTTATGGCATGCCCCTGTGGATAAAATTAGAATGGCTTGGGAGCATGACTTAAATATCCCTTTATCTGATAAGATTTGGGACTTGATTCTCAAATCGGTTAATTCAACCTCTCTTTGTGCTCGCCACTGCCTTTTACAGTTTAAGATTGTTCATAGAGCCTATATGTCCAAATCTAAATTATCTCGATTTTACCCTATTAGTCCTCTTTGTGATAAATGCAAAAGTGGCAAGGCTTCTCTTATTCATATGTACTGGACCTGTCCCAGCTCAGAGAAATTTTGGAAAGATGTTTTTATAACTTTACCCTGTATTCTGAATCACCACTTAGAACCTAACCCTTTAATTGCTCTGTTTGGTTTTTTGGGTGAGACAGATATACGCTCGAGTTCGACTAAATGTTTATCTTTTGCTTCTCTCCTGGCTAGACGTCTAATCCTCCTTAGATGGAGAGATGTTGCCCCGCCCACACATGCTCAATGGCTTAACGATATCATGTCCTGTTCAGACCTTGAAAAAATCCATTATTCAATTCTTAATTCGGATGTAAAGTTTCATAAGGTCTGGGGACCTTTTATTGAGTATTTTCATAATTTTCCTCTTAATTAAGTTTTTTTTTTCAGTCCCTTGCTTTCAGCTCTTTTTTTTGGTAAAAGGCATTATTATCTTCTGTTTTCAAGTGTATTTACAGCTTTGGGGGTTTGAATGTTCTGATTTATATTTTCTACATTTTGATTTGGTTGGTCTGGAGTTTTTTTTGTTGCGGGGCTTGGGGAAGGCACTAACTTTACATGACTTCAATTTGGGTGCTTTCTCAATTATCCTATTTTGTAGTATATTACTATTGTATGTTTATCTTGCACTGTACTAATTTTCTACTTTGTTTTGGGTTTTTTTTATTTGTAGTGTTGTAGAAAATGCATTAAAAAATCAATTTAAAAAAAAGGGGGTTTCACTACTAACACTAGTTAGAAACTGTTCGGCAACACTCCTGTGCCCTAATTAAGCAGCATGGTGTCCCAAATAAAGGGAAGGTGTCCCGGCTATTTTCTCAATTATTTTGTGTCTTTGAAGAGTTGCCCCATATAAGTGGCCACCCCAATTAATCAATGACCCAATTAACCAGAATCCACTTTAATGCTAAATGTCATAATTACTGGCTACACAATACTTTGTTGGCTCTGGGCTTCCATGAGCCAATTATTTTAATGACAAGGAGCATCAAGATCTCAGGTAGAATTCAAATTACCATATACTAAGATTGCTCTTCACTGAACTCCTTGTGCAAAATAATGATTTGAAGTGCATTATTTCTCAGCAGCAAAGTGAAAAAAAACCTCCCATGTTAGTTATAGATATTGACAGCCTGTACATTCTTCCCCAGCTTAATTTATTTCACATGCACAGAGATAGAATTGAGCAACATCTACTTAATGTTTCAAGAGGGCTTTTTTTTGTTAAGAGTCAATACATCACAACTTCAGCTAATGCTCAATATGTTCTTGCAGCATGATGTACAGAAGCATGATGCAGATTCAAACAATCCTCAAATTTTCACAGCTGACGTAAGGGGATCAAATTAATTGTTAATATTTGGCATTTGTAAACAAGATGCACAGAGGAATAAAAATATGAAAAACACTTCACTCCAACTTATTTTTGAGGAAAACTAGACTAATAAGCTGAATGTCTTCTGCAGACTATGTAAAACACTTTAACCACTTGTATGTGACCAGGTTCTGTAAATCTGAGAAACTGAGGAAGACAAAGCTTATTCAGTCCCTGTAGTTACTGCTCCAACAACTACCAGGGAGAGTCAACATTGATGCCAATTTAAAAGAAGGCAATTTGATCTGGACTCTTATGCATTGGCATCACAGTTTGCTTTGGTCTTGGAGTTTCAATAACAAGCATAAACAAAGGATTACAGACTGTGGTCTGCTCTTGATATTACATTGGCAACAGACTGCATCTTCATACTCCAAATCCAAACACAAGTCAAAGGGTCAAGGTGCCACAAAACATGTAACAGCATTACAGAGGAGACGCAACAGGATGCTGCCAAAATGGAGTGTTTCACTGAAAAGGATAGGCTGTGTTTGTTTTCCTTGGAGCACAAACTGAAGAGGGAACCAGATAGAGGTAAGCAAAATTATGAGGGGTCTGAATAAAATGAGTTTAAGACACCAGTATACAAAGGACCCAAAACTAGAATCAACAGGTTTAGGACAAGGTTTAAGAATTTTGGAAGAGGATTCAACTAAATTATTTTTCTCACCCAGTTGATAGTTGTAATTTAGACACACCATCTGAAAAAGTGGTGGAGGCAAGAACTCTCAAAATTTAAATAGCAAGACAAGCACTCAAATCAAGGTCTAGTAGGCTACAGACCACACATTGGTAAATGGGGTTCTGTTTCTGTGTTGCATGACTATGACATGAAACTCAAAAGTACATTTGATCTCAATACAAGTGTGCTGAAGTCGTGTACTTTAATGGATTAACTTTGCAACCCCATTATTTCTTATCAATTGATTTCAATTCATGTCAATGCATCACACAAAAAACTTGCACTTCAATTTTACACTAACCTTTCATAGTCTTCAATTAAAATATTTCTGAAAAACTAATTACCCAACATAAAATAGTTTTCCATTAGAGCACAAGACATTTGACGCATTAAATTTTCCTTCATCCACATACCTAGTTGCATCCTTAAAAAAACTCCAACTGGATGTCAAACACGATTGCTCTTTCAGAAATGTTGACTTTGTCTAATCCTGTTTATATTGTCCAAGTGTCCTGACATAACTTCCTTTAAAATAGCTGTTTAAATTTTCCTTACAACTAATATTGTTTATCAGTACATAGTTTATTGTCTCATTTATCCATTAATTTCTTAAATAAGGTCATATTTGCCACTAATACAAAGAAACTACCTTTATCTATAGAATTCAGTAAAAAAAATTACAAATGCATAGTCTACCTCTAGGTTACCTCTTTTAGTATTCTTTTTCCTCTTATTAGAGTTTGAAACACTTGATGCTGAGTCACAGAAAAATTCAGAGCGCATAATTTGCCAATGATCGATTTTTGCGCAAGAGAACTATTCTTTAGGTATACTCTCCTGATCAAGAATTAGACAGAATCTGAAGATTCCCCATGTCAGAAATGCTGTCAGCTGAGGCTGCACTACTAGGTTAATTAGCTATAGTCCAGTACAGATTCTAGTTAATGTTAGATCTTAGATAGCACTCGTTAGATTTTCAATAGCTCCCCACCTTCTGTATATTCTTGGAACCTAAACATTTTGCTAAGTTACTCAGGTTGTCTTGGGTAAGACCAATTTATTTGTTTAAATGTTTTCAAAGTAGCAACTAGGGAAACAAACCGAGTGAAGTATATCAAAACATATCACAGCTTTAAATTAGCTCTGGCTCAGCTGGTAAGAGTCTAATCTCCAGAGACGTAAGCACCAAGATCTTGACCAACACTCTATGCAGCATAATGATAAGAGATGAGATATTACTTTGAGGCTTGGTCTTTTCTGTTACGGATCCAAATGCTCCCATATGATATTTCTAAGAGCAGTGGAGTTATTGCATTTTCCAGAAAAAAATATGGCCCTAAACAACACTGTAAAAATATAATTTGTTTTCATATTGGTATGCACAAAATGGTTGCAATTTTCCCCATACCAAAACAAAAATTAATCCAATTAAAGCTATTTGTTAACTCTGAAGTGGATTGGAGCATGATAAACAAGTCTTACTTTTCTCCCCCAAGATAAATTGTGACACATTCTTACCGTAATCCTCTTGACTGACATTAACCATAACACCACCTCCTATGTCAATCTGTCTGTACATTACATTGTCATCTAGCTTCATCAAGATTTCTTCCTGCAATGCATCATTCCCAGGCGTTCGCTTCCGGCTCATAAAATGTGCATACAGCTCTGTTTGCGTGATTAGAAAATTCAACTTCCGCTGTTGCCTTTTCGCCTAGAAATCAATAAGAGCAGGGTAAGGTTTGTCTTGTGGAAATGAGACAGTCTTAGGGAAAAAGTTTGAGGCAAAGGTCTGGTATCAAATGAAAAATAAGGAAGTTTTGATTAATATTAATAGATACTTACAACCATTTTTTAAAAATTTACCCTTGCACTTTCAGGTCTCCAACAAGGATTATTTCAACATTTCCCAGATTACATTTGACAGATCTTAAAATTGAACTATGTAATTAATACCTTAAAGTTTAAAATGAAAATAAAAACACAAAAGGTTCAAAAAACATCTGCCAAGTCCCAGAATTCAGATCCATTTCTTTACCCATCATAATTCCTTAACTTGGCAAATATAGTTGCTACTCAAAGAACAAAAATGGGTTGAAACAAGTTCAAAACAGTACTGACACCACAATGCCCCCAAATCTTTGGATTTGATCCCCTTTCAAGCTCTAACTGTCAAGCTATATAAAACAAAAAACTTGATCAGTCAGAAGTTGGAGATTGGGGGGGGGGGGGGGGGTGCAGGAAGAACTGGGATCGTTAATGGAAACTTTGCTTCCGTATTCACCAACAAGAGGGACCTTGTAGCATGTGAAGACAGTGTAAAACAGACTAATATGCTGGAACATGTCAAGGTTAAGATTTGAAGTATTCTGTTCAGTTCTGGTCATCTCATTAAAAGAAGGATATTGAAATTTGAGAGTGGGTGCAGAGCAATTCGCCTAGATTACGAAGCGTGTTTATGAGGAACATCAGACATTAGGGCGGGCAGATGTCAGAGGTACAGGAGGTCAGATGCATGGAACATGCTGCCAGGAAGAGTGGTGGTAGAGGTAGATACATTAGCAACATTTAAGAAACTCTTTGATAGGCACATGGATGAAAGAAAAATTGAGATCTATGCAACAGGAAAGCATTAAATTGATCTTGGAGTAGGTTAAAAGGTCAGTACAACATCATGAGGCAAGGAGTTGTACCATGCTATATTGGTCTATGTTAACATTCAAGTCAGAATTGGAATCAGAATCTGACTTAATATCACTGGCATAATAGGTCGTGAATTTTGGTGTTTTGTGGCAAGAGTGCATTGCAACAATAGTACATAAAGAGAACAAAAATAAATTATATATAGTGAGATAGCATTCATGGGTTTAATGTCCATTCAGAAATCTGATGGCAGAGGGGAAAAAGCTGTCCCTGAAGCATCGAGCGCGTCTTCAGGCTCCTGTACCTCCTCCTTGACAGTAGCAATGAGAAGAGGGCATGTCCAGGGTGATGGGAGTCCTTAATGATAGATGCTGTCTTTTTGAGGCATCGCTTTTTGAAAGTGTCCTTGATGTTGGGGAGGATAGTGCCCATGATGGAGCTGACCAAGTTTCAACTTTCTTCAGCTTTTGCCAAACCTGAGCAATGGCCCTTCCATACCAGATGGTGATGCAACCAATTAGAATGCTGTCCATGGTGCATTTGTAGAAATATGCAAATTGTCTTTAGTGACATAGCAAGTTTCAAACTCTGGATGAAATTTAGCCACTGGCATGCCTTCTTGTCAATGTGTTGGGCCCAGAATAGATCTTCAGAGAGGTTGACAACCAGGAACTTGAAACTGCTCACCCTTTCCACTTCCAATCCCTTATAGATGACTAGTGCATTCCCTTGACTTCCCCTTCCCAAAGTTCACTATGAGTTCCTTGGTCTTAAATTACTTATGTTGAGTGCAAGTTTATTGCTGTGGCACCACTCAGCAAGCTGATCTATCCCACTCCTGTACAAGTTCCTTCACATGCCTATCCCCTCCCTGCTTCCCCTCTCCCACCCCTTGATCTTTCTTCTTATTGGTTTTTCACCTGGCACCTACCAGCCTTCTCCTTCCCACCCTCCCCTCTTTATAGGGCCCCCGCCCCCTCCCTCTTCAGTTCTGACGAAGGGTCTCGGCCCGAAACATTGACTGCTCGTTTCCACCGATGCTGCCCAACCTGCTGAGTTCCTCCAGTGTGTTGTACATGTTGCTTTAACCACAACATCTGCAGTGTACTTTGTGTGTACGAGTTTCTTGTCACCAACTGAAATACTGCCATCAAGAAATTTATAGATGACATTTGAGCTGTGAACAGCCACACAGTCCTAGGTGTAGGGAGAGTAGAGCAGTGGGCTAACCACTCAACCTTGAGGTGGACCAGTGTTAACTATCAGTGAGATGTTACTTCTGATCTGCAAAGACTATGGTCTCCTGGTAAAAAGTCAAGGATCCAGTTGTAGAGGCAGCTACAGAGTCCCTTGTATTGGAGTCTATTGATTAGAACTGAGGATATGATTGTGTTGAGCACCAAGTTGTAATCAATAAACAGCAGCCTGACACAGGTGCTACTATTGTCCAGGTGATCCAAGGCTGAGTGGAGAGCCAGTGAGATTGCATTTGATGTAGACTTATTGTGGCAATAGGAATATTGCAGCAGGTTCAGGTCCTTGCTTAGGCAGGAGTTGATACTGGCTATGACTAACCTCTCAAAGAACTTCATCTCAGTAGATGTGAGTGCAACTGGGCAATAGTTATTAAGGCAGCTTATTCTGTTCTTCTTGGGCACAGGCATGATTTTTGCCCTTTTGAAACAGGTGGGAACCTCCGACTACAACAGTAAGAGAATGAAGATGTCCTTAAACACTCCCACCAGTTGGTTGCCACACATTTACAGGTACACCATCAGGACCTGACATCTTGAGAGGGTTTATCTCTTGAAAAATGTTCTGATATCAGCCTCCGAGAGAGATCACAATCACTAGATGCTATAGGGTTTCCCATAGGTGTAGTTTTATTCTTCCTTTCAAAGCTTGCATAAAAAGGCATTGAGCTCATCTGGAAATCAAACATCACAGGCATTCCTGACATTAGGTTTCACTTCGTTGGAAGTAATAACCTTTAAACCCTTCCAGAGCTGATGTGCATCTAATTCCATCTCTAACTTCAATAAGAATTCTTTTTTTTGTTCTTAAAATAGCCTTTTGCAGGTCATATTGGGACTTCTTGTACAGTTCTGGGTCATTGGCTTCAAAATGTGACAGATCCAACCCTCAGCAGACTACGAATCTGCAGGCTCATCCACGGTTTTTGCTTTGGGTATGTCGTCACAGGCACATTCTCATCCACACAGGTCTTGATGAAGTCAGTGACAACTGTGGCATATTTGTCCACATTCAAAGATGAATCACTGAATATTGTCCAGGCCACCAACTCAAAGCAGTCCTAAAAGTGCTTCTCCATCTCCCTTGACCATACCTTCTTGATCCTCAACACTGATGCTGCGGTCATTAGTCTCTGGCTATATGCCAGGAGTAAGGTACAGCTAGGTGATCAGACTTTTCAAAGTGTGGGTGTGGGTTAGCATGGAAGGCATTCTTGATGGTAGTAGAACAGTAAAGTGTGTTGAGTCCCCTTGTTTCACAGATGATACTTTGGTGGTAGTTGTTCAGAGATTTCTTCAAGCTGGGCAAGTTGAAATCCACTGCAACTATTGGGAAGTTATCCAGGGGTGCTATTTTGTGACTGCTGATTATGGTGCTCAGCTTCTCCTGTGCCTGCCTACGCTGCCTTGAGGTGTAATGTACACAACCACTAGAATGATGGTGGAAAACTTCCTCAGCGTATAAAAAGATCGACATTTGATTGCTGGATGTTTTAGGCTGTGCGACCAGGATTGGTCAAGGCAGAAGCCATCAAGTTAGCCATTCTCCGCAAAGGCAGCTTTGTACATTTCAGTCAAGAACCTTGCACCAACTGTCGACCAAGTTCCAGATTTCTTACCATTAACAAGACACTATTTGACAAGCTGTACACCATATCCATCAGTATTTAGACTATCAATTTGCTCTAAATATAAAATTGTAGTTCACATAAATTTGCAATTGTGTACTTCTATAATTCTGTCTAAACCTCTCCACAATTCAGAGCTACTTTTTAAACACTTTTAAACTTGAAATCCACATTTATCCAAAACTTATGCGCACTACCTTAACTACACCCTAAGTGGCTTTAGCGAAGTATCATTGTGCAAGAATTTTGCAGTGCTTTCCAGTTTTAAAGGTGCTATACATAATTTGGGTTTGTTTGGAAAGCCTGTGATTTCTACGTCATATACTTCCATTCAGCTACATACCTCCATCCATCAGCCAGAAGTACAAATCAACAGTCAGAGGCTCCATCTTAAATGAAAGGTCTACTATTTTTCGCCTCTGGTTTTATCCTTTAACATTTACTGTTAAATCAAGTGCTAAAAAACTTCAAACCTCACGCATCTCTTCATCCAGTTTCCGCTGTTCCAGGGCTTCTTTCTCTGCCCGTTTCCGATGTTCCTTCTCCACTTTATCATATTTTTTCCAGTACAACAACATCTCTTTGGTCAGCCTGCGAGCTCTTGGCAGCGTTTCTTTACAGTTCTTTTGTGCCTGGATGGCAGCCCTCCGAACTTCTCGCATACACTGGTGTGCCAGCTGGCATAAGACAAAAAGCACAAATATAGCAAACATATAAAAATATCAAATATAAAATCAAACAAATGGTTCTACCACCAACGCTGGTTGTCACTGTCACTTGTGTTTATGAGAAGCAGCAAACTACTTAAAACCCTTGTTCTCAAATCAACATTCACATGACACATCCTCAGCCAGTGATAGATAGATAGATACTTTACTGATACCAAAAAAAATTACAGTGTCATAATAGCATTACAAGTATACAGATATGAAGAGCCAGCCTTTCTAATCTGTTTATTGAGCTTGTTGGCATCACCCACATTGATGTCATTGTCCCAGCACACCATCACATTGAAGATTGTACTGGCAACAACAGACTGGTAGAACATGAGGGGGCAAGGCCTGCATACTCCAAAGGACCTCAGTCTCCTCAGGCAGTAGAGTTGACTCTGGCCATTCTTGTACACAGCCTGTGTTGGTGCTCCAATCAACCTGTATTCCACGCGCACCCCCAGGTACTTACAGGTCCTCATCACATCCACACCATCAATAGTAACATCAAATTGCTCTACACTGTACTGAAGCATTTTACAGTATCTGGCCTTTGATCTAGATCGAAATCTTCCGATATCACCATAATAGAAGAGCTCTGTGCTCTGCAGTCATTTATGCCTGTACATTTAAGGGAAAATTCTCATGGAATACTATACAAATTGATAAGTTCCATCCATTTAACAGCAACCAATTGTAGAAACTGGGGTACATAATCCCTATCATATGGCACTTCCATCAGCACCTCACTGCCCTATACCCAAAAGCCCCAACCATTCCACTACTTGGGAGTGGAAATTATTTTGAGCTGTCCCATTAACTTACCTCAATTTGCCATGTTTTTGTGAGTGACCGACCTACCTTCTTGGTGTTGGTGAGAACCATGTTGCGTGCTGAGGATTTCTGCTTGTAAACCTGCAAAAACAACCCAAAAGGAAATCACATTCCTCAACATTATACCCACCCTGCCTGACTGAACCAGTGCAAATCAAACCAGAATTCCCATACTGCCTCTCATCCTTAACCATACGTCACCTTAGGATAATCTCCCCCCTTCCATGCATTTTTTATCATCTACAGGAAATATTATAGAATCCTAACAAATGCAGGAGAATACAGAGGTCGGAAGACCCACACACAATATCACAGGTGATATCTCAAGGTGGGGTCTTGTTTAATTTCACAGCCCCTCTGTTAATGGTAAGGGCCCATGGGACCCTTGCACTAAGGTTTCCTTACACTAGCCCTCAACTCCTCTTGTAATAAAAGCTAGCATACTGCTTAGCTTACTAACTGCTTGTTGCACCTACATGTTAACTTTAGAGAGGTTCCTACAAACATTAATACTTCAATTTCTCACCATTTAAAAACAAAATAGACCACCTTTTCATTTGTCCTACCAAGTGGATGGCTTCTCCTTTTACTTCCACGATATTTATCTGCCATTTCTTTACCCATGTCCTTCCGCAAAACCCTTTACATTCTCCTCACAGATATCTAGCTTTGTTTCATCAGCACACTTGATAAATTACAATAGATCTCCTTATCCTAAATCATTGAACTTGATTGTGAATATCTGGGACCCCCAACAGTCTGTGACACCCACTAGATATCAACTTCACACCACACCAGTATATTTTGATGTTTTCCATCTGTTAACCGATCTTTAATTCATGCCAGTATTATATTGTACTCTGCCCCATGTGTTCCAGTCTGGTTTAATATGTGGCTCCTGATCAAAAACCTTCCAGAAAGCCCATATACACTACATTGACTAGGTCACTATTGTTTCTGCTAGTTGCAACCTCAAAAGTGCTAATGAATTTCTCAAGTACCATTTCTGTATCACAAATTACTCTAATTCTGCCTATTCCTATAAATTAAGTGCTCTGTAAACAATTTCTTAATCATAGATTCTAGACTTTTACTTACAATCCATATCAAGATGATTCATATTTACATCCATGCTTAATCATCCATTTTCAAAGAGTTTATATTTACTACCTCAGTCTTGAATATATGACAGTACTACTAAATGACAACTATTACATTCACTATTTTCAAATCGTTAGGATGTAGTCCATCATGTTTTAGCAAAACCAAGGAGCTAACTACTGACTTCAGGGGGAGGAAACCAGAGGTCCATGAACAAGTCTAATCAGAGCTGGAAAGGATCAACAATTTTAAATTCCTCAGTGTTATCTTTTCAGAGGACCTGTCCTAGGCTCAGCATGCAAGTGCAATTACAAAGAAAGCACAGCAGTGCCTCTACTTTAAGAGTTTGCAAAAATTTGGCATGACATCTAAAACTCTGACAAACTTGTACAGATGTATGGTGGAGAGTACATTGATTGGTTGTATCACAGCCTGGTACAAAAACGTCAATGGTCTTGAACAAAAGAAATCCTACAAAAGGTAGTGGATATAGCCCAGTCCATCATGGGTAAAGCCCTCCCCATCACTGAGCACATTCAAATGAAGCATTGTCATAGGAAAGCAGTATCCATCACCAGAGACCATCTCTTCTCACTTCTATCAGGAAGGTGGTACAGGAGCTTCAGGACACTCACCACCAGGTTCAAGAACAGTTATTACCAGTCAACCACCAGGCTCTTGAACCAAAGGGGATCATTTCACTTGCTCCATCATCAAAATGTTCCCACAATGTATGGTCTCACTTTCAAGGACTCATCTTATGTTCTTGATATTTATTACTGATCTATTATCATTAATTTCTTCTTTTTGTATTTGCAGTTTGTTGCCTTGTGCACACTGGTTGAACGCCCAAGTTGGTGTGGTCTTTCGTTGATTCTACTACGGATTTATTGAGTATACCCACAAGAAAGTGAACCTCAGAGTTGTATATTGTGACATACATGTACTTTGATAATTAATTTACTTTGAACTTTAATGTTAAATGAACTAGGTCAATATTTTTTCAGCTCCTCATTCATTCTAATTCTCGCTTTCCATCACTGTATCAGTGGTATTCCGTGTATTCTTCTGTGAAGAGAGATACAGAATTGGCCAAACTTCTCTGCAAATCTCAAACCAGAGAGTAATTTCTCGGGTCAAGGGCACAATAAACTGGCATTATTCTTTTTACTGATCTTTCCCTTTTTACATACAACAAAAAGCTTTTGCGATATATCTGCGTATCTTTTTTAATTACTTCCATGTTCTTTCTTTATCTATTGTTGGCACACCTTTTGATGACTTTTCAAACCTTTCTACTGTTCTTTTCAGCAATATTATACAATCCTCTCAATTAAAATTGTTAAGTAGCTCAAAAACCACCACCTGACCAATATTGCCTGGTGGATTGTGGTGTCTTAAAGGAATATTTATGAACTAGATAATTTTTTTTTAAATATTAGACACTAACTGTTAGATATTTCAATACGGTTTGGCAATCTACCGTTGCCAGTTCACATCTTATACCTTCAGCTTTGTTTCCCATCTCTTGGTCTGAACTCCACTCCACCCAATTTAAACAACTGCACTTTCAACTTTGCCAGAACTAAATGTACAATCACATCATCCTACATGCAATGAAAGATGTTAGAAAGCATCTATCTGCCCTCTTTGCTGAAGAAATGTTGGAAACATTCACAAAGTGTTTAAGCAAAGACAGGTAATATTTCAGCTGAATACCCTTTGCTAGAAATTGGAAAGCGAAAACTAATTTTCAACTTCAAAAGATGGCGGGAAAGAACTGCAGAAAATAAAGGAAATATCTGTGATAGACAGATGCCTGGGTTGCAGTGAGGGAAATTGTAAGAGACTCTCTTGTTGATGGGTTAACAAAGTGATAATTCAAAGAGTATTAAAAATTTGCTCATTGCAAGGCTATAGGATACATTCCAACGGATGTATTCATACAGCTTCACTCTATCATCTGTTGTACTATACGTCTCTCCACGATCTCTTCAATTTAACATTAACTTTATTTTCCATGTCCCAAATCTGACAAGAGGTAGTCAACCTGAAATGTTACATGTTTCTCTTTCAACTGTTGCTGCCTAACCTAATGAGCACTTGTACAATTCTCTGTTTGCATTTCACATTTCCAGTATCAGCAGGTTTTATTAGACCATAAGACATAAAAGCAGAATTAGGCCATTCGGCCTATTAAGTCTGTTCAACCATTTTTTGGTGGCTGATTTCTTATCCCTCTCAACTCCATTCTCTTACCTTCTACTCTAACATTTGACCCCTTACTAATCAAGAAACTATCAACCTCTGCTTTAAATATACCCAACGACTTGGTCCCCACAGCTATCCATGGCAATGAATTCCAAAGACAGACCATCAACTGGCTAAAGAAATTTGTCATTACCCCTATTCTAAAGGGACAATTTTCTATTCTAAGTCTGTACTCTCTGATCCAAATCACCCCTACTGCAGGAAACATCCTCTCCATGTCCACTCTATCTAGACCTTTCAATATTTGAAAGGTTTCAATGAGGATCTCTTCCCCCCCTCCCCCACCTCATTCTTATAAACCAACAAGCGCAGGCCCAGAGCCATCAAACAGTCCTCACGCATTAATCTTTTAACTCCTGGGATCATTCTCGTAAATACCTCTGGTCCCTCTCCAATGCCAGCACGTCCTTTCTTAGAAAAGGGGCCCAAGACTACACATCTTATCCCAAGTGCAGTCTGACCAACGCCTTATAAAGCCTGCTTTTATATTCTAATCCTCTCAAAATGAATGCTAACATTGCAATCCACTTCCTTGCTACAGACTCAAATGTCAGGTTATCCTTGAGAACCCTCCACAAAGATCCCCAAGTTTCTTTGCACCCAATTTCAGAATTTGCTCCCCATTTAGAAAATAATTCATGCTTTATTCTTTTAAAGTGCATAACCATACACTTCTCTATACTATATTCCATCTGCCACCTCTTTGCACGCACTCCTTATCAATCCGTCCTTCTGCAGACTCCCTGCTCTTCCACCCTCCACTTACATTTGTATCGTCTGCAAACTTCGTCACAAAGCCATCAATTCTGTCATTCAGATCATTGACATATAACGTGAAAAGTGATCCCAGCACCAACTCTCCAGATCACCATTAATCACTGGCAGCCAACAGAGAAGGGGCCCCTGTATTCCCACATTTTGCAACCTGCTAGTCAGCCACTTTTCTATCCACACCAGCATCTTTCCTGCAATATCATGGGCCTTGTCAAAGGCCTTTTGGAAATCTTGATTTTCCATTTATTCTTCCCATGATGTAGCCTCAACTCACTTGAAAAACATTATGGATGGAAATATGCAGGAAACCTCTACCATTTGACAACACAGTTTGTCTCAAGAGAGATCAACCACATCACTTGCTCAGTACACTATATAATACTGTACATGTTCTCACCTTAGGAACCTCTTTTTTTGCAATACTGAGCCACACCTTGCGTCGCCGTGCATTCAACTGCTCCAGATTAAGGTGCTTTTTCTTTGAACCTGGGGGAGGAGCATCATGGGAGAATTTGGCAAATATTTTCATCTCTGCCCTCCGTGGGGATTCTTCAGAAGAATGCTCCTCCTCACGCTTCCTCTTCTTCTTCACTTTCTTTAGTTTAGCTGAAAAAAAATATTATATTCAACTTTCACCTCCTCAGATACATCATGAATCTCACACCATCTGTATACCTATGTACAGTATTGTCCATATCCACCCCATTCACTCAATAAGTACTCCACCCCCACACCTTACAAGACACACTACAACAAGAGCAATGCCGGTTGAAATCACTTTTTGTGCAATATGAGCCCCAGGCTATGGCATACCAAAGCAATGCAACGTCGCAAGATGAACTAGCTTCTCAACAAAAGCTTACTTCATGTTTACTATCATTTTTTAAAAATTATGTTCAACTAGTCCTCAGAAAAATATTCTTTTTGTCCTGTCTGACTTCAAAGATGACCACTGCCCCAGCAGACTTGCAGACTTACAAGACCCAGGGTTCTGACCAACAGGCCTCAACTTCCAGTTTGCTGATGGTAGGACCTGAAACACCAGGCCTCAAACTCTGGATTCACTGGACCTCATTTCTCCTGCCCAGACAGAATGCTGTCTCCAGAAACTGCTGACAACTTAATGAACATGGGAATTTTTATTTGGGGGGGGGGGGGGCACCAGGCTCAGCATACGCTGGTCTGTCAGTCTGACATATGGCCAGAAATCCCCATCCACTGATGTTCCACATCAGCGTCACTGGCCTTCAAATGTGGAGTGGAGATGCAAGACTCCACCTGTCCTTTAATTCATCCATATTTCTCTTCCTGAACTCTAACTTGATCCCAAACTTCCCTCTCTGTCCTGAAAACCATTCCCATAAGCCCAAAAAAACTAAAACTGTGCCATCTTGAAACTTACATCAAACACCACCAAAGTAGTAATTAATGTAATATTTCTGCTTTCAAAGAGCAGATATTTATCCCATTGGAAACTACAATGGGGTGAAACAAAATAAACAGCAATTATGATCTTTATGGCAGACTGATGCAACTCACCCTTGATCTTTTTCTCTTCTTTTTTCTTCTTCCTGCTAGGACCTAGGACATGGCGTTGCTGCTCGTAAAAATGGTCATGCATGGATAGCAGTCCAGTGCTGTAGTATTGGTACTGCTGGAGCTGGAGGGCATAAACAGTTAATGTAACTCTTCATAACATCAAAACTGTTCAGCATCAGATTATTGTACACATTACAGACAACAAATTAACATCGCAGCACAGTTACAAAACAAAATGAGCTAAGTGCAGGAAAGGGCAATGAGAATGCAGGAAGGATTTTAAACCGTTCCTACCATAGCTCCAAATCAGTAAATTTGGAGGACTAGCAATGGTGTAGAATAGGGCAAACAATTACGCAAGACCACGAAAGATCAGTATGTTTTGAATAATCTGGTTTATTGATTTAGGGCAACATTAAAATAATTGTACCTAGGTAGCAGAGACACAGGTGAGGACTTCACATAACAGGCAGAGGTAAATGCTGCTACAGAAATAAATTCTCCAATAAAGAGAGCCTGAGAACAGATAACTCTCCCAATGAATTGCTTCCATCAATTCCCAATTACTGCTGCTTTGTTGTGCAAACCCCACATCCAAGTGACACAACTTGGTTAACGGCCAGGATCATAGTGATTTAATAACAGATCATACTTCAATTATTTTCTCCACTCATCAACCGTGATGACCATTAGTGACCCCAATATATCAAAGTAAACAACGCTCTCAACCACCCACAAAGAGAAACAGATGAAGTGGTACATGTTGGAAATTTTTACCTCTCTGATGCTGTGCACTCTGCTCTGGTGCAATTTTCTGTACTTATGCAGACGTAACATATCATGCAACTCTTCTTTGCTGAGGGTGAATTCCCCCTCGGGATCATCAACATCAGTGTTTGAGTCTGATGTCTCATTACTCAAGAGAATGTTCTATAGAAAGGAGAAATAAATGAAAATAAATCTGACTTAGCAGGCTAACCCACAAAGTAACTTACATGAAGCGAATACAAGTAACATTAAAGAGCAAGAACATTGGATTTGCACCGAAGAACATGATATCAGGATTAAAATGTCTAATGATATTGACTCTTAACGTGCACAACATTCTAAATCATATGTTCCATGCTGCTCAATCACTCTGCTTCAATCATCAACTGCTGTATTTTGTCACACCAAAATCCCTGCAAGGAAAATCAGCTTCCCAACTGTTTAATCTCTAGTAATGACATTTGCTTATCCCAAATCCATCAATTACTAGATGCATGAAGCTTCCTGCTACTGTCCCATCTCTTTAAAGACAAACAAAATCACTATGCAACTTGTATACTACAAAAGCAGCTTTTAGTCCTACTTCACACTTGCATCTCCCATGTTTTGCCAAAATGCCTATATAATCTCAAAGTCAAAGAACATCGAAACTGGCCCTTTGGCCCAATTCATCCATCCTAACCAAGATCCCGTCTGCACTCATCTATTTGCCCCATATCCCTCTGAACATTTGCTTGCTATGTACCTATCCAAATGCTTCTTGTTTTAAAGCACTATGTCTGTACGTAGCAGCTCACTCTACCTACCCTTCAGTATGTGAAAAACTTGCCCTTAATTTCTCATTTAAATAACATTCCTCTCACTTCAAACTTGTGCTTTCTCGCTTTAGAGTCAACTTTGGGGAAAAAAGACCGATTTTTCTATGTCCCTTCTATAACAATTCTCTATGTACTTGATAATTTTATAAATCTTCCCAAGATCACCCCTCAGCCTACTGCACTCCCAGCCTATAAAATCTCTAACTGAAGTCCTCCATTGTAGCCAACATTGTGGTTAAGTACAGTTCCCTCCCTAGCAGGATTCCTTACACACTGCTTTAAAAACTTATCCTGGGTACATAGAACAATTTCACTCACCTAGGCCTCTTATACAAAGGTAACCCAGTCAGTATTGACATTACACTCACCCATTACTACAACCCCATTGCTTTTAGATCCTCCTGCCATTTTTCTACATGTTGTTCTTCCAAATCTCACCAACTAGTTGGAGGCCTATAGCATAATCCCATCAAAGTGATCATTCTTTTTTTTCTTTCTAAGCTCTACTCATGTTACTTCCTTTGCTCAGCTCTCCAGGATATCCACAGTACTGCTGTGACAGTGCATCACCTTTTCCTCTTTGGAAATATCTATGTCACACCTAAAAACATGATACATCCAGGAATACAGAGCTGCTATTCCTGCCCTTTCATTAGTCCTCTTACATCATCCTTGTGCACAGTCCCATGTAAGACAGTACGTGCACATCAATGGCAACCAGCTCTGTTCCTCCTTTAGTATTTATAGCTTCTCAACCATTTCCCATTCCATTTGGCTACTTATCCAGGTGTGATCTGTTCAAAGCTCAGTTCAGAGCTCAACAGAACCAATGGTACCGGAAAAATAACTGGTTTATAAACTATCAAATGTATTTATATATTTTTTTTATTTATGTTTTATTTATATTTATGTTTTTTATTATTGTCTTCTTTATCTTATTATGTTCTTTTGTGCTGCATCAGATCCAAAGTAACTACTATATTGTTCTTTACTCTTGTGTACTGGAAATTACATTAAGCAATCTTGAATTTTGGTTAGTTGAGTGTGTGCCTGAAATCAAGAAATGGAGTTAAGGTTGAACTGTCTAGTTTCAGCCTTTCTGATGCTCAGCTGGCAGAGAATTCAAATAATGCTTATTTATTCTTAAAGAATTATCATTGATAGTGAAGCTAATCTCTTAAATTTTTGAGCTTCCGAATGTTCTAAAGGTGACCAACTAGAACAATAACGACTTCAGAAATTTCATTACAACAGAAATAAATCCAAAAGCCATTTTCATCATTCAGCAACTATTATGGTCTACTTTTCAGTTAATCTGACTTCTATAAGCCATCTTGGGCAAAAGCAATGGAAATGCTGTGCAGCATCAGCCTTCAGTACAAGGAAATAAAGCCACACAGTATTTTTCTGTACATAAATATCTGGTATTTGGTATATGTTTTCAACTTGGTTAAGAAAGCTGTATTTTATGCAATAGAAGACACAAATCACCTTTGTCAAGAAAGCACGAAGCCACTTCATATATCAGAAATCAAGTTCATCTAGCATCTGATCAAAGGCTAACATTATGCATTCACTCAAAAGTGAGATGGAACCTCCAGCACCACAGAATGCCCATCATTTACAACGAAGTAGTCAAATCAAGCAGCCTGAAATTGTTCTGTTTGGGTCTTGGTTGAAAGAAGAGAACAGGCAGATGGCACCACAAGCAAAGTAAACACAATCCAAAATTGCCCAAAGGGTTAATTAGAAATTTGTGCATGCTCCATACAATAACATCTAACAGAAATAAAGACCAGTGCATCAAAGGGTAGAAGGAGAGGGAGTAAAAACATCTATTGTTCCTGCTTGTGACTGGCATCTCTGTTGGACAGTTCAGGGTGAGCATGTCAAAATGCAGTTTATGTTCAGCTTTGCAGTCCACTACAACTAATCTGCAAATGCTGAGCTATCACACAGAATGATAACGTGTACCTGCCTCACAGCTCCTGCTACCTTTAAATATTTGTGATATGCACTCCAAAGTGCCTCTGAGCTTCTCCCCTTCAGAAAAGGAGAAAAACAAACAATATAAAATGTCAATGGTGACACATCTGCTATTCTGTAGCATGCGATGACATTCAATCTGATAACCAAACTTAGTTTAATAGGTAGAAAGCGAGAAAATATGTAAACAACATAAAATTAAAAGGAAAGTTTAAAAGGGCATGCAAAACTACGTATTATTAAAGATAATGCAAAGTTTTTTTTTAATGAACACAATAGCTAAGGAGTTGTAGTGCTCACAACAGACCAAACGAGGGTAAACCTTCAGAAGGCATCAGGCCCCGATGCTGCACTTGGCACAGTACTGAAAGCTGGTGCTGACTAACTGGCTGCAGTCAGAAGTTCTCATCTGCTTCAAAAGGACATCATACTAGTACCCAAGAGGAGCAGGGTGAGTTGCCTCAATGACTATTGCCCAGCAGCACTCACATCCACTGTTAAGTGCTTGAAGAGGTTGGTTACAGATAGAATTGACTCCTGCCAGATGAAGGACCTGGATCCACTGCAATTTGTCTACCACCATAATAAATCTACAGCAGATACAAATTCACTGGCTCTCCATTCTGCACTGGAGCATCTGGACAACAGCGCTCAACACCCTCAACCCCTCAGTGCTAATCAACAAGCTTCAAAACCTTGGCCTCTGTACCTCCCTCTGCATCTGGATCCCAAACTTTCTTATCAGGAGCCCAGTCAGTACTGATCTGTAATAAAATCTTCTCCTCATTGACAATCAACACAGGACATTGTTCCCTCTACACTGCAAGGGCAGTAAGTGAAGTGCTCCCATACACGTCGCCCACAGCTGGAATTTTCTTTTTAATATAATGTTAATATAATTCGCATTGCCTCAAAAATATCACAGCAATACTGTGATTTTAAATTTGATGTTTCTGAGAAAGTTAAGACTGGTTCTGTTAAGACACCCACTGATATGTTGAACTACATGCTTAGAAATGAAGAATTTGAAGAATTGTCAGTTCTTGTTGCCATTATTCAAACATTACAAACAAAAGAAAATCTGCAGATGCTGGAAATGCAAGCAACACACACAAAATGCTGGAGGAACTCAGCAAGCCAGGCAGCATCTATTGAAATAAGTACAGTCGACATTTTGGGCAGAATGGTAAATGCTGCCTGGTCTGCTGAGTTCCTCCAGCATTTTGTGTGTGTTACTCCTTTGAACATTTCAAGCTTCCAGTGCCGAGTGTGAACATGGATTAAGTCTTATGAATTCAAACAAATGTAAATCCAGAAACAGACTAGAAGTGGAACATTTGTATGATCTAATAAGGAATGAAGAAATACTCAAATGGTGGGCAAAATAGTACAACTGCGGCTGACAAGCAAAGAAGAGGGCATACAACAAAGTAAAAATTAGTGGGGAGAGGTTTGGGAAGCTTTTAAAGCCCTACCAGAAAGCAACTAAAAGAATCATTAAGAGAGAAAAGATGAAATATGAAAGCAAGCTAGCAAACAATATCAAAGTGTATAGTAAAGGCTTTCTCAAGTATGCAAGTGGATATAGGACCACAAGAATATGAGGCTGGAGAAATAATAATAGGGGACAAAGAGATGGCAAATGAACTGTGTATTTTGCACCAGCAGTGTGCCAGATGTTGAAGGGTACAAGGAAAGAGATGTGACTATAGTATTACGTACCCGTGGGTATCTGGGACTTGTCACATGACAGTGGTGTTGAAGCTATACTGGACTTAAGGTAGTGGTCTTGTGATGGTGGAGTGACATAATTTTCCCGCCAGTAGAAGTCATGTGACAGGTGTTTTTTTTTCACAGGGTATAAAAGGAGGACCCCTCCCTGTGAGGAGGGGCAGTTCGTGGCTGGATTTCCCATTTTGATTCCATGCCACTGTGTGGTCCAATATTATGACGCAGTTTGGTTGAAAGATGGAGTTTTATTTAATGCCTAAAGTTTAAAAGGTCATTGCCGGCAGTTTCTTTATAATACTGCCAGTTAAAAATCAGTGAAGAGTGAAGATCGGAGTTCAGGAGCTAAAAGATCAAGGAAAGTCGATTTCGACGGTGAAACAGGTTCGACCTTGTTTGATCCTCATTCGGAAGGAATTCGTTGGCTGTCCCTATGTTAATCCTTGCGAAATATAGCAGAAAGGGTTTGGGTACAGTTTTGTCAAGGAAAGGTCAGTGTCTTTAAGCCGTTTCATTTTTCATCTTCGTAAATTCTCCAGGGAAAAGTATAGTTCGACTGAGAACCACAGGAACACAACGCGAAAGAATTTAAATCGTTTAAAAAGTCTCTCCTTTAATGGACTGTAAGCATTTTGAACTTTTGCAGTACTACTTAGAAGAACTGTTTTTGCAACATCGCTTTAAGAACTGTTTAAGCTTTATTGCTTTAAGAACTGTTTAAGCTGCCGCACAGATGCTGATTTCCGGTTACGTTAGTGGTTTGTTTACTTTTGGGGGGGTTTGTTTTTCAGTGTTTAATAAATGTTTTATTTGTTATAAAAACCCCTGCCTCACTTATATATTTATTGTTGCTGAATCCGTAACATAAATATGGGGGCTGCATCCGGGATGAATCATTTTTGAGTTTAAATGCTTGTTAAATTTTGAATCGGTGTTTTGGAAAAGGGGAATACTCAATTCTTTTGTTTGTTTGGCTTGTGAGTGGTATTCAGCAGCAATGAATATTGATAAGTTTCTGGCTTCGCCAGACGCGGAGTTGTTAGCGAAGGCGAAAAAAACTGAGGTGTCTGAGATAGCTAGCAGACTGCGACTTAAAGGTATTTTGAAGTCTACATCAAAGACTCTAATACAGAGAAAAATCGCGTCACACTATGTGGATTCGGTTGATTTTGATGAATCAATTTTAGAGTCGTTTCCAATAAGTAATATAGAGATGCAGTTGCAAATCAAACAAATGAAGTTGGAACAAAGTAAAGCAGAATTGGAGCGTTGTAGGTTAGAAGCTGATAATAAAAAAAAAGGGAATTTGAATATATGATGGCGGAATTAAGGTCTGAGAATCAGTCTTCTGGTTCTAGAAAACTGTTTGTTGCTAGTCAAGAAATTAAATTGGTCCCTCCATTTAGTGAAACAGAAGTGGAAAGATATTTCCAACATTTTGAAACAATTGCTCAGATTTCAGAGCAGCCGAAAGATAAATGATCAGTGTTGTTACAAAGTGTAATTAAAGGCAAAGCACAAGTTTATACAGCTTTAACTGCTGCACAAGCACTTGATTATGATATTGTGAAACAGCATATTTTGAAAGCATACGAATTGGTCCCAGAAGATTCAGAAGTTTGAAGAAGTCTGTGGAAAAAACTTATGTGGAATTTGCCTATGATAAAGCTGTGTGCTTTGAGAGATGGGTTTCCTCTAAAAATGTAAATGGGGACTATAATACATTGAAAGAGCTGATTTTAATGGAGAAATTTAAAAGAAGCATCCCTGTTGAAGTAAGGGCCTACTTAAATGAGAGGGATACTGATACATTGCAGGACTGTGCTAGATTAGCTGATGAGTATGTTTTAATCCATAAGAATAAATTTCCTCAGGGCAGAATTTTTAAGAGGAAAAATAACAGAGACTCACGGTAAATCAGAAATTAAATCAGAAGTTAATGAGAAAGGTAAGCAGGAAGGAAAGCCTGTGAAGGAAAGACAGTTTGGTCCTATTTGTAACTATTGTAAGAAACCTGCCCATGTAATAGCTAACTGTTTCCGATTTAAAAAGATAGAGAAGGAAGCAGTCCCAGATGCTTGTGTGCAACATACCTGTAAAATTACAGGGTTCGATGAACACAAAAGAGGTTTTGTTAGAGTCTGACCAAGTTAAAAAGGGATATAATCATTTCATAACTGAAGGGTTTGTATCCTTGAAAGAAGGATCTACTCCGGTGTCAATAAAAATCCTTAGGGATACTGGAGCTTCTCAATCACTGATGTTAGACAGTGTATTGAAGTTTAATGAAGAGTCTGATACTGGTGAGGTAAATTATATATGAGGTGTTGGGAGTGCTTTTATGCCTGTACATTTGCATAAAGTAAATTTAAAGTCAGGGTTAGTTACAGGATTTGTTAAAGTAGGATTACAGCCTAGCTTACCTGTGAAGGATATTTCTTTATTGTTAGGTAATGACTTGGCAAGTGGACAAGTTTTTCCTGAAGTGCATTTGACAATGGAGTCAGAGGAACCAGAGATGAATTCTAACACAGATTCTTCCTGTGTTGTGACTGGAGCTATGGCTAAAAAGATTGATGTGCAGAATGAGGTTGTTACTCATGACTGTTCAACTCAGGATTCGAGTTTTGAGGATGTGTCAGAGACTTTCTTGCCTTCATTGTTTGAATAAGATTCTTGGAGTAAGTCTGACCATGAAGATTTATCTCTGTCTCGGAAGGAGATGATAGCAGAGCAGAGTAGAGACTCTGAGATTATAAAATTAAAAGAACAAGCTCTACCAGATAGTGAAATTGAGAAGGTGCCAGTAGGATATTACTTGGAAAAAGGAGCGTTGATGAGGAAGTGGAGATCACCTACAATTCCTGCAAGTGATGAATGGAATACTGTTTACCAGGTAGTTGTCCCTAAAGTTTATCGAAATGAGATTTTGACTTTAGCTCATAGTGTGTCTTTAGATGGACATCAAGGGGTAAGGAAAACTGTGGACAAGATTTTAAAACATTTTTACTGGCCTGGTCTAAGAAAAGATGTGGCGATGTTGTGTAAAACGTGCCATACTTGTCAAATTGTGGGCAAACCAAATCAAGTTACACCAGTGGCTCCATTACAACCTATTCCAGCATTTGGTGAACCGTTTTCTAAAGTTATTATAGATTGTGTCGGTCCATTACCAAAAACAAAAACTGGTTATCAGTACTTGTTGACTATCATGTGTACTTCGTCTAGGTTTCCAGAGGCAGTACCACTTAGGAATATAACAGCTAAAACTGTGACAAAGGCTCTTATAAAATTCTTTACTTATTTTGGATTACCTAAGGAAATACAAACTGATCAAGGCAGTAATTTTATGTCTGGATTGTTTCAACAGATTATAAATTGGGGGCTAAGCAAATCACTTTGTCTGCATACCATCCAGAATCACAAGGTGCCTTGGAGAGGTTTCATTCTACCCTCAAGAATATGATTAGGACATATTGTGTGGAAAATGAAAGTGATTGGGATGAGGGTATAAACTTACTTTTATTTACAGTAAGGGAATCGGTACAAGATTCTTTAGGTTTCAGTCCATTTGAACTTGTATTTGGGCATAAAGTTAAAGGACCTTTAGCTTTATTAAAAGAACAGTGGATTAGTAAGGAAGTACACACTAATTTGTTGGACTATGTTTTGAAATTTAAGGACCGGTTACATGAAGCTTGTAGCTTAGCCAAGGAAAATTTAAAATTGGCTCAGGAGAAAATGAAAACTTGGTATGATAAAGAAGCTAGGATGTGGATGTTTAAGCCTGGAGATAAGGAGCTGGTTCTTTTCCCAGTGCAAACGAATCCTTTACAAGCTAGATTTCATGGTCCTTATGAAATTGTGTCTAAAATCAATTATGTGGATTACGTGATAAAAACCCCAGATCGTAGAAGGCCAACACAACTTTGCCATATAAATATGATAAAACCATATTATGAGAAACAATCTGATACTGTGATTGTTGTGGTTAATGATAATGAATTTGATTTAACTAGGAACATGATAGATGATTCATCTGAATTTCATTCTAAACCCAACATTGTTTCTGCCAGGTTACCAAATTCAACCATTCTGGAAAATATTGATGAGAAACTAGCACATTTACAGCTAGAGTAGAAACAGCAGATGAAGAAATTAATTTTTAAATATAAGGATTTGTTTCCAGACATTCCGAGAAGGACTACTATAGCTTCACATGATGTAGATGTTGGAGATGCCAAACCCATTAAACAACACCCATATAGGATGAACATAGAAAAATGTGAACTTGCTGAGAAAAAAATTAAATATATTTTAGAGAATAATATTATTAGACCTTCAAACTCGAATTGGAGTTCACCCTGTGTTATGGTGCCAAAACCAGATGGTAGTATTAGGTTTTGTATGGACTACAGGAAGGTGAATGCTGTAACAAAAACAGATGCATATCCAATTCCTAGAGTAGTTGATTGTGTAGGTAAAGTTGGAAAAGCAAAGTTCCTTACAAAGATTGGTTTATTGAAAGGGTATTGGTGTGTTCCACTAATGGACAGAGGTAAAGAGATTTCTGCATTTGCAACTCCATCTGGGCTATATGAATATAATGTTCTTCCATTTGGGATGATGAATGCCCCAGGTACTTTCCAGAGGATGATTAACTCTGTGACTCAGGGATTGAAAGATACAGATGCTTATACTGATGATTTAGTGACAGGAAATGATACTTGGGAAGCACACATTATTGCGGTGGAGAAATTGTTTGAAAGGCTTTCAAAAGCCTATTAATTTAGCTAAGAGTGAATTCGGACATGCCACTGTGACTTACCTTGATTATATTGTGGGTCAAAGTAAGGTAGCTCCTGTTCAGGCAAAAGTTCGGGCAATTTTAGAGATTCCCACTCCAACGGGGGAGAAAAAACTCTCAGAAGATTCTTGGGAATGGTAGGATATTATTGAAAAATTTTTAAGAATTTTGCTAATGTTGCCCTTCCATTAACTAACCTTTTGCAGAAGAATGTGAAGTTTGTGTGGACAGTGCCTTTTCAAGAAGCATTTGATAAATTGAAAACAATGATATGTCAACAACCTGTGTTCAAGGCACCTGACTTTGAAAAACTTTTCATTAGCTGAAGATGCTAGAGATGAGACTGCAGGAGCAGTATTAATGCAAAGGAATGAGGGTGATGAGGTTGATCATCCAGTAGCTTACTTTTCTTAAGAAATTTAATAAGCATCAAAGAAACTATTCGACAATAGAGAAGGAATTGTTATCTCTTGTTTTAACTTTAGAACATTTTGACGTATATGTTGGTACAACTCAAAAACCACTTATTGTTTACACTGATCATAATCCGTTAGTGTTACTGAGTAAGATGAAAAACAAAAACAGAAGGTTATTAAATTGGAGTTTGATGTTACAGGAGTACAATATTGTGATAACTCATATTAAAGGCAAAGATAATGTGGTTGCTGATTGTCTATCTCGATGTTAAATGTACAATGTAATTTTTTTATGGAGTGTTTTTTTTTACAATTGTAACACTACTACTGCATTGCAAGTTGTAAGATGTTATATGATGATACTATGTATACTGTGTACGTTATAAAATTTATACATTTGTTTTTTTCTTGTAAATAATTATTAAAATTTTGTTCTTGACAGACCAAAACTTTTTTTTGGAGGGAGGTGTTACGTACCCGTGGGTATCTCGTACTTGTCACGTGACAGTGGTGTTGAAGCTATACTGGACTTAAGGTAGTGGTCTTGTGATGGTGGAGTGACATAATTTTCCCGCCAGTCGAAGTCATGTGACAGGTGTTTTTTTTTCCACAGGGTATAAAATGAGGATCCCTCCCTGTGAGGAGGGGCAGTTTGTGGCTGGATTTCCCATTTTGACTCCATGCCACTGTGTGGTCCAATATTATGACGCAGTTTGGTTGAAAGATGGAGTTTTATTTAATGCCTAAAGTTTAAAAGGTCATTGCCGGCAGTTTCTTTATAATACTGCCAGTTAAAAATCAGTGAAGAGTGAAGATCGGAGTTCGGGAGCTAAAAGATCGAGGAAAGTCGATTTCGACGGTGAAACAGGTTCGACCTTGTTTGATCCTCATTCGGAAGGAATTCGTTGGCTGTCCCTATGTTAATCCTTGCGAAATATAGCAGAAAGGGTTTGGGTACAGTTTTGTCAAGGAAAGGTCAGTGCCTTTAAGCCGTTTCATTTTTCATCTTCGTAAATTCTCCAGGGAAAAGTATAGTTCGACTGGGAACCACAGCAACATGAAGTGAAAGAGAATTTAAATCATCTAAAAAGTCTCTCCTTTAATGGACTGTAAGCATTCTGAACTTTTGCAGTACTACTTTGAAGAACTGTTTAAGCTTTATTGCTTTAAGAACTGTTTAAGCTGCCACACAGCAGCTGATTTCCAGTTACGTTAGTTTGTTTACTTTTGGGGGGGGGGGTTTGTTTTTCAGTGTTTAATAAATGTTTTATTTGTTATAAAAACCCCAGCCTCACTTATATATTTATTGTTGCTGAATCCGTAACAATAGTTACTATTACAAGGGAGAAGGTGCTCAAAAAGTTGAAAGATCTAAGGGAATACAAGTCACGCGGGCCAGATGAACTGCACCCTAGGGTTCCGAAAGAGGTAATGGTAGAGATTGTGGAGGTATTAGCAATGATCTTTCAAAAATCATTGTACTCTAGCATGGTACCAGAGGACTTTAAAAGTGCAAATGTCACTTCACTCTTTAAGAAAGGATGAAGGCAGCAGAAAAGAAATTATAGACCAGTTAGCCTGACCTCAGTGGTTGGGAAGATGTTGGAGTCAATTGTTAAGGATGAGGTTATGGAGTACTTGGTGACACAAGACAAGATAGCACAGTCTTGGACAAAGTCAGCATGGCTTCTTTAAGGGAAAATATTGCTTGATGAACCTGTTGGAGTTCTTTGAGGAGATTACCAATAAAGGGGATGCAGTGGACTTTCAAAAGGCCATTGACAAGGTGCTATGAGTGAAGCTGCTTACTAAGTTGAGCTCATGGCATTACAGGAAAGTTACTGGCATGGTTATTGACTGGTTGGAGGAAGCGAGTAGGAATAAAAGGATCCTATTCTGTTTGGTTGCCAGTGACTAGATGTGTTCCACAGTGGTCTGTATTAAGACTGCTTCTTTTTATGCGGTTTATCAATGATTTAGATTATGGAATAGATGGTTTTGTTGCCAAGTTTGCAGCTGCTATGAAGATTGGAGGAACAGCTAGTGCTGAGGAAACAGGAAGGCTACAGAAGGACATGGACAGATTAGGAGAATGAACTATTTTCTAAACGAGGAGAAAATACAAAATTCCTTGTACAGACCACCCTAAAGGATAACTTGCAGGTAGAATTGGTGGTGAGGAATGTAAGTGCAATTTTAGCATTCATTTCAAGAGTTCTAGAATACAAGTGCAGGGATATGATGCTGAGGCTTTACAAGGAACTGGTGAGACCTCACCTTGAGTATTGTGAATGATTTTGGTCTCATTTGTTGCACTGGAGAGGGTTCAGAGGAGGTTCACAAGGATGATTCCGGGAATGAAAGGATTATCATACGAGGAATGTTTAATGGCTCTGGGTCTGTACTCACTGGAATTTAAAAGGATGGGGGGGGGGGGGGGGGGATCTCATTGAAACCTTTTAAATGTTGAAAGACCTAGACAGAGTAGATGTGGAAAGAATGTTTCCCATTGTGGGAGAGTCTAGGGCAAGAGAGTACAGCCTCAGGATAGAGGGGTGTCCATTTAAAACAGAGATGTGGAGAAATATCTTTAACCAGAGGGTGATGAATTTGTGGAACTTATTACCACAAGCAGCTGAGGGGCCAGGTCACTGGGTATATTGAAGGCAGAGCTTGATAGGCTCTTGATTGGACATGGCATCAAAGATTACGGGGAGAAGGCCAGGAAGCAGGCCTGAGGAGGGGAGTAAAGGATCAGCCATGATTGAATGGTAGAGTGGACTCAATGGGCCAAATGGCCTAATTCTGCTCCCATGTCTTAAGAACTTAGGATTTATAAGTATCTTTCATATCCATGAAAAATTAATCTGGACAGTGAATTTGTAAAGTTTATGAAATGTAAAAAACTTTATTGTACTATATTTCATCATACCCTTTAATTAATAAAGTATGTGAATTTTCAAATTTCATTCTAAATATTCCAAGTATGCACCTTACAAAAAAATTTAAATGCCACACAGCTGTAAAAAAAAATTATCGAGGGAACACTGACACAGGTGTATCTCTAGTATGCGTGCTTAGCCCATCGCTCCACTCTTTAAACTCAGAGCAGCTAAAGCACCATCTATAAATTTCACCAATAACACTTCTGTTAGCAGAATTGTAGATGGCAACAGGAATGAGATGGATCAGCTGGATGAGTGTTGTTGAAACAATAATCTTGCACTCTGTCAGTCTGACCAAAGAATTGTCTGTGGACTTCAAGAAGGGTAATTTGGGAGCACATGAACCAGTTCTCATTGAGAGGTCAGTGATGGAAAGGGTGAGCAGCTTCAAGTCCCAGGTGTGCTAATCTATCCTGGGCCCAGCACATTGATGCAATCATGAAGGCATGCTAGTGGCTTCACTTGATTAAGAGTTTAAGGCAATTTGGTATGTCACCAAAGACTTAAAAATTTCTTCTGATGCACTGTGGGAAGCAATGACTGGTTACATCACACCTGGGAATGCAGCCTCCAATGCAAGATTACAAGTTGCTGCAGAGGGTTGTAACTCAGCCAACTCCATCGTAGGCACAACCCTCCCCACAACTGTTAACATCTTAACAAAGAGGCGCCCCAAAAAGGCTGCATTCATCAGTAAAGACCTTCACTCATCTGGGACATTCTCTGTCACTGCCATCAGCAAGGTGGTACAAGAAAGAGGATCAACACACATTAAGAACAGCTTCCTCCTCTTTGTGAACAGTCCATGAACACAACCTGATCATTCACTTTTTACATCACTTGTTTTTTTTTAACTTAACTTGTTTGTTGTGACCTACTGCAGCCACAAAACAAGCATCATGACACATATTAGCAGTATTACCAAATAACTGAATATATATGACCCCCGGGCTAAACAAGAACCATATCCAACATTTTCAAGACTACAGATTGAGAACTACAAATAGGTCAGATCCCCACTATATTGGAAAGATACTCCTGTGTAGCAAAGTATTTTTCAGTCAACTAAAACACAGTCGTTATAGTAAACATTGTCAATGGCCAATACCAACAGAGCAAGATACAATACTCATCCATGAAAGGTTACCAAGTAGGGTTGAAATGGTTGTGGTATAAATGACAAACAGAACAATTCTCTGATGTTCCAATAGCTCCACTGAGCTTCAAGTTGTTACAAAACATCATGTTGGATCTCATTTAAAATCACTTAACTGCACTGTACTTCCTCGGTAGTGCACTGGGAGTCAGTCTGGATTTTTCATTCATCTCTTTAGTTGCGCTTGTTAACATGGCATTTGACTCTAAAAAGTTAACGTTCTACCACAAAGAAACAGCTGCCTCTTGCTTACAAACAGTACAGCAATATACTATCACATTTCAACTGATGTTAGCATTCCAAGGCTAAAAGTTATAGCAATACAATTTTATTAGACTATTTACATAGACTTCTCTCTTCAGATTGTACCCCCAACCCCAAAATGATTTCTGTTCACATGGCCAGGGTATAAATTATTAAACCAGCAATAATAATTGAACAGTGGGTGCATTCCAAACTACTGATCATATTCTGGACATTCAGTAACAGCACATTTTCAGAGAAATCAGAGAAGAATCAAACTGCAGATTCAATTACTTCCTCACCTTCAGCCATTTTCTGCTTTTCTTCAATTTGCTGAAATTGTATATGTTTCCCTTCTCAATTTTAAGCTCTGCTGAACACAAAACATAATTGTGTCAGTGACTAAAATTTCACAGAAGTGCTCCAGAAATAGATGGAACGTGGATACTACATCTAAATGGATCCTTCTTAAACAATCCCTTAGAATCAAGGATAATTTATTTCTTGAGGGGTATTTATGTCTGTGCCTAAAGTCTTAACATTAAATGCTAACGCACACTAGTTCCAATGCCAAGGAAGGCCAAAGTAATTGGAACCTTGGCTCTTCAGAACACAAGTGGACATACATGCACATGTACACAAACTTGCACAAAACCCCACAATCCTGCATGCATTTTCTTCAGCATCCAACTCCTATCCTGTTCTCTCCACACTTCAGGTCCTCCCATTTTCCATTCATCACTTCCTTCCCTCTTAATTAACTAATGCTTCCCCAAGCCAACCTCCCAAACCCTCAAACTGTCAGAAGTTGATTAAAAGAGCAAATCCATCCCCCTGCTTCAAAATAGCTATCCATAATTGCCTTTCACAATTTAGCCCATATATTACACCAGCAGCCATGCTACCCAAAGTCTGAGCCCTTTTTAGAGACTTTTTCCACAAAGCTTTCTTTTTCCTCCCTTTGCAGCAACCTACCCACCACCACAACTAACATAAAACTTTGGAAAATCTTCAGCATTATGCAAATAAAGGAAGTTCATACAGGAAGAGCCTTCTGGCAACATGCTCAATGAATCCATATCCCTGGTCTGAAAGCACTTATTTAACAATGAATTCTATAGGGCTTCAGGACTGGACATGTTCTTCTACTGGCAGCATCTGCAATGCTGATGTGATGCCACTAGCAAGAGAACAATGGAAGCAGCAGATTTTAAGTACAAAGTATTTCATCTCAACTTTACTCTGCATTTCCAATGCACATATTTACTTCCTATGACCAAATTTGCCATAAAATGCTTCTTTACCACCTTTCTATCTAGACTGCTCATTCCATTGTATAAAAATAAAAGCCATTTAACTCCTAATTCTTTGCCAATTATAAGCCAAAATTAATCAAATATCAAGGTTAGCTCATGTTGACAACACAGAGAAAAATTACACAATGGCTTTATTGCATGTGTACAAAGTGGTTATTTACTTGCTGCTCCACTGGGATGTAACCTAGGACACCTTTACTCGTTTCATCAGATAGTGTGGGAACTAAAACACATGTACATTTGATCTAATGCCTTTTCTTGCTTGAAGTTATGAGCATTTTGGCTCATCCAGACTCAAGATTTAAAAAAAAGAGAACATACATAAAAATAATCCAACTACTATATAAAATTGCTTCTTGCACTACAAATTTAATTGGGGAATTAAAATTGAAATAGAAGATTGTAAATCCATTCCCCAGCTATCATTCCCAGAATGTGAGCAGATAGTGTTTTTAAAACCATCTAGTAAAATTTCATACCAATGGGAAAAAGCAGCTCTTTTAGACTCTCACCTGGATGAAATGCACCATTGATTGAAGGTGGAGTGGTCAGAGTTCTGTTCTGCACTACTTCAGGTTGTTCTCCCAGATCCTCATCAACAGGTTCCTTCTTAATGTGGCTCAGGTTTCCACAACTTGTTTTAGAATGTGAGGGAGCCTCCTCAAGCCCATCATCACTCTCATCACTGCAAGTAGAGAAGAACAATAAGCAAGTGTATAGATTGATAAATTTTAATTCTTTAAAATGGTAAAATTTTAAAAATGAAAATTACCAAAAAGCATACAAGTACAGGTCTCTAGTCTACTGAGCTACAAGCAAGCAATCAAAAAGCCTAATGCCTGAAGAAAAAAAAATGAAGCACAACCTGACATTCAAAATTAGTTTGAAACATGTCCTTCCAATATCTATGCTTTAAGTTACCACAGAGAAATAGGGGAAGATTGCACTGTTTGACAATGTACAGCATCAGACAGGACACATTCTATGATAGTTCACATTACTTGGATAAAGGCCAAAGCTCTCCACTTTTTATTTTCAGTGTTAAGCGGGTGGGAGGGGGAGAATGTTATATTATGATTATATAGCATAACACCATAAACACAGGGCAACAATTAAGATTAGACACAGAATAAGGGATTCTTTCATCTTTGTCAGTACTAAAAGCTGAATGAAAACTGTGCAAGGCTAAATGCCTTATGGACTGCAGCAGCTCAAGGTAGGACAGATCACTCCTTTCAAGGGTAGAAAATAATCACCTTGCAAGCAGTGCTCAAATCCCCAAAAATAAACCCAACATGAAATAAATCCAAACAACTCTATATTGGTCAGCTCTCAGCCACTGTCAGATAGCCCTGTAAAATACCTATTCCTCTGAATTGTATTTTTATGAACTAACCCAAATTTCAAAATACATTGCCCAGATGTGGCTAATCCACAGCTCACTCTCAATAGAATATGGTTCACTACAAAATGAATGAGAACTTTAGTCACAAAAAATAGTACAAGGCTGATAGCAAAATTTTGACTTTAAGTAAAGGCAAGTTAATTACGTCATCATTCAAGTAAAATACTGAGAAAGATGCCACAACTGCTTGACCAATCACTGCCTAAACAAGTCCATCACATCTGTATACTTGCCCACCCCACCCCACCAGGGGTGCAATGGAAACAGAACTGCTGCTGCACTGAAGGACTTTGGAACCCTGCAAAGAACACCCACAGACAATCTGATGACCATCCACATGAGCTACAGAATATCCACTATTTGGCCTACCAGAAAGCTCACCATAATTAACATCTTAAAGGGTCTCTACCAGAAATCACTAAGACTAGATTGATGATGATGATGACTAGATCCAGTGGTTAATTAATCACAAAGTGATCTTGGACTTAAAACACTACCACGTCAGAAAAAATAGGAAAACATCTACTAGGAATCTGATGGACAACAAAGAAAAACATAAAACAGGCAATAGGTGCCAAGATCAGACATTCAGTAATAAACTGAAAAAAAATCACAATATGCCTGGATTCTTTAAGATCATTTATGACTCAAAAACTACTCTATTAAGAGCAAAGGAGGAAGAGTTTATTAATGAGAAAACCTCAATGCTCCTTGGACAGAGCACAAAGCATTCCTCAACCAAGACTGTCTTTTGACACAAGTATCTATAATTTTCTTCCATGGTGTACTGTGTACTGCAATCTCAGTCCAAAGGAAGAGCACGATGAGGCTAAATAGTGGAAAATCAAGCCCTACGGGGCTAAAGGGAAGAATCTCAACTTAAGTTATAAACTAAGGCAGAGAAGAACTTGTTAATTGCTGCCAAATGCTCATCTCCCTCATTTAAGAGGACATTGATCAGCTGGGTCAATCAACCAAGGATTGGCAGACGGAGTTTAATTTAGATACATGCAAGTACAAGACAAACAAGGGTAGTAAATCATAAACACCAGAGATTTTGTAGATACTGGAAGTACAGAATATACAAAGAATGCTAGAGGAACTCAGCAGGTCATGCAGTGTCTATGGAGAGGAATAAAGAGAAATATAGTGGTAATTGGGGATAGTATAGTCAGGGGAATAGTTTAAGTTCTCCGACGTAGGGTTAGACCATCCCGAAGGTTGTGTTGCCTTCCTGGTGCCCAGGTTCAGAAGATCTTATCTGACCTGCAGAGGAATTTGCAATGGGAGGAGAAAGATCCAGTTGTCACGGTCCATGTGGGTACTAACAACATAGGTAGAACGAAGAAAGAGTTCCTGCTGAGGGAATTTGAGCAGCTTAGGACTAAATTAAAAAGCAGAACCAAAAAGGTGGTAATCTCTGGATTACTACCCAAGCCACATGCAAATTGGCACAAGGTCAAGAAGATTAGAGCGATAAATGCATGGTTCAAGGATTGGTGTGAGAGAAGTAGACTTGAATTTATGGGAAACTGGGATCAGCATTGGGGCAAGCTCCGCCTAAACTGTGACGGTACCTGGATCCTGACAAATCACATAACTAGGGTTGTAGACGGGGCTTTAAACTAAACTAGACAACAGGATGACCCGTTGAGAGAAGGGTAGAGCAGTCTGATGTGACCAGAATAAACATTAAATTTTCCTGAATGCTATTGGTATCACTTTGTTATGGAAATTGAAGAAGAAAACCTCAGTTTATTAAAGAAGAACGACACGTAGCAAGGCAAATATAGCTCCTCCTCATTTAACACAGGATACATGACGGCATAATTTCTGCTGGATCTGCCACCCTTGTGCCTCTCGTTGTTATTCTGGAGACATAGTCCTTTTGTCTGTCATCTCTTCATCTGTTTATTCTTTGTCTCTGATCTTGGAGACGTGCATTTCTCTGCTCCTTTGTCGCTTCCTCTCTTCTCCTCCTGTGCCTGCTTTTGTCATTCTAGAGACATGCAGCCCTTTCATTCCCCCGTCTCATCTCTTCTGCTGTATGTTCTTTGTTTCTGATCCTGGAGATGTGCATTTCTCAACTCCTTTGTCTCTTCCTCTCTCCTCCTTCTGTGCTAGTTGTTCTCATTTTGGAGACGTGCATCCCTCGCCTCCCGTCTCTTCTCTCATCTTTTTTGTCCTGACTCTTTGATCCTGGAGTTGTGCAGCCTTGGCTTCATCTGATTCTTGTTCTCTCCCTCTCCTTGCCACTTCCCGACATCATCTCTTGACCATAATGTCTCCCTTCTCTTTCCACGCGATATAATTAGGCTGACCATATTTTTTTTACCCTAATGCTGGATAGAAGATACGAAGCAGTAACACCAAAGCCTCCAGGATGCTGATTATTCTTGATGATGTGGTTGGCGCTCTCCTAAATGGACGTGATATAGTCACCGCTGTCCTTTGACTGCAGCAAAGGGTTTGATGGGTGTCTCAAAGTACGTCATTACAATAAGATTTAATTATCTCTTATTGATGGGTGGCAGTTAGATCTGTCCCAAACCTGCACATGCTGATGGTGATTAGCAGAATATGACCGCTCGAAATAGAGCTGTCCTGCCCTTTTGCTCTGGTTGGTGTCGCTGCTGTGAGCATCTTGAGGTGCTGCTGAGGCTGGTCGTGCACGTGTCGTGGTGTCGCGTCACGGTTTCCATCATGACTGACATCGGCTCTCGGGTGAAAGAGGGGCTGTTGATTTTGGCGAGTGAGCAATTTTATACAAATATATAACCCTGAACTTCGCTTGCATTCTGTAAGAGTGCATTTTAAGCTGATTTAGCCAAAAATAGTGCCTGTAATGCACCATTTGCACTAATTGGAGGTCACAAACAAACAGGGCATAAGAGTTTTTGTAGTGTTTAGATAGATAGCAGAGGGGTGGGTTCAACAGATTGGAGAAGTATGGATAAAGTAAAAGAGAAAAGTGTGGATAAAGGTAAAGTAAAATCAACAGTTAAAAAAGAGAAATATGGGGTGGAGTACAGAAAAGTCAAGTGGAGAAGAGACAAAGATTACAATGAGTGTTCAGGACACTTTATCTAAATGCCTGGAGTATTCATAACAAGGTTAGTGAACTAGTGGCACAAATCAGTATAAGGACGATAGAAGATCTAAAGAGCAGAATGTTGAATCAGTCTGGATAGAGATTAGGAATAGTACAATGAAAAAAAATCACTGATGGGAGTTTTCTATAAGCCGCCAATGATAACAATACAGTGGCACAGGCAATAAACCAAGAAATATCTGAGGCATGTAAGAATGGAACAGCAGTTGTTATGGTGGTTTTAACTTGCACATAGATTGGGTGAATCAAGTTGGTCAAGTCAGTCTTGAGGAGGACTTCATAGTATGCACATGTGGTATCTGTCTTGAACAGCGTGTTACTGAACCTTCAAGGAAACATGTTGGATCTGGTCCTGTGCAATGTCACAGGCAAAATTAGCAATCTTGCCATTAGGGATTCCCTTGGAAAAAGTGATCACAGTATGATTGAGTTTCTTATACAAACTGAAGGTACAACAGTTCGATCAAAAATCAGGGTATTGTGCCTAAACAATGAAGACTACAACAGGATGAGGGAGAAGCTGGATAGGGAGACTGGAAAGACTACATGATATATGGTAGGATGGTTGAGGAACAGTGGAAGGCTTTAAAAGACATTTTTCATGACGCTCAACAAAAGTATATTCCAGTTAGAAGCAAGGACAGTAAGGATGGGGGGAGCCAGCTATGGATAATGAAGGAAATAAAAGAAGGCATCAAACTGAAAGCTTGTGCATACAAAGCTGCCAAGAGTAGTGTGGGAAACCAGAAGATTGGGAAAACTTTTAAAAGCAGCAAAGAACCACTAAGCGAGCAATAAAGAAAGGGAAGATAGAAATTATGAAAATAAACTAGCACAAAATATAAAAACAGAAAAGTTTTTATAATTATATAAAGCAGAAATGTGTGGCCTAAGTGAACATAGGTCCCTTGGAAGGGGGAATTAATATTGGATAATGAGGAAATGGCCAAGGCTTTAAAAGACTATTTGTGTCAGATTTCACAGTGGAGGACACATCTATCATGATGAAGAGAGAGGACATAGATGTAATAGAAAGGAAGAACCTCGATATAACAGCTATCACTAAAGAGGTAGTGCTGAGCAAACTTGAGGGCCTAAAGATAGAAAAGTCCCCTGGACTTGATAGAACGCATCCCAGGGTACTGAAAGAAATAGCAGAGGTTATAGCAGAGGCTTTGGTGATAATTTACCTAAATTCTCTGGACTCTGGGCAGGAACTGCGGGATTGGAAGGCCAATGTCCCACCACTGTTTAAAAATAGAATGTAGCAAAAGGCAAGTAACTACCAGCCAGCTAGTTTAACATCTGTAGTTGGGAAAGATACTTGAAGCTATCATTAAAGAAATAGTGAGGCATCTGGAAAGAAATGAATCCATCATGCAGACACAGCATGGATTCAGCAAAGGCAGGTCCTGTTTGCCAAACTTCCTGGAGTTTTTTGAGGATGTAACCAGTGCAGTAGATAGAGGGGAATAGATGGACATTATTTACTGGGATTTACAGAAGGCATTGATAAGAAGACACATAAAAGACTTATCCATAAGTTACAGATGCATAGAGTTGGGGTGATGTATTAGCATGGATAGAGAATTGGTTAACCAATAGAAAGCAGAGAGTTAGGATACATGGGTGTTGCTCAGTGGTGAGTGGTGTACCACAGGGGTCTGTGCTGGGCCCGCAACTGATCACGATATACATTAACGATCTGGAAGAGGAGATCAAGTGTAGTGTATCTAAGTTTGTTGATAACACTAAATTGAGTGGAAAAACAAATTGTGCAGAGGATACGGAGAGTATGCAGAGAGATATAGATAGGTTAAGTGAGTGGGCAAGGGTCTGGCAAATATGAGGTCATCCACTTTGGAAGGAAAAAAAATGGAAGAGCAGATTATTATTTAAAAATGGTAAAAGACTGCAGCATGCTGCTGTGCTGAAGGACTTTTGAGTGCTTGTGCATACATCACAAAAAGTTGGTTTGCAGGTGCAGCAGGCCATCAAGAAGGCAAATGGAATGTTGGCCTCCATTGCAAGAGGGTTGAATTTAAGAGCAAGGAGGTTATGCTGCAACTGTACAGAGTAAAGGTGGGGCTGCACAGTACTACGTGCAGTTCTGGTCTCCTTACCTCAGGAAGGCCATACTGGCTTTGGAGACAGCTTACTTCAGTTCAAAAATTCCTATTCAGTCCCAATTATAGCCAGAGGTTACATAGGTTCAAAATGATTTTTTTTAATATCCCCAATTCCTCAACAGCAACTGACCCATATTTAGTAAAGAACACGCTTTAACATTTACTTCTCTACTTCTCAGGATTCTCAACTCCTCCTTCAGTGGACGAACAGATTGCCACAATCAGATTCTATCAATAGATACAATGAACTGTATACTTATGAAAATGGAAAACCTGTAGCAAGAACAAAGAACTAAACTACCACACACCCCCCAAGTCCACCAGTAAAATAGATAAACCAATGTTAGCACTCAACTACCATAACATTATGCTCAATCATCAGGGAGCAACGTATAGCATTTTGAAAGAGAAAGGGACAGAATGCTTCAAGAGACATTCTCAGCCTCCAGAAAAATGTAGCATCCTCACCAGTTCATAGTCATTGTCGGCCCATAACAACACTAAATGGAGAAGCATCAAGAATGGTAGTAACTTCATTGCTTACAATAGGGACAGAGGCTAAAGAGAAACATCAAAGGGAATGCAAAAGATTTTATAAATCAACATTCATTTTAAATATATACTTCACAGAGAAAGTCAAACTGCAAGCTTGTGAACTGCATAATGCTCACGCAAATTTAGAGTCTAGTCTCCCGTAACCCAAATAATTCTCCACACATAAACTACTACACACCTTACAGGTGCTGTGCAATACCTGCTAATGGTTTGCTCACAGACTGCGCAGGCTACTCACACATATAATACTTTGAGTATTTCGTCAGCTGTGATACATTGCAGATCTGGTGCCATTACAATCCCCCTGCAATGCACAGATTACAGGCTGGATTCACTGTTGACTAGATAAATACAAATAGTTGTACTTCAAGTTTTAGTCATATACAAATCTTATAACAATGACTTCAACCAATTGCAAGAAACAATGGCACGGAGAAATTCTGAAACCAGAATGGGCTGACTATTTGGTATTCACTGTTAATGATGGTAAATTGTTCTGTCTTTTGTGCAAACTAGAGTAAGCACATTGAAACATCACTATGAAATGAATCACAACAAGTCAGTGACACAGTTGTGCAGAAATGAACTGCCTCAGCTTCAGAGACCCAGATTCAATTGATATCATAATTATGCCTGTGTCTTCATGTGACTGTGCAGGTTTCTACCAAGATCCAATCTGTATGTGTTCCTTCGTCTTACCCTTCCTGACGTCCACAATCAGCTCTTTCGTCTTAATGATGTTGAGTGCCAGGTTGTTGCAGCGGCACCACTCCACTAGTTGGCAGATCTCACTTTTATATGCCCTCTCGTCACCATCTGAGATTCCACCAATGGTTGTATCGTCAGTAAATTTATAGATGGTATTTGAGCTATGCCTAGACAGAGTCATGTGTATATAGACAGTACAGCAGTGGGCTGAGCACACACCCCTGAGGTGCACCAGTGCTTCAGTGTTAATCATTGGGGAGCAGAGTTAGAGAAGGACAGCAACTTTAAATTCCATGATGTTATCACTCCAACGCATCTCCAACACAAGTGCAATTACAAAGAAAGTACAACAGCACCTTCAGTTCCTTCGGAGTTTTTGAATTCTGCATGATATCTAAAGCTCTGGCAAGCTTCTACTGATGTGCAGTGGAGAGTATATTGACTGTTTGCTTCACAGCCCTTGAACAGAAAATCCTACAAAAAGTAGTGGATACTGGCCAGTTAGGCAAAGCCCTCCCTACCACTGAGCACATGCACACACAGCACCGTTGCAGGAAAGCAGCATTCATCATCAGGGACCCCTGTCACCCAGGCCATGCCTCTTCTCACTCTGCCATCAGGAAGGTGGTACAGGAGCATCAGGACTCATACCACCAGGCTCAGGAACAGTTACTACCCCTCAACCATCAGGCTCTTGAAACAGTGGGAATAACTTGACTCTCCCCATCACTGAACTGTTCTCACAACCAATGGACTCACTTTCAAAGACTCTTCATCTCATACTCTTGATAGTTATTGTTTATTTATTTATTATGACTATTTCCTTTTTTCCTCTTTTGTATTTGCAGAGTTTGTTGTCCCTTGAACATTGGTTGTTTGTCCTGTTAGCTGCAGTCCATCATTGATTCTATTATATTTCCTGGATTTACTGTATATGCCTGGCAAGAAAACAAAATTTCAGTGTTGTACGTGATGACATGTACTTTGATAAAAAAATTTACTTCGAACTTTGAGATCTCCTCTCATGTTTCAATGATATGCAGGTTGAATACCCCCAAGTAGAAAAAGTTCATTGTTGAAGAGAATAATTTGTAGGGATACAAGGGTAAAAGAAGAGGCTGGAGAGTGGAACTTACAGGATTGTTCTCTTAAAAGCTCTTATGGGCAAAATAACCCTCTTCATGTCATAGAGTTTTCATCTCAAATATCTTCCTCATCAAAACTGAAAATAACCAGCTGCATAAAATTTCTTTATAAAACTCTGGAATCAGAAAGGAAGCTGAAACAATAAAGAAATCCAAGTCTGCTAGTTACGAAATGTCACTCCGACTTAATGTCCATATCATGGAGAACTTCTTACAAATATTGAGGACAGATATAATGTTATATTCAAGTAATACCCAATCACAGTGACAATACAGGTTCCAATTCTGTGTTACAGTCGATGTCTCCCAGATATTTCAAATCTTTGAAACAAGATGCACAGTCTACAAAATGCTTTTATGCTCAGCCTTGCTCCTACCATATTCATGTACAGTATATGAGATAAGCTATAATTAGCAAAGATGAAAGTAGAAGATGAAACTATGAAAAAAAAATCAGCTAAAAGAAGCAACCCATCATATTAGCAAAGAACACACTTGAACATGTATTTCTCTACAAATTCTCTGTTGGTGCAACACCTACAATAAATAAAAATGGAGCCCCATCAGACCTGAAACCCTATCCCAATTTCTTGGAATTTCTGTCACTGTCATTTAACTCAAACACCTCACACAAGTATCAGTGAAACAAAAATGTTTTGAACACCATCATAGAAATTATTCATTTTAAATGTTCAAATGAAAAGCATCAAGTTCAAATTATTACATCCATTCAAAAGAATTCAACTAATGGACTGAAGTAGTTGTCAACCAATAAGTTGATGAAATTGTTCATTATTTTACTTGAAGTGAAATGTTCCTATCCAAAACTTGAGAAATACAGTCAATGGCCTCTTTATTAGATACACCTGCTCATTAATGCAAATATCTAACCAGTCAAACATATGGCAGCAACTCAATGCATAAAAACACACATCATGGTTCAGTTGTTCTTCAACCCAAATATCAGAATGGGGAAGAAAAGTGACTTTGACAGTGAAATGCTTGCTGGTGCCAGACAGAGTGATTCAACCATCTCTAAACTGCTCATCTCCTGGGATTTTCACACACACAAGTCTCTAGAGTTTACTGAGAATGGTGTGAAAAACAAAAACACATCCAGTGAACTGCAGTCCCGTGGGCAAAAATGCCTTGTTATTGAGAGAGGTCAAAGGAGAATGGCCAGACTGCTTTAAGCTGACAGGAAGGCAACAGTAACTCATAACCACGTGTTACAATAGTGGTGTGTAATAGAGGAACTCTAGTCGAATCTTGAAGTGGATGGGGGACAGTAGAATATCACACAGGGGTTCCGCTCCTGTACCTAATAAAGTGGCCAATGAGTGTAGATAGAGAACCTGTCACATTATTATCGCAATGGTTGTCGTGATATTACAGGACATCTGCAAACCCCAAACTTGGCAATCCAAGAATAAATTTTACTCAAACAAGTCCTTCAGATAACTTAAAGCTGCAGCAATGAGATATTGTACGTGAGCAGTGGACCAATCGATTTGCAATGGTCAGGGAGAAGAATTTAAAAGAATGTTTTGTGGGGCTCGGTGCATTAGCGGCAGACCAATCGATTCATGATCTATTAGCAAGAGCAAATAAAAGTAAAGCAGAGTGGCCATTGAGTGAGTGGACCAGTGTAGGAGGCATAGGTATGCAGCAGGTAAGGCTTTTGTAGTGGTTGAATAAAAATAAATTACAATTAATTAAATAAAGGGATGATGCAGGATTAGGTGATGTGCTGTAGCTGAATGATATGGGAGCTGGTGGACCCCTTTGTGGTTTCCGGTGACCACATCTGCAGCAAGTGTTGGCTGCTTGAAGAACTCAGGCTCAAAGTTGATGACCTGGAATCTGAGCTTCAAACACTGCGGCACGTCAGGGAGGGAGAGTTACCCGGATCCTCTGTTTCAGGAGCTGGTCACACACATTAGATTAGCTGCCTCAAATTCAGTCTGTGGTCAGGGGCAACAGGGTGTAACTGCGAGTGAGACGGGTAGTGGGATTCAGGATACAGTGCTGGAGCACCCTCAGCACTTAACCTTGAACAAAAGGTCTGAGACTTTTGCTCCCTGTGTGGATGAGAGTGGGGCTGTAGGAAGGATGAGCAACTTAACCGTGGAACCGTAGTTCAGGGAGCCATTCAAGAGAGGGGAGAGAAGGGAAATGCAGTGATAATTAGGGATAGTATAGTCAGGGGAATAGACAGTTCTTGGTCACGAGGTCAGAGCTGAAGAATGTGTTGCCTGCTTGATGCCCAGGTTTGAGACATCTTATCTGACCTGCAAACTCAGAAGAAATCAAATGGAATGTTGGCCTTCATTACCAGAGAGTTTGAACTTAAGAGCAAGGAGGGTAGGCTGCAACTGTCTAGGGCAGGGGTCAGCAACCCTTGCCACTGAAAGAGCCATATGGAACCGCATCCCACAGAAAAGAAAACACTGGGAGCCACAAAACCCGTTTGACATTTAAAATGAAATAACACTGCATACAATGGGTTTTTTTTGCCTTTATGCTATGCACAAACTATAATGTGTTGCATTTATGAAATTGATGAACTCCTACAGCAGAGCAAACGAAATTACATTTCTGCATGCAACAAAAACATTTTGAACTCCGAAAAAAAGACGTTGGGTTGAAGGTTACTACATCGTTACCTACCTTGGATCGAAAAATTAAAAGAAATCGCGCACTGGCGGGTGTCAGGCATTGGCAGTGGTGACGTATAGTAATAGCGATAAAAACACATTGTAGCGGTGTGCTACACACAGCGCTAAAATAACGACACGGAGTGGTTAAACTGCAGTCAAAGATAACTTTATTCGAACTACACAGCCTTGCTTTTAAGCCTCTCTCAAACTGCCCCCCGTGGGCACGGATGCTCCAAAAGACACGTACTCACAAACCCCCATAGGCTATCACCCTTAGCCGGAACGCTGGCAAATTGTGAGCCGGTTCGGATGTGCCAGGAAATGGGTCGCCACAACGTTTTATTTAGATTGTACAAGATCACCATAATCTTCAAATTTAGAATTATATTTCAAAAACTAACAAACTAACATAAAATACATTTTAATTAAATACTCATTTATTTTCCAAAGCCACAGGGAGTCGCAGCACAGAGTTGAAAGAGCCGCAAGCGGCTCCAGAGCCACGGGTTGCCAACCCCCGGTCTAGGGTAATGGTGAGACTGCATCTGGAGTACTGCATGCAGTTCTGGTCTCCTTACTTGAGGAAAAGATACACTGGCTTTGGAGGCGGTGCAGAGGAGGTTTACCAGGTTGATTCCAGAGATGAAGGCTACGAGGAGGGATTGGGTTGCCTGGGACTGTACTCGCTGAAACTCAGGAGCAGGAGAGACCTTATAGAAACATATAAAATTAAGTAAGGGATAGAGGTAGGGAAGTTGTTTCCACAGGTAGGTAAGAGGACATAGCCTCAAGATTCAAGGAAGTAGATTTAGGACAGATGAAGAGGAACTGCTTTTCCCAGAGACTGGTGAATCTGTGGAATTCTCTGCCCAATGAAGCAGTGGATATATTTAAGAGAAGGTTGGATAGACTTTTTTACATAGCAGGGTATTAAAGGTTATGGGGAAAAGGCAGGTAGGTAAAGACAAGTCCATGGCCTGATCAGCTATGATCTTATCGAATGGCAAGACAGACTCGACGGGCTAGATAGCCTTCTCTTGCTCCAATTTATTTTATTCTTATGTACTCATTCCTCACCTCAATTGTACAGTAGATATTAAGCAGAAATTCCTGATGACAAGCTTAAATAAAAAATTAAAAGGACTGCTCAATTACTTTTAGGCCAAATTGAAGACTTACAGAAGTGGAGGTGGTGCTTTCCTCGTTTTTTTCTGTAAAAACACTCATTTACAACTGATGTGATCCAAAAGCTTGCCCAACTCCCAAAAAAGCAGCTACAGAAACACCCACTGCAGAAATTAATAGAATTAATGGAACTCCAAAAGATTTGGCTCTAAAGATGATGCATGAATCTCAGTGCACAACTGAATTGTGGAACTAAGAGCCAGAAAGAGGCATCTTCCACTCATGAATAGTGTGTGACTCTCATTTCAATTCTCCACACCACCTACATTGCGAAATTTGTAACCTTAAACATAGTATACCTTTACAGCCTCTGAGTTTGCAATGATATCTGACAGTTAAGCTCAAGTTAAACTCAAGTTAAACTTCCGCTTCAACAACAAATCAGTGGCTTTCTGAAGACATCCAAATGGAAGACATCAGTATTTAGCCATTGTGTTTAAGTATGGATTTATTATTTACATTGAGATTGACTGGCAGTGAAGGTTGCCTTGCATCTCAATTTACAAGTTAACAAATTTCACAACACACGCCAGAGATAATAAACCCGATTCTGATTCAATATCATATGTGGCTTCATGACCCAGTAGTTTAGGCCACCTCTGATAAACTATCCCATTCAGCAACAGAATCAAAACATTGCATCACCCCACATTTAGTGAGTGTTGGACTTACCTAGAAATAGGTCTGTTAAATACATTTGCAGCTTGGCGCAGGAAGGGGTCAAGTCGTAGTGCACGTTCCAAGTACTGCAGATGTAGAGGCTTTGCCAGCTCTGCACCACTCCCATTCTCACTTTGAAGTAAGTCTGCTGCCATAGAAAGGTCCTCTTATACAGGAAAATCTGGGCCTTCTGTTGGTTCTAGAGAGAACAGGAAAGCATGTCAAACTTTCACAGGACTAAAGGTACATTCTTACAAGAGTTCACATGTTCTGATTAATGTTTACTATTCAGCCAAATCATTTACAAGACAATGCAGTTTGCTGGATATTAAGGAAATTGTTAATTGAGGAGTTGGTATGGGAAAATGGCATTCAGGTACAAGACCAACTGTAATTTTAATAAAAGACATAATAGCAGATTTTGATGCAACTTTTATTCCTTTTCTTCCTGATTTATTTTCATTGTTATTTAGTATGCCAGTACTTCATTAGTCAAAAATGAGCATTTGGAACACTAGAGGTAGTTAAATAACACCAAATTGAATAGATGTTTTATTTTGTTTACCATCACAAATGCCAGTACACCTGAGTCTTTATCATGCAGATTTGACTGCATAAACAAGCTTCAGTTTACGTACTGTTCCAACAGTACGTAAATGATGCAAAACAATTACTTCCTCAAATGTATGGCAGTGACAGTTCAGATCATGTGTGAAACCCTTGAACCTTGTACCCACAACTTTCAGATTCAAGTTAGAGTGCCAGCAACTGAAAAATTGTCAAAGATTGAGATTCACTCATCTCCAACAGGATCCCACCATCAATCTTCCCCCCCCCCCAACCCCCCCCCCCCCCCTGCACCTCACTACTTTCCACAAGGATCGCTCCCTGCGTAACTCCCTTGTCCATTCAACAAGGATCGCTCCCCACCCCCGAACCCCCTTCTGGTACTTATCCTTGCAAGTCGAACAAGTGCTACAACCTGCACCACCTCCCTCACTACCATTCAGGGACCACAACAGTCCTTTCCAGATGAGGCAACACCTCACCTGCAAGTCTATTGGGCTCATCTACTGTATCCGGGTGTGCTCCCGGTGTGGCCTCCTGTATATTGGTGAGACCTGATGTAGACTGCTTCGCTAAGCATCTACACTTCATCTGCCAGAAAAAAGTGGGATTGTCCAGTGGCCTCCCATTTTAATTCTACTTCCCATTCCAATGAGGCCACACTCAGGATGAAGCAGCAACACCTTATATTCCATCCAGGTAGCCTTCAACCTGATGGCATGAACATCAATTTCTCAAACTTCTGGTAACTGGCCCCCCGTTTACCATTCCTATTCCCGTTTCTATCTATTACCGTATCTCCTTACCTGTCCATTGCCTCCTTCTGGTGCTCCTCCCCTTCCCTTTCTTCCATTGTCTACTTTCTCCTATCAGATTCCCCCTTCTCCAGCCCTTTACCTCCTTCATCAATCAACTTCCCAGCTCTTTACTTAACCCTCCCCCTCTCCCAGTTTCACCCATCACCTACCACCTTGTACATCTTCCTTCTCTCCCCCCCCCCCCCACCTTCTTGCTCATCGTTTTTTTTTTGCAGTCCTGATGAAGGGTCTTGGCCTGAAACATCAACTGTTTACCCTTTTCCCACAAACACTGCCTGGCCTGCTGAGTTCCTCCAGCATTTTGTGTGTATTGCAAGTATTCTGCAATTGTCCCATGTCTTGTGCCTTGGTGATCTCAACAAAAGTGTTCAGCAGTAGTTTTATTTGTCAAATTATATACTTCTGAATTCAATGAGCTACAGTGTACTTTATGGATCAAATACACTTCGACCCTTCCACTGTTAAAAAAAAGAATGTGTTGAACTTTGGTTGTTTACATTTAAACAATTGATTTCACTGTCTCGTAGCCTTACAGGGAAGATTGTATTTAGAAAAGGAATCCTCCTAGCCTTCTGTTAATCTGACAATTACAATCACCAATTAGCAATTAGTAGTTGTTATTCTGATGTTCCAATATGAGGACATGGAGCTTGAAATCTTCTTCAAATATACTGTACCAGTGTATTGTAATAAATCACTAAGGATCAACAATTTTCCAAGAAACAGGATAGAATAAAAACCAGGAAACTAATCACAAAAGGCTTTTATAAGGATACTACCATATCAGAGAATGCCAGAAACACAAGGGGATTCCTAGCTTTATTTCTTTGCCTTCTCTGTTCTAGAAAAGAAAGAGCGTGCAATATATTCAGGCTGGCAGAAGCCAATGTTGAACTGCTGTTCTAATATAGCATTACAAATAACTTCAAGGTTAAAGAGACCAGCTGTATTTGTCACATTTACATCAGAACAGTGAAATGCATCACTTGCACCAACAACCAGAACCTGAAGATGTACTGGGGGCAGCCGGAAAATGTCGCCATGCTTCTGGAGCCACCACAGTGTGACCACAATTTAGTAATCCTAACCTTTATATCTTTTATAATGTGAGAGGAAACCAGAGGACCCACTAGCTCATGTCACAGAGAGTGTACAACCTCATAAGGCTGCAGCGGATATTGAATCCCATTCTTTCAATAGCTGGTGCTGTAAAGCCTTACACTAACTTCCACATTGTGTCTGGAGGTTGAAATTTAGTGCTAATTAATGAATTGTATCTCCATAAAATATGTTTTCTGTGCAATTTCTGGACAACCAATTCCTAATATATCCAATGCCCTTCAGCTCAAATTTATCTTTAGCCTCAAGCTGGCATTAAAAATGTAGCGGACTAAAATTTCTGTATCTGCATTCACAATGTTAAATGCAATGTATGCCGCCTTATGCCACATTCAAGTACAGTTTATTCTGTTTATACAGATACTACTCATTCCATCATGTTACAGCAAACATTGTACCTGTGGTAGCACAATTTTCCATAATGCCTATTTCATCACTGAATTAAAGTACCCAAAGACTTGCTCAATTCATTAATGGAATAATAAGGAACCAGTAGCCATTCATTAAAATAAAGCTCTTTTTTTTAGCCAGTACTTTAAAATACATCATGTAATATCATATGGCTCATTCAGAAAGTCATGAAGCATAGGATCCATGGGAGCTTGGCTGCACAACTTCAGAATTGGCTTGCCCACAAAAGCCAAAGGGTGATAGTTAATGAAGCATATTCTACTTCAAAGCCATTGAATGTTCTGGGACCCGAGCTCTGCAATTTTTATAAAGACTTAGATGAGGAAGTGAAAGAGTGAGTTAGAAATTTTGTAGATGACACAAAGAGATTGATGGTGTTGTGTATAGTGGAAAAGCTGTTGTATTTTACAAAGGGGTACAGACAAATATAGAGCTGAGCGAAGAAACAACAAACGGAAGTCAATCTGCAAAAGACTGAATGATACACTTTGAAAGGTCCAAAGTTCAACTTAAATTATCGAAGTATATATATGTCACCTTATACAACCCAGAGACTCATTTTCTTGCAGGCATACTCAATAATTCCATAATAGAATAATAACATAGAACACAGAACAGTACAGCACAGTACAGCACAGTAAGGGCCCTTCAGCCCACAATGTTGTGGCTGACACTTAAACCCTGCCTCCCATATAACCCTCCACCTTAAATTCCTCCATATACCTGTCTAATAGTCTCTTAAATTTCATTAGTGTATCTGCCTCCACCACCAACTCAGGCAGTGCATTCCACACACCAACCACTCTAAGTAAAAAACCTTCCTCTAATATCCCCCTTGAACTTCCCACCCCTTACCTTAAAGCCATGTCCTCTTGTATTGTATTGTATTGTATTGGTATCCCCGGACGAGGTCTACTTTGGAAAAGATTCTTGCCCCGTGCAGGTTCGCTGCAAAGTCCTGTTTGTGTGGCATGGGGTAGAGGTCTGGAGTTGTAGCCTCGTTCAGTCTGCGGTAGTTGCCGCATGGTCTCCAGCCCTCGGCTGCTTTGGGCATCATGTGCATGGGGTAGGCCCATGGGCTGTCGGACCTCCATACAATCCCCAATTCCGCCATCCTCTTGAACTCCTCCTTCGCCAGACAGAACTTTTCCGGGGGGAGCCTTCGTGCGCGGGCGTGGAGGGGTGGTCCCTGGGTCAGGATGTACCGGTGCACCCTGAAGACATCCCCAAAACAGCACTCATCACCCAATTCAGCCTGTTAGAATTCCTCCAGGGGGGTGGAGTTTCAAGATGGCGACATAAACATCTGCCTTTTAGGCGCTCTTCACTTTTTTAACTATAATCACCCTTTAATCAAATCTTTTCGAATTTAATCAAATGAGTTGATATTTTCGATTGACTTTTTTTTTCCTAAAACTATATTTGATCTAACTCTGTCGAACTTAAAATGGCTACAAGTAAGAAATCGTCTAAGGAGCCTTTATCTATCGATGCAATTTCTAATCTTCTGGACAAGTTTGGAAAGCAAGCTGGAAAGTAAAATGGCAAGTTTGGAAGACAAGCTGGAAAGTAAAATGGCAAGTTTGGAAAACAAGCTGGAAAGTAAAATGGCAAGTTTGGAAAACAAGCTTACCACGAAAATGTCTGAACTTGAAGGAGTTGTTAGATCGCTTGATACTAAGCTTCAGTCGCAGGCATCGGATATTCAGCGGCATGAAGGTAAGTTGGCGACTCTTGAAAAATTAATTGTTGAAAAAGTGCGTACAATTGAAGTGTTGGATAAGAAGGTACAATCGACTCTTAAAACTGTAGATCAGTATAAGTTTAAAATTACTGATCTCGAAAACCGATCTCGCAGACAGAATTTGTGAATTATCGGGTTTCCCGAAAGAGTTGAGTCCAGTGATTTAAATGAATTTTTCTCTAAATTACTGTGGGAAATTTTCGGTGGTGAAGGTTTACAATCTAAACCTGTTATCGACCACGCTCACAGAGTTGCGAGGTTTTCGTCTATGACTGATAAACCACGAGCGGTGATTGTTCGCCTTCATTATCCTCGTGAGAAAGAGCTTTTAATTCGATTAGCTCGTAAAAAAGGTATGATTTCTTACAATACCAACACATTTCGAATTGTTGAGGATTACTCATACGAGGTGATGAGAGCCAGAATCGCTTTTAAACCAGTGATGGCAGAGATTTACTCGATTGGACTTAAACAAGCTTTAATGTATCCAGCAAAGCTTAGAATTACGCTGAACGACAACAGTCAGCAAATTTTTAACACTCCGGAAGAAGCGAAGAAATTTGCTGAAGAATTTCGATCTTCTAGTGCAACTTGAACTATGTGTTATGTGAAAGATTTTTCGGAGAGAGGATATCTTTTTACTTTAAGTTTTAACCTATGAAGCTGGGTTATAACTTCTTATTTTGATCTACGGGTCTGGTTTTTTTTACTATCACCATTGTTTATAGATGTTCCTTTTAATTTTCATAATATCTTTTTTTTTCTTCTTTCTGTTTTGGACATATACGTTTATATTTTGCAATAATGATTTACTTTTTTTTTCAAGACGTCGTTTCTTTTTCCCGTAAGATTCTGTTTTTTGTAAGCATTTATTTGTTTACCTGTACTTAGAAATGGGACGAATGTTTTGGATTTTTGGTCTTTTTTTTTATATATATATATATATATTGTACTGCTTATTACATCCCTTTTTTTTTTAATCCTATTTTGTCTTTTAATAGATTGCTGAACTCACATTTGTATTTAGTAATATGGCTTTTTCAAAATGGCGTTTCTTTTTCCCATAAGTCTTTGCTTTTGAAACGTCATCTTTCTTGTATTTGAACACGAGTTTTTTTTTAAAGGTATATTACACTTTCAAATTTTAATGTTTATACTTTTTTTATTAATGATTGTTTGTTTTATTATATTAGTTTTTTTTATTCTGATTGATGCATATTTTCTTTTTGCAACTCTATATCTTAATCTGGGTGTTATATAGTTTTCTTTTAATCTTTTTATAGAGCTGCCATCTTGAAATGGGGGTAATGTTAGTATTAGATTATGCGCCTGCCGCTTGGCTTTTTTTCGAAGGGTGGGGGGAGGGGGGAGGGATCTTTTTTCACGCTTTTGCTCTTTATTTTTTTGCTTTTAGTTTATGGGCCGACTTTAAATTATTAATATTGTTGAGGTGTCATGTTCTCTGGTTGCTCCTGAATCAATTTTCCTCCGTCCTGAATTATGGGTTATGTGTCTTTTTAACCTTTTATGATACACACAACTAATATTAGCATGATGGATAAATCTGTTAACTTTATCTCTTGGAATACTAATGGTTTAAATCATCCGATTAAACGTAAAAAAATATTTAAAGTATTCCATAGACTGAACGCTAATATTATCTTTGCACAGGAGACCCATATCAGGAGGGAGGATAATCAACGTTTTTTTAGGTTCTGGAAGGGTCAACAATTTCACTCGAATTGTACTGCCAAAATCAGGGGTGTGTCTATTTTTATAGACCCCTCAATATCGTTTACACATCATGAAATTATTTCTGACCCACAGGGTAGATTCTTGTTGATAACTGGCTCACTTTTTAATCGAAAAGTTGTTCTAGTTAATATTTATGCTCCAAACTTTGACTGCCCTGAATTTTTTAAACGTTTATTTACTTCCCTTCCTAATCTAAATGAATATATGTTGATAATGGGTGGAGATTTTAATTGTTGTTTGAATCCTTCGATGGATAGATCTAAACCTATCCGTACTCTTCCGAATAGATCAGCCCTACTTATTAATTCTTTTATGGTTGATTCGGGAATTACAGAAATATGGCGGTTTTTGAACGCTAAAGATAAAGAATTTTCATTTTTTTCACATGTATATCATAGCTATTCTAGAATTGACTATTTTCTTATTGATCATCGGTTATTAATGGATGTTATTGATTGTAAATATGATTCTATTACTATTTCGGATCATGCACCTTTGAAGTTATCTATTAAGATTTCGGACTATTCCAATAATATCAGATCTTGGAGGCTTAACGCTACTTTGGCTTCAATACCCAGAATTTATCACCTACATAAAACAGCAAATTGACTTGTTTTTCTCAACAAACTATACTGAAGAAATCGACAGAGCAATACTTTGGGACTCTTTTAAGGCTTTTATCCGTGGACAAATTATCTCATATTCTGTTGGGAAAAGAAAACAAAAGATATTTAGATATTGCTTTATTAGTGGATAAAATCAAGGAAATTGATTAAGATTTATTCCGTGACTCCTACTAAAGAACTTTATAAGAAGGGAGTTGAGCTTCAAATGGAACATAGTTTACTATTGTCTTCTTCAATTGAAAATCAATTAATTAGGACCAGGGCTCAATTCTATATTCAGTGATCGAACTGGCAAACTGTTAGCTAATCAATTAAAAGCTATTTCGACTAAGTGACAAATTATTAAAATTCATAAACAAGACGGTAACTTAACGACTGATCATAAAGAAATTAATAATACTTTTCAAGATTTTTATAAATCTTTATATCAATCAGAATTTGATGGTGACCAGTCCATGATGGATAATTTTTTTAACAATTTGAATATTCCTAAACTGATAGATGAAGACCATAGCCTGTTAGATGCTCCTATCTCTATGGTTGAAATAGGAGAGGCTATCTCATCAATGAATTCAGGGAAAGCTCCTGGTCCTGATGGTTATATAGTAGAATTTTTTAAAACTTTTTCTTCTTTGCTCTCTCCTTGGCTATGTGAAATTTTTAATGATGCGTTTGCTAAGAAGAGATTACCTCAATCTTTTTATGAAGCTAATATCTCTCTAATTCTTAAAAAAGATAAAGATCCTACTTTATGTACATCTTATCGCCCTATATCACTATTAAATGTAGATTCTAAGATTCTTAAAAAAATTTTAGTCATTAGATTAGAAAAAGTACTATCACAGATTATTTCAGAAGATCAAACTGTCCTTTTTTAATGTTAGAAAATTGATTAATATAATTCATACTTCACCACCCACAATCCCAGAATGTGTTATCTCATTAGATGCTGAAAAAGCTTTTGATAGAGTTGAATGGACATACTTATTTAATACACTGAGAAATTTTAATTTTAGTCTTAACTTTATATCATGGATTAAATTAATATATTATAAACCTGTTGCTTCTGTTCTCACAAATAACTATAGATCCTCTTTTTTTCAATTATCTCATGGTACGAGACAAGGCTGTCCCTTAAGTCCTTTATTATTTAATATCGCATTAGAACCTTTAGCTATTGCTATTCGTGAATCTCCTAATATTTTTGGTATTACCCGTAATGAGAAGTTATACAAATTATCACTTTATGCTGATGACTTGCTGTTATATATTTCTGACCCTGATAGGTCTATTCCCGCTATTTTATCCTTGTTGGTTCAATTTGGTATTTTTTCTGGTTATAAACTAAACTTAGATAAGAGTGAATTATTTCCCTTAAATGCACAAACTTTATTGAGTGATAGGATACCATTTAAAGTTGTTACTGATAACTTTACCTATTTAGGTATAAAAATTACCAAGAAATATAAAGATTTATTTAGACTGAATTTTTTACCTATGATTCATCAAACTCAACAACTTACTACAAGATGGTCTCCTTTATTTTTATCATTAATTGGTCGAATTAATGCTATTAAAATGATGATTTTACCGAAATTTTTATACTTATTTCAAGCCTTACCAATTTTTATTCCTAAATCTTTTTTTGATAACATTGATTCAAAAATTTCCTCATTTGTGTGGCAAAATAAAAACCCTAGGTTAAGTAAAAGGCAATTACAAAAATCTAAAAAAGATGGTGGTTTAGCTTTACCTAACTTTAGATTTTATTATTGGGCAAATAATATTCGTAACTTAATGTATTGGAAACTAGATTTGGATTCACCATTGTGCCCACAGTGGGCAAATTTGGAATGTAATGAGGTAAAGGAATATTCTCTATTCTCTGTTCTTGGTTCTTGTCTTCCTGCTGATTTAGTTAAATTTAATAAACAAATATCTAATCCTGTTATTAAACATACATTACGAATTTGGTTTCAATTTCGTAAGTTTTTTACTTTGAAAAACTTTGTTCTTGATAGCCCTATCTTACTTAATTTCTTTTTCAAACCCTCTTGGACAGATCAAGCTTTTAACGTATGGAAAAGGAAAGGTATAAAATGTTTTCGTGATCTTTTCTTTGAAGATACTTTGATGTCCTTTGACCAACTTTCCAACAAATTTGAATTACCTAAATCTAATTTTTTCAGATATTTACAAATTAGAAATTTCTTACATTAAGTTTTACCATCTTTTCCTAATTCAACTTTAGTGGATTTTGCAGATTTGATTTTTACCTTAAACCCTTGTCAGAAGGGATTAGTAGCTTTTATTTATAATATGATTATGAAGATACAACCAGAAATATCAGTTAGAATTAAACAAGAATGGGAAAAAGAACTTCGATATAATATATCAACAGATAAATGGGAAAAAATTTTACAAATGGTTAATTCCTCTTCTATATGTGCTAAACATGCTTTAATACAATTTAAAATTGTACATAGAGCTCATATGTCTAAAGATAAACTTGCTCGATTTTATTCTCATATTAACCCTCAATGTGACAGATGTCATTCAGAAGTGGCCTCATTGACCCATATGTTCTGGTCATGTCCCACTTTACATAACTATTGGAAGGACATATTTACTATCATTTCTTCAATTTGGAATATAGATTTACAACCTCATTTTATTACTGCAATTTTTGGCATACCAAATGAAGATGGTAATCAGTTTTCCCGTTCAATCAGACGAATGATTGCTTTTGTAACATTAATGGCCAGAAGGTCTATATTACAAAACTGGAAAGAAGTAAATCCTCCTACCACGTTCCAGTGGTTTTCTCAAACTATTTCTTATCTGAGCCTGGAAAAAATTAGAAGCACTATTTTTGACTCATCAATTAAATTTGAAGAAACTTGGAGACCGTTCATTCGACATTTTCATTTGAATTAATTTGGCCTTTTCCAGACCTTCTTTCTGCTTATTCATGTTCAGGTATGGAGTTCTGGAGTTTTTTGACACTATCATATACTTGTAAACTATTATTATTGCCCATGTTAGTCTAGTTTAGTGTTTTTTTTCTTAATATTTTTTTTCACACATTTTCAAATTTTTTCTTCTTTTAACGGTTATTTTTGGGTTTTTTTCCATATATAATCATATGGACTTGATTAAGGTATTTTCTTCTGTTGATGTTTAATAGGATATTGTTATCTTATTATTAATGCGACTTCAAGTCTATTGTATTCATAATTTGCTCATTATTATGTTATGTTTTTTTATATGTATATATGAAACTCAATAAAAAGATTGAAAAAGAAAAAAAAAAGAATTCCTCCAAATGCCATTCGGCCTGAAGAATGCCGCACAGACGTTCCAGCGGCTGATGGATGCGGTGGGACGTGACCTGGACTTTGCGTTCATCTAATTGGGACGACATCCTCGTAGCCAGCAGTAGTTGTCAGGAGCATCTGTCCCACCTCCGCCAGCTCTATTCCTGCCTGAGTGATTTCGGCCTCACGATCAACCCAGCCAAATGCCAGTTCAGTCTCGACACCATTGACTCCCTGGGCCACAGGATTACCAAAGACGGGGCAACACCTCTGCCCGCCAAGGTAGACGCAATCCACCACTTTGCCCGGCCCAACACGGTCAAAGGCCTGCAGAAGTTCGTCAGTATGGTGAACTTCTACCACCGTTTCCTCCCCTCAGCAGCCTGTATCATGCGCCCTTTGTACACCCTGATGTCGGGTAAAGGCAAAGACATTACTTGGGACGAAGAGGTCACGGTTGTTTTCGTTAAAGCCAAGGAAGCCTTGGCAGATGCTGCAATGCTGGTGCACCCTAGAACGGACATTCCAACCGCCCTCACAGTGGACGCATCTGACACAGCGGTCAGTGGGGTGCTGAAACAGCTCATCGAGGGGTGCTGGCAACCCCTGCCTTCAACCGGGAGCTGTTGGCACTGTATCTGGCAATCCGGCATTTCAGGTACTTCTTAGAAGGCAAGCCATTCACCGCATTCACGGACCACAAACCGTTGACCTTCGCATTCACAAAGGTGTCCGATCCCTGGTCGGCTCACCAGCAGCGACATCTGTCCTACATCTCCAAGTACACGAAGGACATCTAGCATGTCTCAGGAAAGGACAACATCATGGCGGACGAACTCTCCAGACAAGCTGTCCAGGCCCTGAACCTGGGGGTGGACTATTCAGCACTGGTGGAGGCGCAGCAGGCAGACGACGAGATGCCCAGCTACAGGACTGCAGTCTCAGGTTTGCAGCTGCAAGACTTCCTCGTAGGCCCAGGTGAGAGGACACTCCTATGTGACGTGGCTACCAGCCAACCTTGCCCCATCATCCCGGCAGCCCGGTGACGGCGAGTTTTCAACTCCATACACAGTTTGGTGCACCCATCTATCAGGACAACTGTCCGGCTGGTCTCCAGCAAGTTTGCGTGGCATGGACTTTGCAAACAGTAAATGGGTCAGAACATGCACGCAGTGCCAAACAGCCAAGGTGCAGCGGCACACTAAAGCCCTGCCGCAGCAGTTCGAACCCACCCGCCAGAGGTTTGACCACATTCATGTGGATATCGTGGGCCCCCTATCAGTGTCACGAGGAGCGCGGTACCTCCTAACTATGGTAGACTGGTTCACGAGATGGCCAGAGGTGGTCCCGCTCACTGACACAACTGCCAATTCCTGCGCCCGAGCGCTGATTGCAACCTGGGTAGCACGCTTCAGGGTACCAGCCCACATTACCTCCAACAGAGGCGCCCAGTTCACCTCCAGCCTGTGGTTGGCTGTGGCCAGCCTGTTGGGAACGCAGCTACACCACACAACTGCCTACCACCCACAGTCGAATGGACTAGTGGAACGCTTCCACTGTCACTTGAAGTCGGCTCTCATGGCCCGCCTGAGAGGACCTAACTGGGTGGACGAGCTTCCATGGGTCTTGCTTGGAAATCACACAGTGCCCAAAGAGGATCTGCACACCTCGTCGGCCGAGTTGGTGTACGGTGCACCCCTGGTCGTCCCAGGAGAGCTCATACCAGCCCCAAGGGGACAAGAGGAAGAACTTGCAGCAGTCCTGGGCAGACTACGCGAAAGGCTTGGCAACCTGGCCCCCATACCGACTTCACATCACGGACAGATCCTGACCTGCGTACCCAAAGACCTGCAGAACTCTAAATTTGTGTTTGTATGAAGGGGCGGACACCGGGCACCGCTACAGCTGCCTTTCAAGGTGATCAACAACAACGGGTCCACCTACGTTCTGGACATTGGGGGGAAAGAGGAGGTTTTCACGGTGGACTGACTCAAACCAGCCCATGTGGACTTGGCGCAGCCGGTCGAGGTTCAGGCACCGCAGCGCACAGGCAGACGGCCAAACAGAGATCGATCCAGACTGTGGACATTGGGGGGTGTATCGCCGGTTCTGGGGGGGGGGGGGGGGGGGGGGGGTTATGTGGCGACCCACTTTCTGCGCAGGTGAACCGGCTCACAAATAGCCCGCACGAGGGGAGAGACTTTGGTAATGCACCTTTGACGTCATTTCCGCCCTGAGAGGGTGGGAACTAGGGATTAAAAGCCAGTGCTGCAAAGTTTGAATAAACTAGTCTCAAAACCATTTACCGACTGCATGTCATTGTTTCTAGCTCTGTATGTAGTACATCGCTACAATACCTCTATCATGTCTCCTCTCATCCTCCTCCTCTCCAGAGAGTAAAGTCCTAGCTCCCTTAATCTCTGATCATAATGCATACTCTCTAAACCAAGCAGCATCCTGGTAAATCTCCTCTGTATCCTTTCCAAAGCTTCCACATCCTTCCTATAGTGAGGTGACCAGAACTGGACACAGTACTCCAAGTGTGGGCTAACCAGAGTTTTAGAGATGCATCATTACCTTATGTTATTAACCATAACAGAATTAATGAAAGACCACACCAACTTGGGCCTTCAACCAGTGTGCAAAGAACAACACTGTGCAAATACAAAAAGAAAGAAATAATAATAATAAATATACAAGCATTAAATATCAAGGTTGTTGCAATGAGACAAGAGCCAATGGGAAATCATCTGCTATGGACCTGTTGCTGCAGTCGGCAAATTGGGAGCGGATCCAAATTGCTTCTCAGGCAGGAATTGATATGTATAATCAACAACCTCTCAAAGCACTTCATCACTGTGGACACGTGCTACTGAATGATGGTCATTATGGCAGGCTAACACATTCTTAGGCATCAGTATAAGAGAAGCTTGCTTAAAGCAGGTGGGTACCTCAGACTGCCAAAGCGAAAAGTTAAAGATCTCAGTGAACACTCCAGGTCTTTAGTATTGGCCAGGTACCCTGTCTGGGCCCGATGCTTTTTGTGGATTCACACTCTTGAAAGCTACTCATATGTTGACCTCAGACTGAAATCACCAGATCATCAGAGGCTGTGGGAGCTTGTGATGGTTCCTCTATGTTCTGACAATCAACGTAAGCATAGAACGCATTGAGCTTATCAGGAAGCAAAGCCCCATTGTCACCTATGTCACTTGATATAACTTTATAAGAGGTGATAGTATTCAAGCCCCATCGCGACTGTCGTGCAAGCTTTGTTGATTCAGGTTTAGTCTGGAATTACCACTTCAACTGTGAGTTGGCTTTCTGGAAGTTGTACCTGGACGTCTTGTAATTTTCTTAGTCATCAGATTTGAATGCCTCTGATCTGGCCCTCAGTAGATGTGGATCTCACGGTTCATTCAGGGCTTCTGACTGGGGAAGACTCTGAATGATCTTGTAGAGACGCACTCATCTAACAACTGTTTTAAACAAAGTCCATGACAACCATGGTGTTTTCATTCAAATCCAGACATGAGTCCTTGAACACGGCCCAGTTGACGAACTTGAAGCAATCCTTTAGCTGTTCCACTGCTTTCCACAAGCACCTCTGCTGTCATGTCCTTTGGCGTTTTGCTCTTTAGGCTCTGCCTGTTTGCAGGTTAGAGCAGAATTGCTGAAATGCAGTCTAGGCATGGCATGACAGGTATTCCTCATCTTAGTATAAACAGTGGTCTAGTGTGTTAGGACCTCTGATAATACAGGCTATATGATGATGGTTAATTGGGCAAGGATTTCTTCAAACAACGTCAAAATTGAAGCCAGAGTACAAAGTTAAATACAGTATCCTTACCAGTAGGGAGGAACAGCGGGATTTTCGGAATACAAGTCAATAGATCCCTCAAAATTGTCATCTCAGTTTAAAGTTTGATGGGAAGGTCTGTGGTGTGTTGGACTTCATTAATCAGGGGATTGAGTTGAAGAGCCACAAAGTAATGTTGTAGTCCCAAAAACTCCAGTTAGACCAGAGATATATTGTGTTCAATTCTGGTTATCTCATAATAGGAGTGTCAGAAATTCAGGGTACAGAGATTTACCAGGATGCTGCCAGGATTAGAGAACATGTCTTATGAGTCAGTTCCGGCTTCTCTCTTTGAAGTGTGGGTTGAGAAGCAACTTGAATACAGGTGTTTTCAGATGAGAGACATTTAAAGTGTCTTTTTCTCAGTCTGCCAATGGCCAATACAATTTAAGGTGAACAAAGGAAAGTTTAAGGCAGATGTCGTGGAGTTTTTTTTCATACAGATGGAAAAACAGTATGTGCCTGGAACATATTGTCAGAGGTGGTGGTAGAGGCTGGTATAATAAGGACACTTAAGAGCAACACACACAAAATATTGGAGGAACTCAGCAAGTCAAGCAGCATCACTGGAGAGGAATAAACAGTCAATATTTTGGCCAAGACCCTTTATCAGGGAACATTTAAGAAAGATTGGCACATGGATGCAAGAAAAATGGAGGATTATAGGATGTGTTGGAAGGAAGAGTCAGATTTATCACATGTACATCAAAACACAAAGTAAAATGCATCACACGAGGAAATCTGCAGATGCTGGGTGTTCAAGCAACATGCACAAAATGCTGGTGGAACGCAGCAGGCCAGGCAGCATCTATAGGAAAAAGTACAGTCAACGTTTCGAGCTGAGACCCTTCGTCCAGGGCAGGGATAATGCATTTCCAGAAAAACACTCAAGCTTTAAGAGTTTGTGAATAACGATAGATCTTGACATTACAACACAATCATTAAATTGGTGGAGAACAGATTGTGACACAATTGGACAGAAGCTGGGTAAGTTGATTGAGAATGTTATCAGGAAAGACCACATCTGACACGATAGCTGCTAAAAACAAGCTGATTCCAGTCCTGCTGAAGGGTCTAGGCTGGACTTTCTCCCCATAGGTGCTGCCATCTATTTGCCATCTAAAATGCATCATTTGTGCTTAACAACATCACAACTAGAGAGGTGCTGGGGCAGCCCTCAACTACTCACACATTCCAGTGCCAACACAGCATTCCCACAAAGCTCAGCAGATCACAGAAGCAACACAACAGCAGCAAAACAAACCCCTTTCTTCCCTCCCCCTAATTAGCCACACAGGGACTGTACTGTGCTGACCTGTTCTATGATTATGTTCCAATACAAACTACAGTGAATGTGCAAAAGCAGGGTACAGGGAAGGAGACTCACAACCCACTCTCTCCACCCACACTCTTTCCCCCATCCCCTTGATTTGAACATTGCTGCAGCAGACACTGCATGCCCAGCAAAGCCAAGTGTTGACTAGCAAGATAACTTGACAGGCATTCTAGTCCTCTCGATGCCTTCAGTGACAGACCTGCCTCTCTCATATCAATGAACAATATACAGCACAAAGTGATCTAAATTGTTGTGAAGCGTTACGCCACCAAGTACAGATATCTATTGCAAGCAACTGCAACTCTGAATTAGCTTTAATTGATTTAAATTATATTTAGATTTAAAGAGCAAAATAGTGCTTAACTTCCAAATAGGATAAGGAAAAAATTCAAATAATATACATGTTACAGAATAATAGGTAGAGAAAGGAATGTGATCTGTCTTTCATATCTCACCACCTCTGCAAAAGCAAGACATTTTCAATCATAACAGGTGGCAACAAGAGGTGGCTAGGTGTCTATAGATGATAGCCCCTTTTGCCTGGAGCCTTCTTATTAAACCTGCCAGAGGGCTTCTCAAAATGCAACTATGACACAAATGGTGTAATTAAAGATCCAAGGAACAAGAGATACCTTCCTTTCCAGCAAAATTATGACTGCCAATGGGTACTTCAACAGGCAATATTAACCAATATTACTTCCAGTAGATGTGGCAATTTGATAAATATGGTGTTGAGCCACTAGGAAATGCACTGAACAGAGAACAGACCTTTCAAAAACTATGAGTGAACAACAGCATTATCTCAGGCTGCCAGCTTGCACAAATGTTTGATGAACCTTACTACTGACAGTGAGAAGTGACTGGATTTCCCAAGACCCCTTCACCCACACACATTATTTTGTCTAATACTTTCTCTGATTTTGATAGGTCAACTTTGCCAGCCCAGTTGGTCTTGAGGCAAAATAATCAGGTGACATGCAAGATCAGAATAAATCTTGCTCATCCTCCAGAATTATCTTATTTTACAGATCAAGTAAAATTGTATGCAATTGAGGCGACTGCTTTCTTTAAAAAAATGATTGCCTCCGAGCAATGAACTTGGTGATGAATTAACAATCATTTGTGGAAATAAAAGGACTGCTACAATCAGATCAGTGAGTTACAGAGGGAAAAAAAACTTGCAATACTACATCCACAAGATATTCAGGCCAGAACAGAATCACACTGAACCATGATGTTGGTTATCTGTCAGCGTCCCTCTCAAGTGAATTCTCCCATCCTGTGAAAATGTTCATCAGCTCCACTTTGTCCTTGATACTAAATCTGTATATTTTGATTTGGTCTCCTTCTAACCTTCTAAACAATGAAGTACAAAACATTCTTATGCAAATTGTGGCCAAATGTTAATGCTTTAAGATGGTTTAATTTTCATGAACCCACTTTGAATTCATTTTGAAAATTTAGTGTTTTTGAAAATACCATTAATTATTAATTACCAATTCTGTGGACTTTATTTTTCACCAAAATCCTTTAATGTGAAACTTAAATGATTTGCAAATGCTCGTACATACACATTGTGCAGAATTGGGTACTCATAAGCTGGCGAGAACTTGTAGTAAGTTCTGGTATCCAGCTCTTTCAACACATTGATAACTTACAATTTCTTTATAGTATTTATCCAAATGACATTTTGAAAATTAGTATTGAATCTGCTTTCACCACCCTTTAAAACAACACTTTCTGGATCATACAATCATAATACAAAGATGTACTGATTCTTTTGGCAATTACACAAAGGAAATTTGGTTGCTGATCCTTGACATTGAGTAGTGGCTTTCCAGACGTACACAAGAACATTAATTATAAATTAAACCTATGCCTAAACCCTCTGTTTTAAAGAGAATATCAACGTCAGTCATGAAACATTATAGCACAGAAACAAAACAGGCCCTTTGGCACTCCTTGTCCGTGCTGAACTATTTAACTTACCTAGACCCACTGATCCGAACCTGGACCAAAGCCCGCTGTATCCCTCCCATTCATGTACTTAACTGAATTTCTCTTAAATATTGCAATCAAACCCGTATACAACACTTCTGCTGGCAGCTCATTCCCCACTCTCACATCTGAGAGAAGAAGTTCCCCCTCAGGTTCCCCTTAAGCATTGCCCATCACCCTTAGCACATAACCCAACCTCAGTGGAAAAAGCCTGCTCACACTTACCCTATCTATAACCCCGCATAATTTTGCATACCTTTATCAATTTACCTTCATTCTCTTACACTTTAGGGAATTAAAGTCCTAACCTATTCAACCTTTCCCTATAACTCAGGTCCTCACGTCTTTCCAACACCTTTGTAAATTTTCTCTGCACTCTTTCAATCTTATTAACATCATTTCTGTAGGTAGGTGACCAAAACTGCACACAGTACTCCAAATTAGGCCTCACCATCTTATACAACTTCAACATAATATCCTTACTCACTGCTTTGATCTATAAATGCTAAAGTACCAGAAGCTTTATTTATGAACCTATCTACCTGTGATGCCATTTTCATTAATTATGGACATGTATTCTAATATCCCTGTTTGACTGCACTTCTCAGTGCCCTACCACTCCCCATGCAAGACTGCCCCTACAATATACATATATTGAATATAGATCATGCAAAAAAACCCAGAAATAATATTAAAAAGTAAGGCAGTGTTCACAGGTTCAATGTCCATTTAGGAATTGGATGACAGAGGGGAAGAAGCTGTTCCTAAATCACTGACTGTGTGCCTTCAGGCTTCTGTACTTCCTATTTGATGTTAACAATGATAAAAGGGCCTGCCCTGGGTGCTAGGGGTCCTTAATAATGGATGCTGCCTTTCTGAGACACCACTCCTTCAAGATGTCCTGGGTACTTTGTAGCTAGTTTTCTAGTTGGAGCAGATTAAATGTATGACCCTCTGCAACTTCTTTCGGTCCTCGGCAGTAGCACCCCGCCCCCCCCCCCCCCCCATTACCAGAGAGTGATGTAACCTGGCAGAATGCTCTCCACAGTACATCTATAGAAGTTTTTGAGTGTTTTTGTTGATATACCAAATCTCTTCAAACTCCTAATGAAGTACAGTCACTGTCTTGCCTTCTTTAAAGCTGCATCGGTATTTGAGACCAGGTTAGGTCCTCAGAGATCTTGACACCCCAGAACTTGAAACTGCTCACTCTCTCTACTTCTGATCCCACTATGAGTACTGGTATGTGTTCATTCATCTTACCCTTCCTGAAGATTCTTTCTTAAACCCTTTAACATATATATGCTCCAATCCTTCGCACCTCACCCATGGACAAGGATATTTCAAAAATCTCTGCGAAGGTTCCTGTAATTTCTGCACAAGCCTCCCACAGGGTACAAGGGAACACATTATCAAGCCCTAAAGGATTTATCCACCATAACTTGCCTCAAAACAGTAAACACTTCCTCTGTAATCCATATATGTTCCATGACCTCACTGCTGCTATGCCTCACTTCAATAGTTGCTGTGTCCATCTCCCGAGTAAATACAGCAGCAAAAAAAAAGCAAAAAAAAAAATCCACTTAAGATCTCCCACATCTCTTTTGGCACCATGCACAGATGGCCACTCTGATCTTCCACAGGACCAATGTTGTTCCTTGCTGCCCTTTTGCTCTTAATATATCTGTAGAAGCTCTTGGGATTCTCCTTTACCTGGTCTGCTGGGGTAACCTCATGCCTCCTTTAATCCTTCCTGGTTTCCTTCTAAGTGTTCTCTAGCATTTCTTACACTCCCAAGTACTTCATATGCTCGTTCCTATCGATGCCATCAATGCACCCCCTCCTCCTTAACCAGAACCTCAATATCCTTCGAAAACCGAAGTTCCCTATGTCTGTTGTAAAACCACAAGATATCAGAGTAGAACTAGGCCATTTGGCCCATCAAGTTTGGTCTGCCATTTTATCATGGCTTATCCATTTCCTTCTTAGCCCCGACCTCCTGCCTTCTCCCTATATCCCTTCATACCCCAACTAATCAAGAATCTATCAATCTCTGCCTTAAATATACTCAATGACTTGGCCTCCACAACCTCCTGTGGCAATGAATTCCACAGATTCACCCCTCTTTGGCTAAAGAAATTCTTCCTCATTTCTGTTCTAAATGGACATCCCTCTATTCTGACACTGTCACTTCTGATCTAAGGCAGTTCTGAGACTATCACCATAGAAAACATCCTTGCCATATTCACTCTGAGGCCTTTCAACGTTCGATACATTTCAAAGAACCAGCCCCCCCCCCCCCCCCCCCCCCCCATTCATCTGAATTCCAATGAGTAGAGGCCCAGAGCCATCAAACACTCCTTGTTTGATGAGCCTTTCAGTTCTGGAATAATTTTCATGAACCTCCTTTGAAACCTCAAAACATCAGCACATCCTTTCTTAGATAAGGGGCACAAAACTGTTCACAACAATACTCCAAGTGAGGCCTTGCCAGTGCTTTATAAAGCCTCAACATTACATCTTTGCTTTTATATTCTTGTTGGTCAGATCAGCCCTCATTCCCCTGCAGTTTGTCCACCAGGACTGCACTGTAGTCAACAATGCTGTCACCTCCCTGTTGAACAGAGTCTACTCCCATTTGGGGTAGGCAGGGCAGCTCTATGAGGATCATGTTTTTTGATTTCTCAAGTGTCCTCAATACCACACACCCCTCATTGCTGGAGAAAAAGCTTTGTTCAATGGAGGATGACACTTCCATTGTACCCTGGAAGGACTACCTGACTGGTGGACCACAGTTTGTGCAGCTTCAGAGCTGTGTGTCAGACACAGCTATAAGCAGCACTGCAGCTCCACAGGGAACTGTGCTGGCTCCCTTCTCGTTTATCCTGTATATGCTGGACTTTAGAAACAACACTGAGCCATGTCATCTGCAGAAATTATCAAACAACTCAGCAATTGTTGGGTGTATAAAGGGAGGACGGGAGGATGAATACAGGGCCCTGGTGGAGGACTTTGTCAATGGTGCAAGCTGAATCATCCGTAGCTCAATACCAGTCAGACAAAGAAGATGGTGATGGACTTTAGAAAGATGTAGCCTACACTGCTCTCTGTTACTATTGAAAGTGAAGACATGATTGTCAGGAGGACCTACAAGTACAGGTGCCCCCTCCTTTACAAAGGTAGAGTGTTTTTATGAAACCTTTCTTAAGCCGAAATGGTGTAAAGCGAAGAACCATCAACTTGTATGGGAAAAATTTCCGTGAAAGTGAAGTGGCGTAAAGCGGGGGACACCTGTACCTGGGGGTGCAACTGGATGACAGACCTGAGTGGAGCACCAACACAGAGGCTACATACAAAAAGGACCAGAGTCACCTCTACTTCCTGAGGAGACAGGGGTCCTATGGAGGATGAAGGCCTCTCCTTGACATGTTCTACCAGTCTCTTATCGCCAGTACAATCTTCCATGCGGTGGTGTGCTGAGGCAATGGCATCAACATGGGTGATACCAACAGGCTCAATAAACTGATTAGAAAGGCTGGCTCTGTTATAGGAGTAAAATTGGATTCACTGGAGACTAGGGCAGAACAAGGGACCCTACAGAAAATCCTGGCATTTCCGGACAATGTTTCTCACCATCTGCGTGCCACCTTGGTATGACGAAGACAACTGAGCTGCTCCGAAGAGTTCTTATACAGGGTCATTCTTCTCCTTAGCCATTAGGCTCTATAATGAGTCAACTATAGTGGGAGTAATGATGACCCCCCCCCCCCCCATTGCTAATGGAAATGATAACAGTAAGACTGTTAATGGTAACCATTTTTTATTCTTTCTACTTCTCCTCTAATTTTTGTATCTGTGCATTTGTAATGCTGCTGTGACACAACAATTTCCTTTGGGGTCAATAAAGTATCCATCTTACACTCTAGTCCTTTTAAAATGAATGCTAACATTGCATTTGCCTTTCTCATCACCAATCTAACCTGCAAATTAATCTTTCGGGAATCCTGCACAAAGACTCCCAAGTCCTTTTCAATCTCAGATTTTTGAATTTTCTCTCCATTTAGAAAATAGTCTCTGCTTTTATTTCTTCCTCAGCACCACCTGCCCCACCCCCCATCTTCCTATTGTCTGCAAACTAGGCCACAAAGCCATCAACTGTCATCCAAATCATTGGGATATAAACACAAAAAGTAGTCCCAACAGAGACCCCTGTGAAATGCCACTAATCACCAGAAGCCCACCAGAAAAGGCTCCCTTTAATCCCCCTTTTTGCTTCCTGCCTAAAGTCAATCAGCCAATGGTCTACCCATGCTAGTATATTTTCTGTAATACCATGTTCTCTTACCTTGCTAAACAGTCCCATGTGTGGCAACTTGTCAAAGGTCTTCTGAAAATTCAAGTATAGAACATCCACCAGTTCCCCTTTCTTTATCCTGCTTGTTATTTCTTCAAGATTTCCTTTCAGGAAACCATGCTAACTTGGCCAAATTTGATCAGGTGCGGCCAAGTACCCTGATACCACATCCTTAATAATCAATTCCGCCATCTTCCCAGCCACTGAGGTCAGACCAACTGGCCTATACTTTCTTTTCTTCTGCCTCTCTTCCTTCTTGAAGATTGTAGTGACGTACGCAATTTTCCAGTCCTTCTGAATCAGGCCAGAATCTATCATTTCTTGAAAGATCTTTACTAATGCCTTCGCAATCTCTTCAGCCACCTCTTTCAGAACCCTGGGGTACAGATCATCTGGTCCAGGTGATTTATCTGCCTTCAGATCTTTCAGTTTACCAAGCACCTTCTATCTAGTAATGGCAACTTCATTCACTTCGGCCCTGACACTCTCGAACTTCTGGCATACTGCTAGCGTCTCCCACAGTGATGTCTAATGTAAAATATATATTCGGATTCATCTCCCATTTCCTTGCTCCTCGTTACTACATCTCTACCATCATTTTCCAGCAGTCTGATATCGACTCTCACCTTTCTTTAACTCTATACATCTGAAAAAACTTTTAGCATCTTATTTAATATTATTAGCTAACTTACCTTTGTATTCCATCTTTTCCTTCTTTATGACTTCTTTTGGTTGCCTTGTGTTGGTTTTTAAAAACTTTCTCATCCTCCAACTTCCCACTAATTTTTGCTCTATTATTTGTCCTCTTTGACTTTTATGTTGGCTTTGACTTCCCTTGTCAATCATGGTTGTCATCTTGCCTTGCGAATACTTCTTTGGGATGTATCTATCCTGTGCCTTTTAAATTGCTTTCAGAAACTCCAACCGTTGCTACTCTGCCATCATCCCTGCTAGTGTTCCCTTCCAATCAATTTTGAACAGCTCATCACTCCTGCCTCTCTAACTCCCTTTACTCCACTCTAATACTGATACATCTGACTTTAGCTTACCTCTCAAATTGCAGGGGGAATTCAATCATATTACAATCACTATTGCTAAAGTTTTCCTTTACCTTAAGCTCTCTATTCAATTCCAGTTAATTGCACAAGATCCAATCCAGAACAGGTGATCCCCAAGTGGGATCAACCATGGGCTGCTTTAAAAAGACATCTTCTAGGTATTCTACAATTCCCCCCCCCCCCCCAGGATCCAGCACCAAACTGATTTTTCACAATCTACCTACAGATTGAAATTCTCATGATTATCATAATGTTGCCCTTTTGACATGCAATTTTCTATCTGACATTGTAATTTATAGCTCACATCTTTGCTACTGTTTGGAGGACTGTATGTAACTTGCTTCAGGATTTTTTTTACCTTTGCAGTTTTTCAGCTCTACCCACAATCATTCTACAACTTCCAATCCTACATAACCTCTTTCGAAGGATTTGATTTCATTTCTAACCAAGTTACCCACCCTCCTCTACCTACCTGCCTATCCTTTGGATACAATGTGTATCCTTGGATGTTAAGCTCCCAACTATGATCTTCTTTTAGCCACAATTCAGAGATGCCTACAATATCAAACATTCAATCTCTAACTGTGCTACAAGTTCATCTACCTTATTCCATATACTGTGTGCATCAAACATAACACCTTCAGTCCTCTATGGTGCATATGTGGTTATCCGGGAGGCTGGGATCACCATCCTTTTCTCCTATCGTCCACTCTCATCTCCTATCAGATTCTTTCTTCTCCATTCATTGATCTTTCCCACCCACCTGGCTTCACCCATCATCTTTCCCTATTCCTCACTTCTTTTATTCTGGCATCTTCCCCCTTCCTTCTCAGTCCTGAAGAGTCCCAACCTGAAACACTGACTGTCTAATGATTTCCAGGAATGTTGCCTGAAATGCTGAGCTCTTCCAGCATTTTTGTGTGTTGCTTTCAATTCTTCACAATTCCAGAACCATTCTGCTCATCTTTCCTCATAAGAAAATCCTCACATACTAGGAATCAATCTTTGAAAACAACCCCTCTGAAAGTATTGATTATTTAACAACAAGACAAAGGAAAATCATAAAAGATCCTCTGAATACATTTAAAGCAAAGGGGTTGTCAAAGAGAGATCAGTTCTCTTTCACAATTAGCATGGCAATCCACATGTGGAAACACAGAAAATGGGGAAGTTCTCAGAAGAATCCTTATTATCTCTATTTATTGTGGAGAAGAATATGGAAGCTAGTGAGTCCAAGGGAGGTAATAGCAATATCCTGGAGAATACCAATGTTACAAATAGAGGTATTGGAGATCTTGATAAGCATAAAGGTGGATGGATCCCCAGAATCTGACCAGATCTATGCAAAGGATGCTGGGGAAGCAAGAAGAGATTACTCAGGCCCCAGCAGAGATTTATCACCTTTAGAGGTGCATGTTAGTTAATGCTATAGAAACATAGAAAATAGGTGCAGGAGTAGGCCATTCAGCCCTTCAAACCTGCACCGCCATTCAGTATGATCATGGTGATCATCCAACTCAGAACCCTGCACCTGCTTTCTCTCCATACCCCCTGACCCTTTTATCCACTAGGGCCATACCAAGGTATTACACCTTTAGAGATGAACAGCAGGGATAATCTAGGGAACTACAGGTCCATGAGCCTTGCACCAATGGTAGAAAAGTTACAGAAAGGATCTTGACAGACCAGATTTATTCACGTTTGGAAAGGACTGATAATGGATCATTGGCATGGCCTTGTGCATGGGACATTATGTGGTATTCATATTTTTTTTTAAAGAGGTAACCAAGAAGATGGATGATGGCAGGGAGTTACTTGTCTCCGAAAGGAAGGCCTTTAACAAAGTCCCATTTGGTAGGCTCATCTGGAAAGATCAAATTCCTGGGATCTGGGACAAGTAGAAACAAAACTGACATGGAAGTGGGAGGGGTGTCTAAAACTTAATGGCATAGATTTAAGGTAAAAATGGGGACTTTTAAAGGGGATCAGATGAGTTAATTTTTCACATAGAGTTGCTGTTATCTGGAATGAAGAGGCAGGAACAGTAACATCATGCTAGTACCTTGAATGAGCAGAGCAGAGAGGAGCATGAAACTAATGCAGGCAAGTGGGATTGGCATAAATAGGTAAGAGGGTCAGTATAGATGAATAGGTCTGAAGGGCCTTTTCTACACGGTTGACTTTCACTCTGATGCAGACAAAATTGAACAGTACTCCTAGTGTTGCAATAAAGCCCAAGACAGCTGTAGTAAGGCTTAGTCCTGTACCCCCATTACACATGCAACAAAGGAAACCCAAAAGGATTTAAGATCAACTTCATTTGTCACACATACATCACAACAGACAGTCAAAATCCAATCAGCGAAGATTGTGCTCGGGCAGCCCACAAGTGGCAGTATATTTCCAGTGCATGTCCACAACCTAATAACATGTCATTAGAATGCAGGAAGAAACCCACATTGTCACAAGAACATATCAAGAACTTAGACAAAAAGAAAATTTAAACCCCCATCGCTTCTCACTGGTGTTGTAAAATGATTGCATTAACTGCAACAACTGCATTCGCAGTTAGTTAAATTGCATTCATTGTTCAAGATCACGAAATTTCTGTGAAACACAATTTCAAAGCCTGACTAAATGCCAACTTGCATTCATATTCTTCCTAACAAAGTGGATAATCTCATTTTTCTTACACCCTCTGCATCTACACTCTACTTCACATTGCCACTTACATCCCTTTTCCAATACCACTGCCTTTGTCATTTTCATTCTCAAATTTTTATATCAAACTTCAATGAGACATTTGTTCTGTTCATTAATATAGATGGGAAATTGTTGTTAAAGTTTCATCAGATTGGAAAATAGCAAGTGTAACTCCTTTATCCATTAATGAGAAAGCAACTGACTAGTTACTTTAACCTATCATAGCAAAAGCATCAGAAACTGATAGTAAAGTTATAGCATGGCACTTAAAAGATACAAGACAAAGCCAAAAGTTTTGTAAAAGGAAAACCATATTTGACTGATTTAATCAGTACTCTTTGAAGTAGAATGCACTATGCTTGAATTGGAAAGGAAGAGATGTAGTACAAGGGGTGATTGATAACTTCGTGGCCTAAGGTAGAAGTAGATGAGTTATACAGCTCTCGTTTCATGCACATGCAATTCATCTCTGAGTGATTATGCAGAAAGTTTGAAGTTAATAACTCAAAAGTTAATAACTCACCAGTTAATAACTCATCAGGGGTGATTGATAAGTTCATGGCCTACACGAGAAGGAGATAAGTTGAAAGAGATGAGATTTTGAAAAATAATTGTGCTAGGTTTTCCAAAACTAACTCCTTCTACCTAGGCCACAAACTTATCAATCACTCCTCATAAAAAAACATCTGATTTTGCATCACTGAAAATTTATTACAGAAAATTACAGTGCATATTAGGTGACAACATTATAGTGCCAGTAAAAGGCACAGAAACAGGCACAATGGGTGTTATGCCACAGGGGATCTTTTCAAGTCTCAACTTTTTTCAATGTATATAAATACTTGGGATGAATATTACTAGATTTGCTAAAATAAAATGGAAAAATAAGTTGCAAAGAGCACACAGAGATTTAAAAAGTACAAAAGTGTGAGAAATCAAAGATCACTTTGGTAAATAGGAGCACAATGTGGGGAAAAAAGCAAAATTGTTCATTTTAGCTAAAAAAAAATCAAAGCACCACATATTAAAGAGACCATGGAAAGGACTTGAGTGTCCTAGTGCAGGACCTAAGAAAATCAGTTTGCAGGTACTATAGCAATTAGGAAAACTAACAAAGCATTATCACATTGCTAGAGGAACTGAACAAAAAAAAAGGTATGCCTATTGAAAAACTGAATTGAACAAAAAAAATACGTGGATAGGTGGATGAGATCACATCATAGATTGATTTTATTTAATAGAGTGTGTTAATGACTGGAAGCATTTCGGAGGAGGTTTAATAGACTGATGCCCGAAATAGGCAGGTCGTCTTCTGAGGTAAAGTTGGACAGGATATATCCTTTTGTAGGAGATTCTCAACCTCACAGCACACCCAGATGAGGCTCTTTTCCTCATAAATGAGGGTCATGGGTCTTTGGAACTTTCTCTCAACTGTCTTGAAAACTATTTTGAAAGTTTTACGGCAAAGGGAGCCAGATACATAAGAAATGGGGTGAAAGGTTACCATGGGTAAACAGGAATGTAAAGCTGAGATCAGCCGTGCTTTTAAATGATGCAGCAGGTAGTTGGGACCAAGAGGCTCACTCATGCCACTAATTCATATTTAAGGGTTCAACACTAATTCCCAAAGCACACAATTAGTTAGAGCTTCCTAACCTGAAACTAAACTGTTTATCCCTATGCAGCTTTTCCTTCAACTAATCTTGTTACCTCTGTAATACGTATGTCATTCTCAACACAAGAACACGTTCTGTGGCAGATTATCAAACAATTTTTGGAAATTCTAATGAACCAACACCTCTAGCTTCCACTGCAGCACAAAAGTAATATCCAACATGACCAAATAATTATAATATTTTCCATACCCACCTACTACTGTAAATTTTAATCAAACTATTTTAGAAGATGACATCTTCTGTAACCACTTCATTTCAAGTCATTTGGTGCATAGTTCAGGGAATTGGTCATCCCATGTTTCCATTTGTTTATCTGGTAATATTTTTTGGTTTTAATAATTGTTTTTGATCCAATGCTCTTTATTGCAACTTGGTTATCCACTGTTTTATCTACAGAGAAACCGCAATTAGGATTTGTTTGATATATCTGCCAGTCCGTTATTTCCATTATGGTTCCTTGAAGTCATTTCCAGTACACAAGTGTAAAGGAAAATAAAATTGTTAATTCAGATCCCAATACAGCACAAAAAACAGTAACAAAAATATAAAAACATAATACAGATACATAAAATAGCTTATATACATAGATTAACTGTACGTCATAAAGTGACACTAGGTACAGGAGTGTTTGTGCATAAGGTGATTCTGACAGGAAATGGTACAGTAGTGGTGGTGGCAGTGGGGGAAGGAGCAGGATGTGGTGGGATAGGTTAGTGTGTGGAGGTGTTGGTCAGCCTTACTGCCTGGGAAAGTAACTGTTTTCGAGTCTGCTGCGCCTGGCATGGATGCTACATAGCCGGCTCCCTGATGGGGGAAGGACAAACAGTCCATGAGCAGGGTGGGTAGGATCCTTCATGATGTTACCGGTCCTTTGTTGGCACCTTTCAGTCCTTAATAGTGAGAAGGACAATGATGTGTTGGGCAGTTATATTGTATTCCTATCTCTCACAGTGCAGTTTCCCTACCATGCAATGATGCAGCATGTTAGCATGCTCTCTACTGTGCATCTGTAGGAAGTCATGAGAGCATTGATGTGCATAATCCAGTTCTCTTCAGCCTCCTCAGAAAGTAGAGACATTGGTGAGCTTTCTTTATTGTGGAGGATGTGTTGTGGGTCTATGAGAGGTTGTGTGATATGCACTCCCAGGAGTTTGAAACTTCTTGCAGTTTCCACTGCTGTTCCGCTGATGGGAAGAGGGCAAACATTTCTTTAAACATCTGCCAGTGTATGAAGAAATTAATCTGCACAATTAAACAAGAATGGAATATCAATATACTTAAACGGCCAATGGTAAGCAACATTTTGTTTAATTTGGGAAAGTAAAATGAAAATTCTATGCTCTAACCGCTAATAATGTAATTGATTAAGTGCCATTGCGAGCCTGCCAACACCTTAGAATCCCCTCTGCAATACAGACTTCTTTGGTGCCAATACTGACCTATTATGATATAGTTTGGCAGAATCATAAGGGCTGAGGAAAGGGGCAAGAAAAGTAAGGATATTAGGCTGGTTGACATCTGGCCCATATTTGTAAGAACAAGTATGTAGTCAGTCACCAGTCCCAGTTCCTTGGGACTCACTCTCAATTCCTTTCCCACCTCCTCTCCTTTCTTTGTTCTTTATCATCACTCCCAGCCCAAACATAGTTAATGCATCTAAAGCCTTAAAGGCTGAGCAGCAGGAGTCTGAGATGAAAAGGTACCATTGGCATACCTGCAATTCTTTAGCCAAGTAAGCCAGTGATTATCCAAGGTTAGGGTTGTTCCACAGATGTCCGTTCTAAGATTTTTTGTGATTTTCTTTTTACAAATTTGTGACTTTGGTTAAGGAATGATCATGAGCCTTCCTACAGTCAAGGACATCTTCAAAAACTGATGCTCAAAAACTCAGCACCATTGTTAAAGACCTCCACCACCCAGGACATGCCCTTTTCACATTTTTACCATCAAGGAGGCATAGGATCCCAAGACGTGAACTCAACGTTTCAAGAACAACTTCTTCCCCTCGGACATCAGGTTTCTAAACAGTCAATGACCACTATTTCTGCTTTCTTTCTGCACTACTTATTTAATTTATAATATATACACACACACAGTGGAATCCATTTAATTGGGTCATCTACTTATTTGGGACAATTCTTTGTGAGCAACAACAACTAGAAAATAGCCAGGATTCCCTTAATGCCATATACCATTTAATTGGGCATGAGACTGTAGCCAAACATTTTCTAACTAGTGTCAATTGCATGCACATCATGTGACCGTTAGACACTACACTGTGCTTAGAACAAACAATATTTAAATAGCTTGCACATTTCTGTTCAAACTGCGGCGAATTTTGTCTGTCAGTTGAGGAACAATAAACAGTAAGGCAATTCCAAACTGTTTTGCACAAAGTCCACAGTAACATGTCATCACATACAATCCTGAGATTTATTTTCTTGCGAGTACTTACAGTAAAAAGGTAACAGTCAATGAAAGTTTGCACTCAACAGGATAAACAACCTATGTGCAAAAGACAAACTGTGCAAATACAAAAGAAAACATAATAAATAATTGAGCAACAAATATTGAGAACATGAGATGAAGAGTCTTTGAAAGGGAGTCCATATGTGGAAACACCTCAGCGATGGGCAAGTGAAGTTATCTTCAATAGTTCAAGAGCCTGATGATTGAGGGGTAATTACTGTTGTCTAAGTCCTGAGGCTCCTGTACCTTCTTCCTATGGCAGCAGGGAGAGGAAAGCATACCCTGGATGCAAGGGGTCCTTGATAATGGATGTTGCTTTTCTGCGATAGCACTCTTTATAGATGTACTCAGTGATGGGGAGGGCTTTATCCATTACATACTGGGTCGTATCCACTACTTTTTACAGGATTTTCCATTCAAGGGCATTGTGATGTAGCCAGTCAATATACTCTCTACCACACATCTATACACAAGTTCATCAAAGTCTTAGATGGCATGCAGAATCTTCACAAATTCTAAAAGTAGAGGCTCTGCTGTACTTTTTTTGTAATTGTACTTGCATGCTGGGGCCCAAGAGAGATCCTCCAAAGTGATAACACTGAGGAATAAAGTTGTTGATCAACGTTCCCTCTAAGGTGTGCATGTGCACACATCTTCTGCTACTCGCACACAATCACATTTCCTTTTCCAGTTTCTGATGCAGACGGTGTTGACAATGTGGAGTATGCGATGATTTGTCTGCAGATTTTAGAATTGGATTATTTATACTATTTTTATTGAAAAATATATTCAAAGTGTACGTTGTCAATGGGCAAAAAATTTGCACAAGAGTTTTGCGCACATGGTCATTACAAATTAGAGGGTTGCTGACCCTCTCCACTTCTGATCCCACAATCACAACAGGTTCCTAGACCCCCAGTTTCTTCCTCCTGAAGTCAATAATCAGCTTTTTAGTCTTGCTGACATCAAGTAAGAGGATGTTGTTGTGATTCCACTCAACCACATTTTTGATTCCCCCTCCTGAATGCTGATTCATCATTTCCTTTGACTCCACCAACAATGATGTCATCAGCAAACTTAAATATTGCATTAGACCTGTGCTTAGCTTCACAGGCATAATTGTAAAACTAGTAGAGTAGGGGGCTAAGCACACAGCCTTGTAGTGCACTTATGCGGATGAAGATTGCAGAGATGCTGTTGCCAATCCGAACTGACTGGAGTCTGCAAGAAAGGAAATAGGGGATTCGACTACACAAAGAGATAGAGGCCAAGGTCTTGAAGCTTACTAACTAGTTTTGAAGGGATGGTAGTATTGAATGCCGAGCTGTGAAGCGATAACAAGCATCCTGATGTATGCATCTTTGTTGTCCAGGTGTTCCAGGGTTGAGTGAAGAGCCAATGAAATGGCAACTGGTGTGGACCTGTTGTGTCAGTAGTCAAATCAGAGTGGATACGAGTTGCTTCTCAGGCCAGATTTAACATGTTTCATTACCAACCACTCAAAGCACTTCATCAGTGTAGATTTAAGAGCTTCTGGACCTTAGTCATTGAGGCAGGTTATCATTTCTTCTTAGGCACCGATATAATTGGACTGCTTGAAGCAGGTGGGTACCTCAGACTGCCAAAGCCAGAGCTGAAAATCTCAGTGAACACTCCAGCCAGTTGATCAGCACAGGTCTTCAGCACTCTGACAGGGCCAGATGCTTTCCATGGATTTACGATCCTGATGAATACTCTCACTTCAGCCTCAGAGACTGAAGTCATTGGTGGCTGTGGAAATTCACGAGTGTTTCGCCATGTTTTGACGGCCATAGTGAGCATAGAAGGCATAGAGCTCATCTGGGAGTGAAGCCTTGTTGTCACCCATGTTGCTTTATAAGCCCTGCCACACCTGTCAAGCATACTTCATTGATTCAAGATAGGTACAAGATCGCCACTTCGCAAATGAGATGACTTTCAGATCACAGCTGGACCTCTTGGTCGCTGGACTTGAATGCCACTGATCTGGCCCTTAGCAGATTGCTGATCTCATGGTTTCTGGTTGGGGAAGACCAAGATTTTGTGGAGTCACACAAAATTGTGAGTTACTCACTCCAGTTTCAAACATTCAGGCTTGGAGATGCCAAAAAAGGCAAGAGTTCACTAACAAGTTAGGAACTATGAAGAATTAAGACATCTGCAATCATCTTGCATGTTGCAATTATAATGAACAGTTGGAGGATGTAATTGTTGAAGGCACTGTTTGAAGGCAGTCCACTATCTGCACGAGGCAATTGTACTGTTTTTATTTACAGTCAAAAGAACGCCATAGTGGCACAGTTTTATTGTACTGTAGTAATATTGAGTTTTCAAATTTGTTCTGTATTTCATTTAAATACACAATTTGTTATTCAGTTAGACAGTAATTTCTCTTTTTTATATGTTAACTATTTCCATGAATCTTGGGCTAATTTGGGCAGCCACCTAATTGGGTCAAAATGTACTGGTCCTGATGTGTCCCAATTAACCGGAAACTAACAGTTAACTGGGGCAGCTGATTATTTAGGACAACATGTTAAAGAACAAAAACTAATTAAGGAAATAGCCAGCATTCCCTTCACTTATTTGGGACACAGTTCCGCTTAATTGGGACAGGAGACTTAAGTGGAATTTAGACACTACACAGCGCTTAAAGCGACCAGCAACGTCAGTTACATGTTCTTGTATTATGATACCCATTTGGACCACTGGACGTCAATTCAAAAATCAGCAATTTTTGATAATTTTGTTCTGTATTTTGACTTTAAAAAATTATTTGAGACCCTTACCATGAAAAAGAATTGACACTGGCCAAAACAAAATTACCCCACCTGACCAACTTGAAAGACATCCACCTAACACACTAATCATCAACAGACAAAGATAACTGGAGTGCCAAAATCCACAACTGCATGCTTGATACAGTGCCTAAAAAAAGTATTCAGCCCCGACAACTATTTTCACATTTTACTGTCTAATCTTCTGGCCTTAAAAAAATATTACAGTAGGATGTTTTTGAGCTAATCTGTAAAACACTGTGTATCATGTTAAGTCAACAGAAAAGTTCCAAAACCTATCAATTTACTAAAAACTAAAAGCCAAAATTGAGACACCAAGAAATGATTCACCCCCTTTGTAATTACTTTTTTCAGGTACAATACTGTATAATAATTTACAAAGTCACCCAATTTGTTGTTGATGTAAAAAAAATGGAGGATCACCTGCTTTCAATGAATTCATAAGAATAAATACCCCTTTCTGTAAGGTCCAAAAAGCCAAACCAAAATGAAGACAAAAGATCATTCAAAACAAGTTAGGGAAATAGAGAAACACAAATCTGGGAAAGGTCTTATTGTCAGATGTGACTGAAGTGAAATTTTTTGGTCTCAACACAAAGCAATAACTGTAGCATAAATCTGATTCTGCACATCAGCCAGGTAACACCATACCTACTGTAAAGTATGGTGGTAACTCAATTGAATATCTCTGGCAAAACCTCAAGATTGTTATCCACTGCCACTCCCCTGCTAACCTAGCACAGATTGAACAATTTTGCAAGGAGGAATGGGAAAATCTTGCTCCATCACATTGCACAACTGATAGAAACTTAGTCAAACAGACCAGTGGCTGTAATAACTGAGAGAGGCGTTCAACTAAGTACTGAGTAAAAGGGGATGAATACTTTTGAACTGTTGAAATTTCATTTTTTGAATTTTTAGTTGCTTATGCTTTACAATTTTCCCTGTTTTTTGGGGGGGGGGGGTTTCAACATGAAAAAAGGAGCATGTGATCCACAAGTAAACACTCTTAGTTAAATGAAACTAAATCGATAGCTGTAATACTCATTTATGTAAACAAAGGGTTAAGGGTGGAATACATTTACAAGACACTGTAGATCAGCAAGATAAACTGCAAGAACAGACATTATGTAAAGAACAACAGGGAATATTCCAAAAACGAAAGCACAAATTTAAGGATTGTTGAAGAGGCCCTCAATCAGTTGTTTCCACTGTAACTGAACGAGCTGTGTGTGTCAGTGGTCCAATGTGAAAAAGCAAGTTAGAAGACCTAGCAAAGAATCTTTATCATGAAGATTTTAAAGCAACAGATGCCCAGATGCCTTGATGGAAATGTGAATGCCACATTAAATTCAAGAAAGCACATGGCGAGAAAGACAGTGCTGATACTGCAAGTGCAGAAAAATATTAAAGTATAACACTCCCAGACTTGCTTCAAAGATTTTGCGCAGATGATATCTACGATGCTGATGAAACAGGCTTTTTTTAAAAATTCATGCCACACCAGACTGTTCCCTTTGCCACAAACCTTCAAAATGATCAGGTTCAAAGAAAGTAATGGATCACATAATTGTGTCATGCTGTGAAAGTACATCAGGAACTGATAAAGAAATTGTTGGTTATTGGGAAAAACATTAAACCTCAATGCTTTAAGTCTGGGGTCTAAGAATGAACAATCCACCAATTGATTACAATGCCAATGTACACTCAATGAATTCCTCCACTGGTAACCATTATAAATTAAAGTTTTGTTGTAGGGTACCAAAATTGGCAGTGTTCTAATTTGTTCTGTATTTCATTTGAATACATAATTTATACAGTTTTTAAATACTTTATATCAATGAAAATTTTATTAATATGGGTGGCCAATTAACTGGTCCTGATGTATTCAAATTAACCAGAATCTACTGTATATATACATACACGAGCGCAGACACACATGCAGACGTGCACACACCTATATACTCAAAAAACACAGTAATGTGCAAAATCTTAGGCACCCTATATTTTTTTATATAAATGTTGTTGATTTTTTTTTCCTTCTGCATTAGTGTCGCAGAAAAGACCCAATTTTAAGATCTCCAAACATGCATTTTTCAAAAAATTAAATGTTGAGGATTTTTTTTTACAGTTTTTTAAATAAAGTAACATTAGCTAAAAAAGCACTTTTCAAATAATAAGTTTATGATTAAACAAAGAGTGAACATAACAACAAGACACAAGGTGGTAATCCTGCATCAGCAAGGTCTCTTCTAGGCAAAAATTTCATGGCAGACAGATGTTTCAAGATGTGCTATCCAGGTTCCTCTGAAGAAACACAAAGACACAGGCAAAGTGAAGGACAAGAAACAGTGAAAGGCCACGGAAACTGTGCAGCACATGAGAGACCCTGACATCCCTTCTAAATCAGAAGAGGTCCAGCACTGCTATCAGCCCTGAACTCACATAAACCACTGGAACCCAAGTATATCCCTCTACAGTCTAGAGAAGTTTTGTCAGAAGTGGTCTTCATGGAAGAGTTGCTGCCAAACAGCCATTCCTTTTAGGTGGAAACAGAGTCAAGAGACGGGGGGTGCTGAACAATGGCAGCAAGTATTCTGGTCTGATGGGTCAAAATTAGAAAATTCTAGCTCAAACAGGAGTCCATAGAAGAGCTGGAGACGCTACATGGATGAGTGCCTGCAGCCAACAGTGAAACTCAGAAGTTACCTGCAGGTTTGGGGCTACATTTCTGCAAATGGAGTTGGTGATCTGATCAGAATAAATAATCATCAATCCTGAGAAGTGCAAGCAGATTCCGCTTTAGATTTACGTGTACCTGACAGTTTGTCAGTACTGTGCATACACATACACTCAGTAGATTCTGGTTAATTGGAACACATCGGGTTCAGTACATTTAAATGACTGCTCCAATTAGCCATTTCGTGGAAAAAGCTCAACACACACTATTAAGAGTGGGGAATTTGAGGCTTTAGCTCTTCAAAACTTCAAGGTGAGGCTTCAGTGAGAGAAAGCATAAAAGTTGTAGGCAGATTTTTCTTCCCCAACCCACCACTCTAGTATATTTATTGTTTTCCTTCCAGGTGCCAGGTTCTGGTACAACTCGGATCAAGTTCTCAGCATTCTTAAGGGTGGGCAGCCAAAGATCGTGGTCCATGTAGGTACTAATGACATTGGTAGAAAGAATGACAAATTTCTGTAAAGTGAGTTCAGGGAGTTAGGTGCTAAGTTAAAGGGCAAGACTTCCAGGGTTGTGATCTCAGGATTGCTACCCGTGCCACATACTGGTGAGGCCAGAATTAGGAAGATCATACCATTCAACATGTGGCTAAGGAGTTGGTGAGGAAGAGAATCTGTCAGATTTTTGGATCATTGGGCTCTGTTTCAGGGAAGGTGGGACCTATACAAGAAAGACTATACCCAAAATGGAAAGGGATTAATATCCTAGTGGGAAGGTTTGCTAGTGCTGCACAGTGGAATCTAGAGTTGCAGGAGGATGGGAACCAGAATGCTAGAACAGAAAGTGGAGAGGTTGTGGACAAAGATTTATTAAGACCTGAGACAAAGTCAGGAATCAATAGGTTGAGCATGTTGGGACTAATGTCCCAAGCTGTGTATATTTCAAAGCAAGAAGTATTGTATGAAAGCCAGATGAGCTCAGGGCATGGATCAACATCTGGAATTATGATTTGTAGCCTTTAATGAGACTTGTTTATAGGGGGGGGGGCAGAACATTCCTGGGTTCTGTTGTTTTAGATGCAACAGAATTAAAAGGGATTAAAAGGGAAGGGATTGCTTTAAGAGTCAGGGAAAATATCACAGCAGTGCTCAGTCAGGACAGATTGGAAAACTTGTCTAGTGATGCTTAATGGGTGGAACTGAGGAATAAGCAAGATATGACCACGTTAATGGGGCTATATTATAGACCTCCCAATAGTTTGTGGGATTTAGCAGAACAAATTGTAGAGAGATCACAGACTGTTGCAAGAAACACAAGGTTGTGATGCTATATGATTTTAACTTTCCACATATTGACTGGGACTCCTATAGCGTAAAACAACTAAATAGGATAGCTGGTCAAATATGTTCAGGAAGGCTTCCTAAATCAGTACGTAGAAATCTCAATGAGACAGTGATCTCCTAGTAGGGAATAAAACAGGGTAGGTGACAGAAGTCTGTGTAGGGGAACACTTTGCATCTAGTGATCATAGTGCCATTACTTTCAAAGACAAGGTGAAGATATGTTAAGTGCAATAGAACTGCAAGTGACAAAATTGGTCTTCTGGAAAATGAGAATGGATCCATCAATGGATGGAACCAAAAGAGATGGGGGAGGTTTTTTTTTGTATTTTTTGTATTTTCTGTATTTTCTCAGGAAAATAAATCTGTAGAAGTGAAGCAAAGCAGCATCAAGGTCATGGACACTATACAGATTAAAGAGGAGGAGCTGCATGCTGTCTTGAGATAAATTAGGGTGGGTAAAGCAACCTTGAACCCTGTGGAAAACAAGTACAGAAATTGCAGGGACCCTAGTAGAGATATTTAAATCCTTAGTGACTGTTGAGGTACTGGAGGATTGGAGGATAGCTAATGCTGTTCTACTGTTTAAGAAAGGTTCTTAAAAATAAACCAAGAAATTATAGGTTGGTGAGCCTAACATCAGTATCGGGAAAGTTATTGGTAGGTATTCTAAGGGACTGGATATATGAAAGTTTACATAGACGTGGACTGATAAGGGTCAGTCAGCATGGCTTTGTGTATGTAGGTCATGTCTAACTAATCAGAGTTTTTCCAAAGAAGTTACTAGGAAAGTTGATGAAGGCAAGGTAGTGAATACCGTCCACATGGACTTTAGCAAGGCCTTTGACAGAGTCCTGCCAGGAAGTTGATCAAGGTTCAGTCGCTTGGCATTCAAGATGAGGTAGTAAATTGGATTAAACATCGGCTTTGGGGGAGAAGCCAAAGAGTGCTAGTAGATGGTTTTCTCTCTGACTGGAGTGACTGGTGGAGTGCCATAGGGCTGTATGCTGGGTTCATTGTTGTTTGTCATCTATAATCAATGAGCTGGATGATAATGTGGTTAACTGGATCAGAAAGTTTGCAGATGACACCGACTGGACAGCAAGGAAGACTATCAGAGCTTGCAGCAGGACCTGGACCAGCTAGGTAAATGGTATTTAATGCAAACAGTTGCAAAATGTTGCACTTTAGTAGAACCAACCAGGGTAAGTATTACACAGTGAACAAGAGGGCACTGACGAGTATGGTAAAACAAAGGGATCTGGGAATACAGGTCCCTAATTCACTGAAAGTAGCATCAAGGGTAGATAGGGTAGCAATGAAAGCTTTTGGCATATTGACCTTCATAAATCAATGTACTGAGTACAGGAGAGGGGACATTATGTTGAAGTTGTATAAGACATAGTTGAGGCCTAATTTGGAGTATTATATGCAGTTTTGGTCACCTACCTACAAGAAAGATGCAAATAAGATTGAAAGAGTAGAGAAAATTTACAAGGATGTTGCTAGGACTGGAGGTCCTGAGCTTAAGGCAAGATTGAACAGGTTGGGCTTTATTCCACGGAATACAGAAGACTGACGGGAGATTTGATAGAGGTATAAAAACTCATGATGGGTATAGATAGGCTTTTCCCACTGTCATACGGAGAGACTGCAACTACAGGTCATGGGAGAAGGGTAAAAGGTGAAAAGTTTAAGGGGAACACAAGGAGAAACTTCTTCACTCAAGAAGAGTATGGAACGAGCTGCCAGAAAAAGTGGTACATGCGAGATCGATTACAACATTTTTAAAGTAGTTGCGATAGGTACATGGATGGTAGGAGTATAGAGGGCTACAGTTCAGGTGCAGGTCAATGGGAGTAGACACTTTAAATAGTATCTGCATGGACCTGAAGAGCCTGCTTCTATACTTCTGAAACAAAGCTTGAATGCTTGAAACCACAATGAGAGGAACAGTTCAAATTGTCTTACTATGTATTTCTCACTTACTATCATGTCTTAGCACTAATTAGGCACCATAGGATCTCAAAAAAAAAGGGAATCTCAGATATTTTCTTGATTAGTCTTTGTTCAAGTGTTGTCCCAAATAAGCAACTGCCCCGATTCACCAACAGACAAGGGTTTGTAGCCAAACAATTTCTAAACAGCATCATATGGCCATTGGATACTACACCATGCTTCAAGTGAACAGGTTTAAATAGTGTCAGTTGTGTATGTGCCTATGTGTGTGCAGGCGCATGTACAAAAAGCAGAGATTTTTGTCACTGATACTTGGTGAGAAATAAGCTTAACACAATTCAGAAACAGCCAGGAGTGAAAATGAAACAATTACACTACTTTGAAGTTATCGGTAATCATCTTAAATGTTACAATGAAAATGAAGATTTGGAGGATGCAATTGTCAAAAGCATGGTATGAAGGCCATCTGCCATCTGCACTAGGTACATCATGGACTGGCATGGAAAGACCAATAATCATGAACAGAAAAGACAAAAAGCAGTTGATACGGCCCAGTCTGTCACAAGTAAAGCTTTCCCCACCAACCAAAAGATCTACAAGAGCACTGTCACAGGAAAGCAGCATCTATCATTAAGTTCCCCAACATCTACACCATGCTCTTTTCTCGCTGCTGCTTTCAGGAAGGTACAGGAGCCCCAGGACTCACACCAACAGGTTCAGGAACAATTATTAGCCCTCAACGATCAGGCTTCTGAGCCAGAGTAGGTAACTTCACTCACCCCAACAATGAACTGATTCCACAACCTATGGACTCACTTTCATGAGCTCTTCCAACACATTTTCCCAATATTTATTCTGATTTTTTTTTCTTTTTAAGATCTGCGCAATTTGGTGTCTTTTGCACATTGGTTACTTGTTTGGCAGTGTGTGCAGTACGCACCTCCCCACCCCCCCCAAATCGATTCCACTGTTTCTTTGTATTTACTGTGAATGCTCACATGAAAGTGAATCTTTAGAGCAGTATATGGCAATATTAATGCGAAAAGAGTACAGAAATATGTGAGGATGTTGCCAGGTCTCAAGGGACCATGTTACAGAAAAAGCAATTGAGAAAGTTGTAACTTTATTCATTGGAGTGTAGAAAATTAAGATGTAATCTAATGGAGGCTGCTTAAAATCATGAGGGGCATAGATAGTTGAGGTAGAAACATTCCCAACATTTTAAAAAACAATTGGACATCTACCTGAATAGGAAAAGTTAAAAGGTATATGGGCCAAACATGGATAAATAAGTTAAAAGCTCAGATGGGCATCTTGATTAGCAAGGGCCATTTGGGCACAAGGGTCTATTTCCATGCTGTGTGAATCTGACCAAGTTCCCACGCTGTGAGAGCACAGCGGGGTTTATACCTGTTGTCATCAGGATTATCCTTGAGTGTACTGACACTTCTGGTCCCAGATTTCAGATACGTAGAGTGAAAGTTCCCTGAAGGATAGCTGTTACACAGACTATACAGACTTCATTGAGCAAGATCATGGAGACTGGAGACCAGGCTCTACTGAACATACATGACCAAACAGGAAGGTATACATGCAAGTGCCGCACAATGTGTGAACACATGCTCTCTCACAGACATGTGCATTTGTCCATGACACTAATGTTGGCAAAATTTCAGATGGTGACGAGGAGGTGTAGATGAGTCAGCTGGTTGAATGGTGGCAAAATAACAACCTTGCACTCAACATCAGTAAGACCAAAGAACTGACTGTGGACTTCAGGAAGAGGAAGTCAAGGGAATGCACACCAGTCCTTATTATACGATCAGCAATGGAGAGGTGAGTAATTTCAATTTCCTTGCTGTTAACATCTCCGAAGATCTTTCCTGGGCCCACATGTCAATACAATTACAAAGAAGGCACAACAGCAGCTACATTTCATTAAGAGTTTGAGGAGATTTGGTACATCACCAAAGATGCTTGCAAATTTCTATAAATATACCATGGAGAGCATTCTAACTGGTTGCATCACCATCTAGTAAGGAAAGACTACTGCACAGGATTGGAAAAAAGCTGCAGGAAGTTGTAAACTCAGCCAGTTCCATGATTGGACTCTGCATCAAAGACATCCCCAAAAGCGCTATCTCAAAAAGGCAACATCTATCATGAAGGACCACCCCATCGTTTTCTTCTCATTGTACTATCGAGAAAGTACAGGAGCCTGAAGACATGCACTCAATATTTTAGGAACAGCTTCTGCCCCACCACCATCAGATTTCTGAATGGTCAATGAACCTATGTATGCTACCTCTTTTTTTTCCTTTCGTTTGCTCTCATTTTGCACTATATATTTGTTGTTTAATTTAGTTTTTGTTATTATGTATTAAAATGTACTGCTACTGCAAAACAATACATTTCATGAGATATGCCAGTGATATTAAACCATTCTGATTCTCAAACAAAAATGTTCAAAGCCACCAGCTCCATCCAAGCCCCTCACCTAGTTACCAGGTCCAGAGCCTGGCTACACATTCCCAACCTCTAACGCCAGCTCCTACCCCAGCCACAAACCTGATCCTCGTTTCTAACCATTGATTTATACAATTGCAACATATATTTCAGTGATAGCCTATACAATAAAACAGCCAAATTATACAGATTCAATCATGAAAGATAGTTGCTTGGGCAAGACAGACATACAGCACAGAAACAGGCTCATCTTCCCACCAAGTTCATGCTGACCTTCAAGTACCCATTTACATCAACTTTACAGGAGTCTCATATTATTGTCCCCTCCGAACATTCCCCTCAACTCATCTGCACAATATGCTTTTACTTACAGAAATCAATTAACCTAACAGTTGCAGGTCTGCACATGGCAGTAAAGAAGGACATCCAGGGTAAACTTGTGAACACTGAGAAAATGGACAATCTCCAAAAAGACAACACGTCAGGGTTGAACCCAGGATACTCGGACGACAAAGAAGCAGCCCTAACAGGTGCAACAATGTCACTCATGTCAAAAACACTGGCTTAATTGGAATCCTCAAGGTAATAAATACAATGAACCAGCAAAGTGAAGATAGAGAAAAATTTATGAAACTGCAAACATCTGTGAAGAATCCAAAAAGTACTTCAAATGTAAATCAAAATAGAATGCTTAATAATTAACAATCAAATTTGTAAAATAAATAACTTGTGATGTGGTGAAGAACTGAAGACCCTGGTTGCTTATGAGTCCTCAAACTATTAATCAGGCAACCTGAGCATGCCACTTACAACGACTTGAAACTGCGCCACACTATATTCAGAAAAAAATCTGACTTTTGCAGAACAGCCAAGAATGAAATAGAGCAATAAGGCTCCCACTTTTGAAGAAAGTTAGGAGGACCAAGTACTGAAGACAAGTGATGAATGGAGATTGATGAATTAGAAGATACAGAATTGCAAAGAGATTTGAAGAGAGCACATCAATATTGTGTCACTGGATATTTGCAAAATCCATGACATTTTGGATTTCACAGATCCTGGGGGATGAATTTGGGAAGGCAGATAGGAAAATTCTCAGCACAATAAAAGACATAAAGGATCGAAATTAGGATATCTGTAACAGAATCAAATTGATATTTCCAAGATATAATCTTGGGGGCAGAAACAACCAATTTCTGATGTTTAAACCAAGTATGACAAATCAAATTATTCCTTGTTTAAATATAAAACCCCAAAAGTAATAGATTCTTTATGAAGCCATCATAACTTAGCTTTTATGTTAAAATTATACTTAAGAATTTAGTGTGCAACATTATCAAGTTTTACACAGATTCAGTCCTGAATTACTGATAGTATTGATGGGATTGAGCTAAGTTGTCAAATTGAATTACTCACTGTATTTAACCGTCATTTTTCTAAATTATTTAGTATTCTGGCTCATCAAATTTACCATACTGAATGATGACAGCCTCACCAAGTCTCTTAGCTTAGTGGTACTTTAATCTGATCATTCTTATTTTCCCTTGTCCCTTTCTCTGACCAGTCTATAATATGGATATGTTGAAAATACATTTAAAAATTGAGTTTGAACACCCCGTTTTATTCTCATTTCAGCTATTCAACTAATAAACAGGCTCTGGTCTTCAATTAAATGAAAATGAGCCATGCCAAGGAAATACTGCCTTTTGATTAAATCTCTCATATAACTGCACAGCTTGTCACTGAAAGGCAAATAACTGACTGTACAAAATGCACTGCATAAGTCCAAAGTAACAATTTTAAATGACTTAGGAGCTCTCCATTATAACATCCATCACAAAGGTCGACCACATCATGCCAAGACACAAAAATTTTACTAGCATACAGTGCACACCTTCATATCATGACAGCAAGATTCCATCATCTACAAATGCTAGGTAGTGGCACCCATTGGAAAAAACAATTTAAATATATTGTTCCTAGGTTATTGCTCCAAGAGCACTTCAATTGATATTGATTGCTGCACCCTTAAAATGATGATTTAGGTCAGAAGAGATTCTGGTGGAAATTATATTAATAGCAAATAATTTGAGAACAAATATACTCAATAACACTTAAGAGCTAACAACCCATCAAAAACAAAAGTTAGCACCATTTGCAGCGCATAGGACAATCTCAAGACACAGGAATCAAAAAGTGAAAACAGTGTATTCCAAAACAGTGGTTTCTAAAAGTCTTACAGAACATCCACAGAACTGTCAGTTACAGTAAATCTTGATTTAACAAGTTGATTACACCATCAAATCTTTAAAATTCTTCACTTTAATCATTATAAATGACCTCATTCTGTTAGTTTAAGAATCCAACATTTGTCCAAAGAATTAACTTAAGTAAAATTTGGTTCGTCAAAATGACTTGCGATGCTCTTGGCAAGGCCTAAAATATCATTCTTGTAACTAATAATCGGTAACGGTGTATTTTTTTCAGTAATTTCTGCCTCGAGTTTAAGCTTAATATAAATGAGGAAAAAGAAAGTCACGTGAATCAAAAAACCTTGATGTCAGTTACTGGTAACAGGTTATAATTTCAAAGTAGAAATGTTCTAATAAAAAAATAATGTTTTAAATAAACCACTGCAGCCACCCCAAAAATTAAATGAACAACCCTCCCCTTCCATTAACGCACATTAAAATGTTTGGAAAGTGAGCACGCGAAAAGAGAAAGAGGGAGAAAAAGTTGCTGGGAGCCGGCAATTGAGGCTCGCACCTGGGCAATGTGTTTGGAAAGCGAAGGCAAGCGGGGGAAATAAAGTTTGAGAGGCCGACTAGGCCCGAGGAGGAAGAGAAGGCGCTGCGTGTAGCGAGGGGGAGGGGGTGTGGGTTGGGGAGGGAGGGTGCCTGGCCCTTTAAACGGCCCCGATCCTCTCGCAGAGAGGAGCCGACTTGGGGGGAAAGGGGGGGGTGGCCAATGCGAATGTGCCAGAGGGAGAGACGAGCTGAAACGTCGGAACCGCCTTGGACTTTATTCCTTCCTTTCCTTCCTCCACCGGATCTATCACACGAGGGGGGGGGGGTAAAGTCCTCTCTAGACGCCGAGCCATTCCCCACCAAATAATCGGCACAAACGCCCGCTCGGCGGGCCGCCCGCCTCCTCCCCCCGCCGCGTACACATTCACTCACTCACACACAGCCGCTCACCTCGGCTCGCCCCTGCGTCTGCCTCGCCGCGCCGCTCCGCTCGCCCAGCCAAGATGGCGCTTGCTTTGGCGAGGCAGAGGTTGCGATGTCTGACAGAGGGAGCGGGGCGGCCGGTTTCGCAGCCGCTCTGCCTGAGTCCCTCCGAGCGCCGCCGCCGCCGACGACCGCCATTGCGGTTCTACTTCCAGCCCACCCAGGCCGAAGCAGCCGAGCGCCAACCCGCTTCGTTCCTGACAACTTGTCGGGAACACAGACCGCACGCTTCCTCTGTCCCAACTTTGGTACATAGCTGTGAGGAATGTTGATCCCCTCTTCCTTTAGGGTGGGTTATTTCTGAAAATTTCGATCGGGAAAAGGGTGAATTCGAAGAAAGTGGAAGAGAGGTCATCGATCGAGTCGATCATCAACTCTCATGCCTAAAACGACGGAAAATGCCGAAGTCCGTGTGACGTTGCACAGCAGGCTCAAGGATCAACCAATTAGGCGGGCGGTTTTTGTTCCTCGTGCGGCTCCGGGAAAGGAGGGGCGGAGTGCCAAAGATAGCAGAAAGGAGGGGTTTATCCTCTCGCGATATCCTCTCGCAGTTCTCTCTGGTAACGGTCGGAAATTTTCGAAAGAAAATGGGACTGCCTGTCAATCATTGAGGGAAAGGGGCGGTCCTTCAGGCGCGGCGCGGCGCGGCAGCACGTGCTTTGTGGAGGGAACTGAGCGCTCGGCGGCGACGCGATGGATGCCGCCTGGCTTCGGGGCCTATTCGGCAAGCGGGTCAGAATCACTCTCATGTGTGGGACTTATTCGGGGCGTATGCAGCAAGTGGATACTGCCACGAATTGCATCATTTTGGATCAAGGTGAGAACGCCATGCGAGCAGCCTCTGGAGTTGGAGATGTGTGGCAGTACACGACTGAATATGTGGCCGTGGTGGTGGGGCGTGGGGTAGTCACTTTCCTTTGTGGAAAGTGCCCAAAGATACTTCACGTGAATATTGGCAGGGATCAGTGCACAGAATACCATCATCCCCTCAAAGCTCCAGTCCTTTGGATGTCAGTGGCTCCTTGTGCATCAGGATCCTCACTTCCAGACCCCTGTCGGTTCAGGGTAGCAACACTTCACCAATCAGAAAGTGTTTTTATTTAATAAAGCTTGATATCTGACTTTCAGGTAGTAAATATTTTGGCATGATACCATTGTGTGTACACATGTGGAATTCTGAGGTACAATGAAGAAGTGTTTATATGTATGAGTAAACAGGTAAGTGAAAGCAGATCTCAACCCCCCATTCCCCCCCCCCATTAGCAAGATAAAGAAATGATTAGTGGCTCATCCGTCTACCATTATTGTTTGCTGTATTATCACTTTAATGAGGGGTTTTGGCTAGCACGAGTTATACAGACTAGAAACTTTAATTGGATAATACAGGATGTTGCAAGGACACAATGCTTTGGCAACAGACAGAGCTCTGTGTTTGAAATTTGCTGCAGCTCCACAACCTCTATCAGCTCAGATGTACCATATGAAAGTGTGGCTCTCAACAAGATTGCAGTGAGGGTCCTCCATCTTTTGTAGTGTTCAGGACTTCCTTCATCATGTCAGTAGGTTCCTCTCAATTTTCAGAATCATCAGTCATGCAAGTCCTGAGAGGAGATCCAGGACTACTGTTCTACTCAGATGCAGAAGGAATCTTCATTCCATTTTGTTTTACCAGTTGGGGTTGTTGGCCCTGAAGGACTGGTGGACCACTCTTAGTCTGTCCTCTACTCTTTGAGCTGTTTGCCACTGGTGACCCTACCAAGAGCCAAAGCACAAGGCCCTGACTGCAGCCAACGTAGCTCTCTGGGTCATTGAAGCACTCAAGCCTCCAAACTACAGCAGAGTTGTGGCCCTCTTGGAGGGGAACTTGAATCACCTGGATATAAAAACCACAGACCAAGTTCAGAACAATGAGAAGAGTAAAGGTGGATGTTTTATGTTTCGTATGGACTTGATGGACCCAAAGGCCAGTTGTTGTGTTGCATAGCTCCAAAATTCTCCAGACTCGGTCCTTTCTGTGTTGGCAAGTAAAATTTACAGCAGCCCATCTTTGATATGTGGGAGGAAACTGCAGCATCTAGACAAAATTCCCAAGTAGAGTGTGCAAAGTCCAAGTTCCTGAGGTCAGGATCAAACAAGGTATGACACTAGCTCTACTAGCTGCACCACCCTTTGCCCAGGTTGTGGTGATTGAAGCCAGGGATGGGTGTCCCAAAATGAATAATTGAATATTTAGAGTTAGGGGGAGAAATTTCTTCAGAGGGTGGTGAATCTTTGGAATTCTTTGCTGTTAAAGACTGAAGGCTCAGTTGCTGATCTCCTGAAGATGAAAGTCAGTAGACTTGGATATCATGGAACTGGTACTGGGAAGTGGTGCTGTGCATGCAATTATCATACCAAATGGTAGAGCTTATCAAATGGTCAGTGATATCCAACTCCTCCTCATTTGTTCTTTGGGTAAAAAGTGACATTGAGCCACATAATGTACAGGTGCAGTTGACTAAGAGACTGACTAAATAACTAGATGCCATGAGAAGTATTAGTGGAGCTAAGGACTTGGGGGGGCTGAAATTAAGCACTCTCAGCTGTGTCACTGTGAAGGTCCAGCTGCCAGTGGAGGAGCAATTTAAAAACCCAAAAGGTCTAAATTAAAGCGCTCATTTCTGTTTTGGGGCAAGAGGAGATCAAGGGAAGGAGTTGGAAACCGTAAGTTAATTTGAAATTAAAGAGTGTGGTCATGCTGATGCGTAACGAGTGAAAGCAACACACTGAGCCGAGCAGGGTCTGGTTGATCTGTTTACTGTTTTGATCCGCGTACGCTTAAGAGCCCGCTCCCAGCATCCCTCGCTCTTTGCGAGGCGGAAGTGACATCGGCTTCCAGGCCGAGGTCTGCCCCACACTCAGAGCCCTCTTGGTTGCCACTAGCTGCAGACTCACCAGTGACTGCTGGAGCCGGTTTGCCTGCCATGTGGGCGAGCCGCCACATGACCCCCCCCCCCCCCCAGAACCTGCGCCAGGAGGTGCAGAGTCCACAGCCTGCACACTCAGTTCTTTTAGGTGGCCGGCCTTGTCGTCGTGGGGGTGGCAACGCAACCGGGCTTTCAAGGTCTAGATACACCGGTTTGAGATGGCCACTTGCTTGCGTCTGTACTTATTCCAAGTACTTCGCTTGCGTCTATGCTCATTCCGAGTATTTCACGTGCTTAACTATGCAATAGCCAATCAATGAGTTTGAATCGGTAACCATATTTGCGAATGTAGTACCCCGCTTTTGGGTATAAGTATGACCTTTGTAAACCGACAAATTGGGAGTTGGCTACCTTACACCCAAAGTGCGTGGGGCTGCGAACTCCTCTCTGAATAAAAACCACTTCAGAGGTAATTTCGTGTCTCTGGTGTTTTTTTCCTCAACTGAGCAGGTTAACAATTTCAATTGAACAATGCAACCGGGCTTTCAAGGTCTAGATGCGCCAGTTTGAGACGGTAAATGGCAAAAGTCTCTTCAGGACCGCCGATGTCGAGAACGCAGTTCGTCCCAATATGGCGCACCACCTTGTAAGGTCCTTCGTATGGTCGCTGCAGGGGTGGTCTGTGTGCGCCTCAGCGAACAAAAACATACTTGCTCTGTTGTAGGTCCTTGGACTCAAAAGAGGGTGTTGTTCCATGAGGGGACGTCGGGACTGGGGCAAGTGTTCCAAGCTGCTTCCGGAGTTTAGTTAGGACCGTCATAGGTGTGTCCTCCTGGCCACGGGGTGCTGGCACAAACTCACCGGGAACTGTGAGCGGGGCACCGTAAGCAAGTTCGGCTGATAATGCGGCCAGGTCCTCCTCGAATGCCGTGTGGATACCAAGCAGCACCCAGGGGAGTTCGTCAACCCAGTCTGGCCGTCAGAGGCGTGCCATCAGGGCTGACTTCAAGTGCCTGTGGAAACGTTCTACCAGGCCGTTGGACTGCGGGGGGTAAGCAGTTGTTTGGTGGAGCTGGGTTCCCAGGAGTTGTGCCAGTGCAGACCACAAAGCTGATGTGAACTGCACACCCCTGTCTGAAGTGACGTGGGCTGGAAGTCCAAACCATGCCACCCACATGGTAATCAGGGCTCTGGAGCATGTCTCCATGGCCGTGTCAGCGAGTGGGCTGACGATGTCCACCTGGACATGTTCAAACCTTCTATGTGCCGGCTAGAAGGGTTGTGGTGGGGCCCTCACATGCCGCTGGATTTTGGAGGTTTGACAGTGCGTACGTGTCCTGGCCCAGTGCCCGACCTGCTTGCGTAGGCCGTGCCACACAAACCTGACTGCGATCAGCCAGATGGTCGCCCGGATGGAAGGGTGGGCTAAACCGTGCAAGGCGTCGAAAACACGGCGCCTCCAAGCGGTTGGGACAATGGGCCGCGGTTGCCCGGCAGACACATTGCAAGGAGCTCATTACCTTCGGGCCCAATGGGTATGTCTTCGAGGCGGAGTCCTGAGACTGCGGTTCAGTACGCCAGCATCTCGCTGTCCAGTCATTGCGCCTTTGCTAACGCCACATAATCCACCCCTGGAGACAGAGAGTGCACTGACTGGACAGACGTGCGTGACAGTGTGTCCGCTACCACGTTGTTCTTCCCAGAGATGTGCTTGATCGTAGTGGTAAACTCCGAGATGTATGACAGGTGGCGTTGCTGGTGGCCTGACCACGAGTCCAACACTTTGGCAAACGCGAAAGTGAGGAGCTTGTGGTCTGTGAAGACTGTGAACTCCCTCCCTTCCAGGAAATACCTGAAGTGCCGGATGGCAAGGTACAGGGCCAGCAGCTCCCTGTCGAAAGCGCTGTACTTAAATTCCGGGGGTCGTAGGTGCCGGCTAGAAAAAGTGAGCGGCTTCCACTGGCCTTCGATGAGCTGCTCGAGCTCGCCGCCAACTGCCGCGTCGGAGGCATCCACAGTGAGGGCAGTGGGGACGTCGACCCGGGTGTGGACCAGGAGCATGGCGTTTGCTAGCATGTTCTTGACTTGTTTGAAAGCCACCATCGTCTCCTCTGTCCAGGTGACCTCTTTGACTTTGCCGGACATCAAGCTGAAAAGGGGCCGCATGATCTGGCCGCTGAGGGCAGGAAGCAGTGGTAAAAGTTAACCATCCCAACAAATTTCTGTAGGCCTTTAACAGTGCTGGGTCTGGCGTATCGGCAGATGGCTTCAACTTTTGCTGGCAGGGGCACAGCTCCATGGCAGTTGATCCGGTGTCCCAAGAAGTTGATGGCGGGTAGGCTGAACTGGCACTTGGTGGGGTTGATAGCCAGGCTGTAGTCACTTAGGCGGCGGCAGAGCAGGCGTAAATGTGCTAGGTTTTCCTGGCAGGAGCAGCTGGCGATAAGTATGTCATCCAGGTAGATGAACAGAAAGTCCCTACTACATCCATCAGGCGCTGGAATGTCTGCGCCACGTTTTTGAGCCCAAACAGCATCCTGAGGAACTCGAACAGGCCAAAGGGGGTAATGAGGGCCATCTTGGGTACATCGTCCGGGTGGACTGGGATCTGATGATACCCTCAAACTAGGTCAATCTTTGAAAAGATGCACATGTGTTGCCTTTATGGCAATTATTTAGTTTATAATATTTTCGCTTAGTAATTCATTTGTTAGTATTTTCTAGTTAGAATTAGAAATGTTTAAAGTATAGTCATTGCCTGTAAAATATATTGGCGTGTGATGACATCACATCCGGTTTCTCCGCGTCTTGTGGGAAAATACCGGTTTGAGATCGACGTGAGGGCGGGGGCTCACCACGAGGCAGACCCGAGCAGAAGTTGTTTTGCAAGCATTAGAAATCACAGTGAGAGCAATGCTGTAAGTTAATAGCTAATCGATATGTTGAATTAAAACGTTAACGCCGATCATGTTAAAAGTAACGACGGTCGATAATGTTTATGTTTTCGTTAGTTAAAGAGTTTCGGATAGTTTGCATTGAAGTGTATTTAAAGTAGCCAATGGCGTAGGTAAATTCTGCCTGTATACTGCACTTTAATGTAATGTAGTTATAGTTACTTTTACAAGTATTTACAATGGAAATGTGATATCCTGAAGGGAACAAATACTGTATCAATCTTGTATTGTTTTATCAACAGTTTTCACCATATGTTAATGTGAAGAGTGAACAGTAAATGGTTAATCTTACTGCGACCTTGTTTCATTGACTGTGGTTTATCTCGGTGTTTCATTCGGCGTTTCATTACACCCGAGCGAGAACGCTACAGCGCGCCCTGTGCAGGTTGGCCATAAAGTCCTGGATGTGTCCAGGACCAGATAGTGATCGGACGTGGTGGCGTTGTTCAGCCTCCTCTAGTCACCGCACGGTCTCCACCCTCCCGTGGACTTGGGCACCATATGGAGTGGGGAGGCCCATGGGCCGTCGGAACGCCGCACAATCCCATCTCCATTTTCTTGAATTCCTCTTTCGCGAGGTGGAGCTTGTCAGGTAGTAGCCTGCAGGCCTGGGCATGAAAGGGAGGTCCCTGCCTGGGGATGTGGTGCATCACGCCATGCTTGGGGGCTGTTGAGGAAAGCTGCAGCGTGATGATAGATGGGAATTCCAATAACAATCTGGCGAACTCATTGTTGGAATACGTGATGGAGTCCAGGTGTGGGGCCGGTAACCTGGCCTCACCAAGGGAGAAAGTCTGGAACATCTTTGCAGCGACCAGTCATTGTCCCTTCAAATCCATGAGCAGACAGTGTACGAGGAGGAAGACCGTACCTAACAATGGCTGTGATACTGCAGCCAGCGTAAATGTCCATGTAAAACAGCTGGAACTGAACTGGAAGGGGATGGGTCTGGTGCCGTAGGTGTGGATGGTGCTACCCGCCCCCGTGTCCACCAGGAATCTACGCCTGGAGTGTTTGTCCCAAATGTAGAGGAGGCTATCACAGTGTCCAGCTGCCATAGCCATCAGCAACAGCTGGTCCTGGCGTTTTCCCTGAAACGAGAATGATGGTCAGCAGCGGCAGGCCCCAGAACCCCATCTTTGATGATAAAAACACCAAGACTCAGAAGCGGTGCCGTCCCTTGGTGTGGGTGTTACGTGCTCCGCTGCTGGGGTGTGGGAGGGCTGGGCTTTTGGCCGTGCCACAGCACTAATTTCAGTGGTGGTTCTGCCATTTTGTTTGGTGCGCCAAAGCACGTCCACGCAGGCAGCCACCCTGCACCGGTCACCGAAGTCTTCATTTGCTAGCAGGATGCGGATGTCTTCTGGCATTTGCTCCAAGAAGATCTGTTCAAAAAGGAGGCAAGGCTTATGGCCGTCTGCCAGTGCTGGCACGTTGCTCAACGGGGCTGATGGCGCACAGTCCCCCAGGCCATCCATATGCAGTAAACGCGCAGCCCATTTGCGGCGGGAGAGGCCAAATGTGCAGATTAACAGGGCCTTGAGTGCCTTGGACCTGTCTGTTGCTGGGGCTGATGCAGAAAGTCGATAACGCAGCCCTCTGTCTCCTGGGCAAGGGCGCCCAGCACGTAGTAATACCTGCTGGCATCTGAGACAATTTGCCTGACCTGGACCAGACCAGGGGTTGAGTGGTGCACAAGGTTGGCAGTTTAACGGAAACTGCATTCTGCAGGGCCGAGTCGTTCATCCTGGGTCCAAATGCTGTTGGACCGTGGGTGTCACCAATGTGGTTGAGCTGATACGCAACGAGTGAAAGCAACACACTGAATCGAGCAGGGTCTGGTTGAACTGCTTACTGTTTCAAATCCACGCGCACTTAAGTACCTGCTCCCAGCATTCCCTGCTCTGCGGGGCAGAAGTGAGGTCGGCTTCCAGGCCGAGGTCTGCCCTGCACTCAGAGCCCCCTCAGTTGCTGCTGGCTGCAGACTCGCCCGCGACTGCTGGAGCCGGTCCGCCTGCCGTGTGGGCGAGCCACCACAAGAGTTTTAAAACTGGAAGCTAGAGTTGGTCAGTAAGCACAACGTCAGGTATCTTCCAGGTTATGAACAGAACAGTTACTGAGTTAATGATTGAAACTGGGCAATCCTATCGAGGTGAATTTAATGGTTTTAAGGATGACGATTAGGCGCTCTGAACATCATCTGGGATCAATGTTTTACCAAGGTTCAAAGACACTTTCCTCGAGGTTGTATGAGTGCGCCGCCGCGTGCTAACTGAAATGCTCTTGCGCACATAGCCTTTGTCACCACACAGCTGAAATTTACTTTTGTCGGCAGCTTTCGGGCTGTGTAGTAAAAAAATTCGTGCTCCAAGCAATGGTTATTCTGCACAGCTGTTTTAAATTTTAAAAATACAGGGCAATGCTGTAATTAAAGATTTTGATCAGTTTTGTACAGTTATACAGGGGTGCTACAGTAGCGTGGCAGTTAATGTGATGCTATTGCACCTCAGGGCATCAGAGTTCAATTACGATGCCATCTCGAAGGAGTTTGTATGTTCTCCCTGTAGCCAAGTGACTTTTCCTCCTGGTGCTCCAGTTTTCTCCTGCAATTCAAAGGCCTACTGGTTAGTAGGTTAATTGGTCATTATATGTTGTCCCATGACTAAGATGGGGTTAAATAGGTGGGTTGCTAGGCACCATGGCTAATTCCACACGGTATCACCAAATAAGTAAGTTGCAAGGAGCAGAAGAGGAATCAGTGCCTGTGTCTAGTTTGTGATGTCCAAAGAAGGCAGATTCGTTGTTTGATTACTTTGGGATCGACAGGTGAGGTGCCGAGACAACTGGGTTTACGGATGCAAACAGCACTGTGTTCCTGAAGATGTGGAGCATCGTGCAGATGAGAAAATTGGGGGGACAAGGATGATAAATGTAGGTTCAGAACCAGGGAGAAAATAAATAACTGGTGATTCTATTTATCCATAAATTCAACTAGATCTTGGCAAACAGTGGTGAAGCATTGGAAGAGAATGGTGTAGTCAACAAAGTTAAAGGCTGCAGATGCGTCAAGAAGGACAGTGGCCTGAATTATCTTTACAATGCTATTCAGAGAGAAGTCAAGAGTAAGAAGAGTAGTTTGATGAGATAGGAAGAGAGAATGAAATAGAGAGGGGTCATGAGAGATGCTAGAAAAGTAAGGTGATGAAGCAGAGCGAAATGCACTGTTTCATGAAGTTCCTTTTTTTGCTATTTATCTCTACCTATTCTAATTCAATCCTGTTTTAAATAAAAATCTGAAACTGGGGTATAGAAGCAGAAAATGTTGTCTTTCAACATCTGGAGAGCGAAATAGTGTTAGCATTTTGATTCCATAACTTGAAAACTGAGAGAACAGTTTTGTTTTAAATTTAAGTGGGGAGAGGGTGGAGAGAGCCTGAAAGGTCCTGGTCTCCACTTTATCACAGATATGCCCTTTGTTTTCCACTCTCCCCGATCTGCAACTTAAAACCATACTGTTTCTGCTTTTTCCCAGTTCCTTTGAAAGGTCATTGACTTTAAAATATTAATGCTATTTGTGTCTCCACAGTTCTGCTGAATCTCAGAATTTTCAGCTTTTATGGCAATTGTCTGAAACTGTTTGTTTCATATGTTCTCAGCAGATTTTTTGCCAGACCTAAAGTTACACTTCATATTTTCCACACTTTGATTCCAATTCCAAAATAATATAAAGGGAATGAATGACCACTGTGCTCTACCTGAAAATCCTTGGGCGAAAATAATCAAATCACAGCATATACTGTGTCTTGTATCATCATCAAAACCAGTTTTAGTTTTGTCAGCTGTGGAGAAAATGAACCAAATTAAATGAGGGGGATTATAAGTGGCATATTTTGGCAAATGTTCTGTTTATGAAAAATATATAATATATGTAATATCCACTAGGAATTATGAAAGTAAAGTTACAATATTGTGAGTGAAAATAGTCACAAAGCAAAATGTGATAAATACAAAATGCTTTATAGTGATTATCAGAATACTGACTCCTATCTTAAGGTAGGTGGGATTCGGAGTAGAAACTTTGCATGCCAAGGATATAAGCTTGAAATTAGATTTGTGCTGTATCACAACTGTAGGAGGGCTTTACACAAATAACCGCTCAGCAGATTAAAAAAATTGATTTAGTTTAATTATACTCATTTTTCAAATGAGATTTTTTAAGGGTTTTTAAGAGCCAATGTAGCGAAGGAAAAGTTGGGGAGCAGTACCAGTATAGATTCGGAGCATAGACTGTTCCGCATAACCCATGAAGAGACAGGCATAGCTAGGGCCCATGCAAGTGCCCATAGCTACACCCTTGGTCTGAAGAAAGTGAGAAGAGCCAAAAGAGAAGCTATTAAGTATGAGTACCAGTTCCACCAACCAGAGGAATGTGGTGGTGATGGGGAACTGGTGAGGTCTATTATCAAGAAAGTAGCAGAGGGCTTTGAGGCCTTCTTGATGGGGAATGGAAGTGTATAAGGATTGGACATCCTTGGTGAAAATGAAGCGGTTAGGACCAGGGAACTAGAAGTTATTGAAGAGGTGGTGGGCATGGGATGTATCCTGGATGCAGGTGGGGAGCGACTGAACTATGGGTGACAAAATGGAGTCCAGGTAGGCAGATACAAGTTTGGTGGGGCCGGAGCCCGCTGAAACTATGGGCCTACCAGGACAGTCAGGTTTGTGGATCTTGGGGAGGAGGTAAAACCGAGCAGCATGGGGCGTGGGAATTGAGTTTTTTGGCTGAGGGTGGAAGGTCTCCGGAGCTGATAAGGGCAGTGATGGTATGGGAGACAATGGTTTGATGTTTTTTGGTGGGGGTCCTGTTCCAGGGATAAGTAAGAGGTGTCAGAGAGCTGCCGTTTGGCCTCAGTGAGGTAGCAGTCCGTCTGCCAGACTACTACGGCACCACCTTTGTCTGCGGGTTTGATGGTGAGGTTAGGATTAGTGCAGAGAGACTGGAGGGCAATGCATTCAGAGGGAATGAGGTTGGAACAGGAGAGAGGAGTTGTGAAGTTGAGACGGTTGATGTCTCGGCGACAGTTGGAGATGGAAAGAACGAGTGCAGGTGGAAGGCCTGATGGGGTGTCCAGGAGGAAGAGGAGGGTTGAAGACGGGAGAAGGGGGTCATCAATGGGGGAGGGGAATCCTTGTTAAAGTAGTAGGCTCGGAAACGTAGGCGATGGAAGAAGAGTTCAGCATCGTGCCTGGCACGGAACTCACTGAGGTGTGGATGGAGGGGGTCAAAAGTGAGGCCCTTGCTAAGTACAGAACACTCTGCCTCGGAGAGGAGAAGGTCAGAGGGGATGGTGAAGACATGGCAAGGTTTGGGGCTGGAGTCAGAGGAGGGTAAAGAGAGAGAGGAATAAGATGAGCGATAGGACCCAGTGGCAGTAAGAGCAGTCCCAGTCTGGAGAGGGTCAGGATCTCGGCCTGAGCTGGATCTGGAGCTAGGGGTGTCGGAGCCCATGGCCTGCAGGGCACCAGAACTGAGGTCAGAGTTGGAAGCGAGTGAATCCATGGCACGCCGAGGGCTGGTGCCCATGTCCTGGAGACTGTGGTTCCAGTCGGGGTCAGAGTCAGAGGCGGATGAGTCTTTGGCCTTCCACCCTCCCCCTACCTTCTTTATAGGGCCCCTGTCCCCTCCTTCAGTCCTGAAGAAGGGTCTTGGTCCAAAATGTTGACTGCTCATTTCAACAGATGCTGCCCAACCTGCTGAGTTCCTGCAGCGTGTTTGTATGCGTTGATTTGACCACAGCATCTACAGTGTACTTTGTGTTTACTATTCGTTACTCTGCTACGAAGTCTCTTCGAGGAATGCCTACCCTGAAGAAGTTTAAATCTTCTCTTCGATGGGAGTTCAGTAAGAGCTTTTCTCACTGCTCACCCTCTGTGATCGCCGCCTCTCTTCGAATCTTTGATCATGTCCTGACCCAGACACAGTACCACAGCCGCGTCTCGTTTTTGGGAACGTGTCTCTGCTGCCATCTCTGGTACCTCAGTTTTATTGACCATTGCTCCCGCCGGATTCTCCAAGCCACGCTCATCGCCATGCGGAGATACCTACTGTCTCTCTCTCTCTGCCGCCACTGCTGGCCTTGCTCTCCACCTTCTGCAATGGACCTTCCCTACACTTCATTCTCCGCTGGATTCACGCCTCCAACTGCTGTTTCTTCTCCTTCCTCATATCCAAGAAGGATCACAAGCTCGCCCGCCTGCAGCCCATGATGACGACCGCCTCCAGCCCAGACCCTGACCCCTTGGACTTCGACTTCTCAGGCCTTCGGCAGGCCAAAGACTCATCCGCCTCTGACTCTGACCCCGACTGGAACCACAGTCTCCAGGACATGGGCACCAGCCCTCGGCGTGCCATGGATTCACTCGCTTCCAACTCAGACCTCAGTTCTGGTGCCCTGCAGGCCATGGGCTCCAACACCTCCAGCTCTAAATCCAGCTCAGGCCGAGATCCTGACCCTCTCCAGACCGGGACTGCTCTTACTGCCACTGGGTCCTATTGCTCGGCTTATTCCTCTGCTATCCCCTATCCTCCAACCTTCCCTCCACCCCTCATCCCCCCCATTCCTCTGATCCCTCATCCTCCCCTCAGCCCACTCTTCCTGAACATCCCAACCCCCCCTTCTGAGACCTCCCACTCTTTACCCTACTCTGACTCCAGCCCCAACCCTTGCCAAGTCTTCACCATCCCCTCTGACCTTCCCCTCTCTGAGGTAGGGCATTCTGTGCTTAGCAAGGGCCTCACTTTTGTCCCCCTCCATCCACACCTCAGTGAGTTCCGTGCCAGGCACGATGCTGAACTCTTCTTCCATCGCCTACGTTTCTGAGCCTACTACTTTAACAAGGATTCCCCTCCCCCTATTGATGACCCCTTCTTCCGTCTTCAACCCTCCTCTTCCTCTTGGACACCCCCACCCAGGCCTTCCACCTGCACTCGATCTTTCCATCTCCAACTGTCGCTGAGACATCAACTGTCTCAACTTCACCACTCATCTCTCCTGTTCCAACCTCACTTCCTCTGAATGTATTGGCCTCCACTCTGTCCATACTAACCCTAACCTCACCATCAAACCCGCAGACAAAGGTGGTGCCGTAGTAGTCTGGCAGACGGACCTCTACCTCACTGAGGCCAAATGGCAGCTCTCTGACACTTCTTACTTACCCCGGAACAGGACCCCACCAGAAAGCTTCAAACCATTGTCTCCCGTACCATCACTGCCCTTATCAACTCCGGAGACATCCATCCTCAGCCAAAAAACTCAATTCCCACACCCCACGCTGCTCGGTTTTACCTCCTCCCTAAGATCCACAAGCCTTATCCAGCTAAGATCCAGCTATGCCTGCTATGCGTGGGTTATGCGGACCAGTCTATGCTCCAAATCTATTCTGGTACTGCTCCCCAACTTTTCCTTCGCTACATTGGTGCTGCTTCCTGCACCCATGCTGAGCTTGTCAATTTCATCGACTTTGCCTCTAACTTTCACCCAGCCCTCAAACTCACTTGGTCCATCTCGGACACTTCTCTCTCCTATCTCGATCTTTCGAGACAGACTGTCCACTGACATCTTCTGTAAACCCACTGACGTCTCATAACTACCTCAACTATACCTCTTCCCACCTGGCCAAATGTAAAAATGCTATTCCCTGTTTCCAGTTCCTCCGTCTCTGCCGCATCTGCTCCCAGGATGAGGCTTTCCGTTCCAGGACATCTCAAATGTCCTCTTTAAGAATCGTGATTTCCCTTCTGCCATCATCAATGATGCCCTCACCGGCATATCCTCCATTTCCCGCACTTTGGCCCTCACCCCATCCTCCCGACACCACAACGGGGACCGTGTTCCCCTTGTCCTCAACTACCACCCCACCAGCCTCCAGATCCAGCATATTATCCTATGCAACTTCCACCACCTTCAACAGGACCCCATCACTAAGCACATCTTTCCCTCTCTACCGCTCTCCGCTTTTCACAGGGATTGTTCCCTCTGTGACTGCCTGGTCCACACGTCCCTCCCCACAGATCTCCCACCTGGTACTTATTCCTGCAAGCATAAGTGCTACACCTGTCCCTACACTTCCTCTCTTACCACCATTCAGGGCTCCAAACAGTCCTTCCAGGTGAGGCAACACTTCACTTGTGAGTCTGTTGGGGTCATCTATTGCTCCCGGTGTGGCCCGAGACCCGACGCAGATTGGGAGACCGCTTCGTCAAGTACCTCTGCTCCATCCGCCACAACAGATAGGATCTCCTGGTTGCCACCCACTTCAACTCTGCTTCACATTTCCATTCTGATATGTCCACACATGGCCTCCTGTACTGCCATGATGAGGCCAAACTCAGGTTGGAGGAGCAACACCTCATATACCGTCTGGGTAGTCTCCAGCCCCTTGGAATGAACATTGAATTCTTCAACTTCCGGTAATTTTCTCCCTCCTCCCATCCCACTTTAACTCTGCCTCCTCTTCCAGCTGCCTATCACCTCTCTCATGATTCTGCCTTATACTACTACTCACAGTGCTTTCCCCTTACATTCCTCCTTCACCTTTCCTGCCTATCTCCTACCCCACCCATTGATCTTTCCTCTGATTGGTTTTTCACCTGGCACCTTCCACCCTCCCCCCTCACCTTTATAGGGCCCCTGTTCCCTCCTCCTTCAGTCCTGACGAAGGGTCTCGGCCCGAAACGTTGACTGCTTGTTTCTACAGATGCTGCCCAACTTGCTGAGTTCCTCCAGCGTGCTTGATTTGACCACAACATCTGCAGTGTACTTCGTGTTCGTAATAAGTTGGCTTGCAGGTACAATAGGTTATTCAGAAGGCAAACGGAATATTAGAGGGATTGAGTACTGGTGAGGCCAAACCTGGAGTAATGTGTGCAGTTCGGGTCTCCATACTTGAGAAAGGATATACTGGCTTTGGAAGCAGTGCAAAGGAGGTTCACCAGGTTGATTCCAGAGATGAAGGGGTTTATTTATGACGAGAGATTGAGTTGCCTGGGGCTATACTCTGGAATTCAGAAGAATGAGAGGGGATCTTATGGAGACATACAACATTTTGAAAGGGATAGGTAAGATAGAAGTAGAAAACTTGTTTCCATTGGTAGGTGAGACTAGAAATAGGGGACATTGCCTCAAGATTCAGGGGAGAAGATTTAGGACAGAGATGAGGAGAAACTGTTTTTCCCAGAGACTGGTGAATCTGTAGAATTCTCTGCTCAGGGAAACAGTTGAGGCTTCTTCACTAAGTATATTTAAGATACAGTTAGGTAGATTTTTACATAGTAAGGGAATTAAAGGTTGTGGGGAAAAGGCAGGTAGATGGAGCTGAGTTTACGGACAGGTCAGCCATGTTCTTATTGAATGGAGGGGACAGGCTCAGTGGGCCAGATGGCCTACTCCCGCTCCTATGTTCATGATGTCTTATGGCATCAGTTCTGTGCCAGCAGTGAGAACAATTCCATTGTCCCCATCAACTTTATCTCCCAAGCTCTGCAGATTACAGGTAGTCCCCGAGTTATGAACATCTGACTTCCAGACAACTCATACTTATGAACCGAGGAAGGAGAACGCCGTCCACCATTTTAAGTCAGATCGTGACACCGCCCGCCATTTTAAGTCGTTGCCGTTAACACTGTGTTGAGTGTTTAACTTTGTATTTGGCTTAAATTTTTCTTAGTAAGATTCACCCTGACCCCACCCCCCCCACCCCCGTTCCGGTCAGCTGGTGGCGCAATGAGATCAGCGCTGGGCTGGAGAATGGAAGTTCCCAAGTTTGATTTAGTAACAGACCGCTCCCGTGCTGGGTTGATGTCAATCCAGTGACTCCAGTACCATCCGTGCCAGGTTGATGTCGAGCTCACAACTCGACCTCGTAAAAAAAAAACACTGTGACCTCCAGTTTAAATTCCCATGCGGAATATTGTGGAGGATCAAATACCCAAACCCAGCACAGCCCCCACTTGTCTTAGTTTAGTGGAGTTTAGGACCTGGGGAATTCAGTGCGGTGGTCCTAGGACTCAGCAGACCTCAGGAGCCGGCGTAGCTTGGGACCCGCGACTGCAATGTTTCTGTTCCATTGACGGGAAACGATCACGATTGAAAATAAAGTGGAAATAATAATAAAGTGTTTGGAAAGAGGTGAAATGCCATTGGTCATTGGAAAAGCGTTGGGCTACAGTTGGTCAACGAACGGAACAATTTTAAAGGATAACAGATAAAGTGGGAATAACGGAGCATGTGAAAGGCCCTGCCCTGATGAAAGCTAGAATTATTACTAAGCAACGCAGTGGTTTAATTATTAGAATATATTCATTTCTTAAGTGTTTTATATACATAGAAAGGTGAAATATATACTATATACCAAGACAAACGTTTGACTAACTGACGCTAAATAATAGCGGATGTACTTGTTCCGACTTACATACAAATCGGACTTAAAGATGGACTCAGGAACGGAACTCGTACGTAACCCGGGACTGCCTGTATTAGTTTTCTCTAATTTAACTATCCACTTTGTTTTGCTAGACATTGATTTGATTACTGCTATAACCAGTGAATTCTAAATTGCGACATTAATTTTAAAGATGTTTTTCCTCACGTCCCTCTTGTATCTTTAGCTCCCTGTTTTAAAACCTTTCCTTTGGTGCTGCTGGAAACTGTTTCCCTCTATCTACATTATCTGTACCAATCAAAATTTTGTATACATCCATCAAATTTTCTCTTGCCCTCTGTGCCCTCAGGAAAATCAAGACCACCACCTCCAAACTAAAACTTTATCCCCTGGTATTGTTCTGGGGAAATATTTTCTGCCTCAGGAGTTCAGCATGCTAAGGATTATGTTTTATTCTTGTGTGCTTAAGTGATGAGTTCCAAATTAACTCTTTGATTTTTATCTGCAGTTGAATATTTGGATCATAAGCTAAAGCTGCCTGGTGTCAGAATATTTTATGGGTATGAGATCAAAAATGGTAAGCATTTCTTTGCTACTTTTATACTTTGGTTCTTCAATGAAATAATGTAGTTCGCCATTGTTGTCAGAGGTCCTGGGACTAGAACTGAGTTGTTTCCTGCTAAATGGTATTGGCAGAATTAACAATAAGTATTCCTGCTTGAGTACTATTTGGGGGGGGGGGGACTACCTGGGGAAGCAACAGTGGCCGTGTCTCTGGCACAGAGTCTGGCCCTGTGTCTTGGAAGGATAGAGAAAGGAAGAGGATGGCAGCAGTGATAGGGGACTCTAAAGTTAGGGGGTCAGACAGGTGATTCTGTGGATGCAAGAAAGAAACACGGATGGTAGTTTGCCTCCCAGGTGCCAGGGTCCAGGATGTTTCTGATCGCGTCCATGATGTCGTGAAGTGGAAAAGTGAACTACCAGAGATCGTGGTACATATTGGTACTGACAACATAGGCAGAAAAAGGGAGGAGGTCCTGAAAGCAGACTACAGGGAGTTAGGAAGGAAGTTGAGAAGCAGGACCACAAAGGTAGTCATCTCGGGATTACTGCCTGTGCCACGCGACACAGTATAGGAATAGAGTGAGGTGGAGGATAAATGTGTGGCTGAGAGATTGGAGCAAAGGGCAGGGATTCAGATTTCTGGATCATTGGGACCTCTTGGAGGATGCATGACCTGTACAAAAAGGACAGGTTGTGGTTGAATCCAAGGGTGACCAATATCCTGGCTGGGAGGTTTGCTAAAGCTATTGGGGAGAATTTAAACTAGAATTGCTGGGGGGGGGGGAACTGAACTGAAGAGATGGAAGAAGGGGTGGTCGACTCACAAATAAAGACAGCTTTGAGACAGTATGAGAGGGAGGATAGGCAGGTGATAGAGAAGGGATGTGCACAAACCAATGGTTTGAAAAGTGTCTATTTTAATGCAAGGAGTATTATGAACAAAGCAGATGAGCTTAGAGGGTGGATCAGTACTTGGAGCTATGATTTTTGTGGCCATTACAGAGAATTGGATGGTTCAGGGGCAGGAATGGTTACTTTGAGTGCCAAGCTTTAGATGTTTCAGAAAGGACATGGTGGGGGCTTGGTACTACTGATCAGAGATAGTGTCACAGCTGCAGAAAAGGAGGAAGACATGGGGGGGATTGCCTACGGAGTCTCTGTGGGTGGAAGTTGGAAACAGGAAGGAGTCAATAACTCCACTAGGTGTTTTTATAGACTACCCAATAGTAACAGGGACATCGAGGAGCAGATAGGGACTCAGATTCTGGAAAGGTGTAATAATAATAAGGGTTGCCATTGTGGGAGATTTTAATTTCCCAAATATTGATTGATATCTCCTTAGAGCAAGGGGTTTAGATGGGATGGGGTTTGTTAGGTGTGTTCAAGAAGGTTTCTTGACACAATATGTAGATAAGCCTACAAGAGGAGAGGCTATACGTGACCTGATACTGGGAAATAAACCTGGTCAGGTGTCAGGGAGAGCATTTTGGAGATAGAGATCACAGTTCTATCTCCTTTACCATACCTTTGGAGGGAGATAGGAACAGACAAGTTAGGAAAGTGTTTAATTGGAGTAAGGGGAAATATGAGGCTATCAGGCAAGAACTTGGAAGCATAAATTGGGAAAAGATGATCTCAGGGAAACGGAAGAAATGCAGCAAATGTTCAGGGGATATTTGCGTGGGGTTCTGCGTAAGTATGTTTCAATGAGACAGGGAAAGGATGGTAGGGTTCAGGAACTGTCATTTACAAAGACTTTTGTAAATTTAGCCAAGTAGAAAAGAAGAGCTTACAAAAGGCTCAAAAAAACTAGGTAATGATAGAGATCTTGAAGATTATAAGGCTAGCAGGAAGGAGCTTAAGAAAGAAATTAGGAGAGCCAGAAGGGGCCATGAGAAGGCCTTGGCAGGCAGGATCAAGGAAAACCCCAAGGCATTCTGCAAGTATGTGAAGAGAAAGAGGATAAGACGTGAGAGAATAGGAGCAATCAAGTGTGACAGTGGAAAAGTGTGTATGGAACCAGAGGAGACAGCAGAGGTACTTAATGTGTACTTTACTTCAGTATTCACTCTGGAAAAGAATCTTGGCGATTTTAGGGATGACTTGTACTGGTCTGAAAAGCTTGAGCATGTAGATATTAAGAAAGAGGATGTGCTGGAACTTTTGGAAAGCATCAAGTTGGATAAGTCACTGGGATCGGGTGAGACGTACCTCAGGCTACTATGGGAGGCAAGGGAGGAGATTGCTGAGCCTCTGACGATGATCTTTGCATCATCATTGGGGACAGGAAAGGTTCCTGAGGATTGGAGGGTTGCGGGTGTTGTTGCATTATTCAAGAAAAGGAGTAGAGGTAGCCCAGGAAATTATAGACCAATGAGTCTTACTTCAGTGGTTGGTAGGTTGATGGAGAAGATCCTGAGAGGCAGGATTTATGAACATTTGGAGAGGCATAATATGATTAGGATAGTCAGCATGGCTTTGTCAAAGGCAGGTCGTGCCTTGAATTTTTTGAGGATGTGACTAAACATATTGATGAAGGTAGAGCAGTAGATGTAGTGTATATGGATTTCAGCAAGGCATTTGACAAGGTAACCCATGCAAGGTTTATTGAGAAAGTAAGGAGGCATGGGATCCATGGGTACATTGCTTTGTGGATCCAGAATTAGCTTTCCCACAGAAGGCAAAGAGTGGCTGTAGACAGGTCATATTCCGCATAGAGGTCAGTCACCAGTGGAGTGCCTCAGGGATCTGTTCTGGGACCCCTGCTCTTTGTGGTTTTTATAAATGACCTGGATGAGGAAGTGGAGTGATGGGTTAGTAAATTTGTTGATGACACAAAGGTTGGAGGTGTTGTTGATAGTGTGGACTGTCAGAGGTTACAGTGGGACATTGATAAGATGCAAAACTGGGCTGAAAAGTGGCATATGGAATTCAACCCAGATAAGTGTGAGGTGGTTCATTTTTGTAGGTCAAGTATGATGGCAGAATATAGTATTAGTGGTAAGACTCTTGGATGATAGAAGTGTGTATGAGATGATGAGAAGCATTGATTGTGTGGATAGTCAGAGGTTTTTCCCCAGGGCTGAAAAGGCTAACATGAGAACACAGTTTTAAGGTGCTTTGAAATAGGTACAGAGGAGATGTCAGGTGTAGGTTTTTTTACGCAGTGGTGGGTGCATGGAATGGGCTGCTGGTGATGGTGGTGGAGGCAGATACGATAGGGTTTTTAAAGAGACTCCTGGGCAGGTGCATGGAGCTCAGAAAAATAGAGGGCTGTGGGTAACCCTAGGTAATTTCTAAGGTAAGGACATGTTCCGCACAGCTTTGTGGGCCGAAGGGCCTGTATTTTGCTGTAGGTTTTCTATGTTTCTTAATGTTATTGGCAGAATTGAGGAGTTGAAATCTTGAGCTGTCCCCAGATCTTCACAGCTATGCATTCAAACCCAAGGGGATGTAACTATATGTATGAGGTTAAATTGTTTTTTTAATTTCATATCCTTGAGCTTGGATCAAATCAAAGTGAAGCTTTATAACTATATATCTTAATTTCCACGATCCATGGTACTTTTGGTCTTTAATAGCTGTTGGTTTGCTATCCATGGATTCACATTCTCGTATGGTTGCTCCCAGGCCCATCTCAGATGTTTTTGAACTGATATGGAGAAAAATCATTGTCAGTATAAAAACATTGATCAGTTTCCACATCATACACCGTTTGATCAAGTGATTCCTGCTTGGGCTGTTTCACAGTCACTTGTTTTGTCCATATAACTCTGCCATCTGATTTCAATATCTGTAACACCTAGCATGTGTTCTTTGTGTATTATTATCCACATAATTATGCCCTTACCATTTGCAGATAATGAGGACAATGTTTCTTTTTCTTTCGCAAAATTAAAATCTGAAAATCATTGTTTTATTATATTAACAAATTGCGTTCCCAGTAATGATTAAATGATTAGTTAAAAGCTGAAAACAGCCCTGTGAGGTATTGAAGGCTGTTGCCATTGTGGAGCTGGCAAGCGCCACGTTCTCCTGCAATCCCCCCCACCCCCAATCCTAACCCCAAAAACCATGGCACAGCTCTGAATGTCTTACAGAGGATATTATGGGTCAAAGCTTGAGTGGGCGAGCTTAAAGTGGAACTTTGATTAAATTTTAATATTAGCCTGAACAAACCGCAACTCTTCGTCACTGGTCGGAGTCCTCTGTAGCCAAGTTGTCTGTGTATGTAGGATAATGAGCAATGAAAGAAACTTGTAACTACAGAAGGTGTGATGCATAGAATTCAGTAATATTATGATCTTTTAAGCTCACAAGATGACAGACTCTAATGGGGAAAAATGTAAATCCATTTATTGAGAGTTAGCTTTCATATTAAGTTTTAATGCTGGTGTTGGGCCAATGAGAGTAGGGGTTAATACCATCATGGCTCTTGGAAGAGAATACGTAACACGTCAGAAAATACAACTTTCGGTTTCCGGTGAAGTCATCGTCAAGAATGGCAGCTTAAGTCACTAGCTCCTCCAGAAAAACTCATATTAAGCCCCGTTAACCCATCAAATATAGTATTTTTCGAAAAATATTTGAACTGAAAAGAGGGACAAGAATGGGGAAAAGGAATGGAAATAAAGAAAGCGACACTGCGGAGCCGGCGGCCGAGAGGAGTGCAGCGAGCGGCTCTCCGACCCGACCACGTGCGAGCGAGGCAGACGCCGGGCCTCGTTTCAGGCGAAGCGGCGAATATGATCGAAATCCTGAAAGAGATAAGGGAGCTTCAGAAAGATATAAAGCAGCAGCTCTGTGATATTAAGTCAGAGCTCACCAGCGTCAATCAAGAAATAGCGGAGGCAGAGACTTGAATTGAGAAGGTTGAAGATCGCGTTCAAAACGTGGAATGGATACTGAGTAAGACAATAAAAGTATTAAATCACCAAGAAGGTAAACTGCTTGACCTGGAGGGAAGATCACGGTAGAAAAATATCAGAATCTACAACGTTCCCAAAGGAGCGGAGGGCTCGTCTATGACAGAGTTTGTCAGGACGCAGGACTTTGTCAGTTACTGCAGGACGCACTGGATCTTCCCCCGGCTATGAAGCTGGAAGTCGAAAGGGCCCATCGTGCACTCGTCCCAAAACCTACCCAGGATAGAAAGCCACGCTCAATAATAAAATTCCTTTGGTAAAGCACCAAGGCGGAGATTCTACGAAGGGCCTGGGGTAAGAAGAGAGTGTTTTTAGACGATAAATTAATATATTTCAACCAAGATTCAACCCCCCCCCCCCCGCAGTCCTGCATAAGTGCGAAGAATACTCTGAAATAAAGTGTTACGAACCCTGTAACTGGGTCACTTACCAGCAAAGATAAAGAGGTCCGTTGAAGTCTGATGATACGATTTTTAACAGTATTTATTAGTAAAAATACACAAAAATAATATCAATGCAAATATACAGATAATATACATCGTCAATACTAAATTTAAAAGTGCAGGTATAATAATAATAAGAAATAAGCTCTATCGTTGTCTAGGGGATAATGTATTGTCTGATGGAAATATAAAGTTCACTCAGTTCATGTAGGCTGCAGCCTATGGGGACCGTTGTGTTGCAGTGGTTGGAGAGAGAGAGAGATTTGGAGAAAAACTTGTTGATTTTCCTTTTATGATTTCGATCCGTCGGAGTCTCATTGGTGTTGGCCGTTCACTTGTGGCCTCTCCTTTAGCTAAACTGTTCTTCCATGGTGAGCCCGCCACCCTGGCAAGGGAGGACGCACATGAGCCTTCACCGGCAGTCGCTATTAAACGCTGTCACGGGATCTCTAGCGTTTCTCCTGGAGCGTCTAAAGGGGCTGTTCCCCAGACCCTCTTTTATCCTTACTCACGGGGTCTCAGATGTCAATCAGGTTGGGATGATGCAATCCCTCAACCAGACTACTCTGGTCATCCCCTGAGGGTTTTCAATGAATAGTACAGTACTCAATACACAATTCCGTCTCCAAGAGACAATGGCCGTTATCAGTAGTTCCATTTCGCTGAGGCCAGGACACATTCCAAACCCTGTGTATTCTGGACGTCTCTCTCTTATTTCCTGGGTCCCAGACCCGAATTAATAGCGATCTTGCGATTCTCAAAAAGGAGGGGGCGACTTTGTACCCTTCGGCCCTTCAGAGTTGCGTCACATTCGTAACAAAAGCGAGTACTAAACCAAAAAGAGATTAGATTTCAAACTCCGTACCCTGCTAAACTTAGAGTGTTTTATGACAAGGGGATGCGGTTGTACCAGACAGTGGAAGCGGCAACTGCAGACATGAAGGCCAGAGAGTTGCTTGTCAGCGTGACCAAAACAAGGGAAAGCCTGGCTGAGGAATTATCCCGCTCCACTTGGGAAATAGTGCGAGAATCGAGAAGGCAGGGGACGGGAGGAGGCCGAGAGAAATATATCAGGAAGAGACCGGGAGTTTCCCAGAGACAGTCCTCACCCCCTTCAGAAGAGCTGTAAGGTTTGACTAACTTTAAAAAGGTTGAGAAGTTAAATGGAAGCAAAGATACATGGTGATATACCTGTCTCAAGAAATACTTACTATAATGTGGATTTTATATTACTTAGTTGTTATCCTTTATTCATTCACTTACTCCTTTTTCCCCACCAAAATGAGAATATATGTATGTATGCATATATGTCTATGTATGTAATATATGTGTATATATATTTGTGTGTGTGTGTGTATGTGTGTACATATATATAAGTAAAAGGAGTACACAGGGAAATCTTTTCTGTGTAATGGATTTGTTCACTGACTTTTATGAATACTGCAATGGGGGCCTTCAACTCGCAAATAGGAGGGGTTATCCCCCACAGCTAGACATTTCCTCTAGCTCAACGCAGGGTCATCTACTAGAGACCTCAGCCTTGGAATCACACGTTCGTTGCCATTTTTGTTATTATTTGCATTTCTTGGTTCTTATTTGTTCAGGGAGTAGATCGATTAAGTTTTATTCTAATTTCAAAGATACATTGACAGATAAATGCAGATGGCTAAGGACAAGGTAAAATTCATTTCTTTTAATGTCAATAGGCTATTAAATCCAATCAAACATAAGAGAATTTTATCCAAAATGAGAAAAGAACAAGCCCATATAGTATATTTACAGGAAACTCATTTAACTGACAAAGAGAATGGGCTTCAGTAATCTGTTTTTCTCCTCGTATAAATCAGGACATAGGAGAGGAGTTGCTATCTTATCTCAAGTAAGCTAAATTTTGGAAAAAATATTCGAAATGGGAGATGAAGAGGGCAGATATATTCTGGTAAGGGGGAATATAGACAGCAATTCAGTTACTCTATTGAATATATACGCACCCCCGGGAAGTGATATTGGTTTCTTTCAGAAAATTATTGATATTATGGTAATGGAAACAGAAGGTCTCCTGATATGTGGGGGACACTTAAATTTACAATTACATCCTAACTTAGACTCTTCCAATAGAAAAACCTATGAAACAAAATCTTTACATAAGGAAGTTAATACACTTTTTGAGGATGTTAGTTTAATTGATATATGGAGGGACCTTTTCCGTGACAGAAGGGATTACACTCATTATTCTGCTCCCCATTCTGTATATACAAGAGTAGACTATTTCATAACATTTGGAAAAGACAAAATAAACACCTGTGGATTTGGGACAATAGATGTAAGTGACCACACACCTATATATTTATCTGTTGATTTTGACCGACAACCAAAGAATACTATTTGGAAACTAAATTCAAATCTACTCAATGATCTGTACTTTAAGGAACAAATTAAAAAAGAAATTGGTCTCTACTTAGAATTTAATGATAATGGAGAGGTTTCACCTCCCATTTTATGGGATACTCTGAAGGTGGTCTTAAGAGGGAAAATTATAGTGATATCTTCATAAAAGAAAAAATAAGGAATAAAACATTAGAGGAATTACAAAATAGGCTGAAGGAACTAGAAAAAAAACACATTGAATTTGGCACAGGATACATTAGGGGAAATTAAAAGAGTTAGGCATTAAATAAATAGTTTGGCTACGTAAGAAATCAGGAAAAACTTAATGTTTCTGAAACAGAGACATTATGAAAGTGGATCGAAATCTATGAAACTATTGGCGTGGAAACTGGAAAAAAAAGATGGCTGAAAATACAATTCATAGAATTAGGGACCCAAGAATGAAAATGAGAAAAAATAAGCTAAGTGAAATTCAAGAAGCTTTTGAAGTGTTTTACAAAACTGTATATTCCAAAGTTCCGGGGGGGAAGCATAACTCAAATTGACACCTTCTTAAATTCTCTAGAGTTACCCACTTTAAGTGAAGAACAAAATAGAACGATGACTGCTGACATAACTGAAGTTGAATTAAAAGCTGCAATTAGTAGGCTTAAATTAAGCAAGTCACCAGGATCAGATGGGTATATGACAGAGTGGTACAAAGAATTTAAAAATGAGTTAATTCCTGTTTTACTCCTCACACTGAACTGGGCTCTAAAAAAGGCATAAATGCCACCTAGTTGGAAGGAAGCGATAATCTCAGTTATACTGAAAGAAGGCAAGGATAAAATGGAATGCGGGTCATTTAGACTAATATCTGTTCTTAATGTAGATTATAGATTATTTACCTCCATCATGGCCAAACGAATAGAGGAGTTTCTACCCATACTGATACGTAACGATCAGACAGGTTTTATACGACAACGCCAGACACAAGACAATATACAAAGGACACTTCACATTATGGAACATATACAAAAAAATAAAATCAAAGCAATAGTGATAAGCGTGGACGCTGAAAAAGCATTTGATTCGGTTAATTGGAATTTTCTTTACAGAGTTTTACATAGATTTGGTTTCCAAGACAATTATTAAAACTATACAGACACTATATGACAATCCTACTGCTAGGATTAAAATCAATGGATATTTATCAAATAGTCTTACCCTAGAAAGGGGCACGAGACAGGGTTGTGCATGGTCACCACTACTCTTCGCGTTATATCTGGAACCATTAGCTCATTACATCAGACAAAATGAAGATATCAGGGGTATTACTATTAAAGGGACAGAGCATAAATTGGCTTGTTATACAGATGACATTTTGATCTATCTAGGGCAACCAACATACTCTTTACCTAAATTGATTCAACCCTTTGAACAATGTGGTCAATTATCAGGATACAAGGTCAACATAGATAAAACCCAATTACTTTCATATTACTATAGCCCACCAAGAGAAATTGAAAGTAGATATCCCTGGGCATGGCACACAGAGTCTTTCAAATATTTGGGCATCATTATGCCAAAAGATTGGGCAAAATTATTGGAATGTAATTATCAGCTTTTATATAAAAAAAATTAAGGAAGATGTGGCAAGATGGAACCTGATCCCTTTTTTCAGTCTCAGTTCCAGGATTGAGTCTATTAAAATGAATATACTGCCCAGACTATTATATCTCCTTCAGACCCTACCAATAGAGATGAATCAAAATCAATTCAGTGAATGGAACAAGATGCTATCAAGGTATATTTGGCAGGGTAAAAGGCCTAGAGTTTGTCTCAAAACTTTACAATTAGCAAAGGAAATGGGGGGATGGGGCCTACCTTCTCTTAGAGATTATTATTTTGCAGCACAGTTGAGAGCTGTGATATGTTGGTGCAACCCATCATATGACGCTCAATGGAAAACATTGAGGAGCGGGTACTTCCCATCCCCATACAAGCAATTTTGGTTGATAACAACCTGCAAAGGTACATAAATACTATTGATAATGCATGGGTGAAATTGACTCTTAAAATATGGAAAACTACTATAAAAGAATATAACCTAGAGGGAGATATTGCAATTCTTAAATGGTGTGCATATGACTCGGATTTTACACCAAATAAATTGGATGCTAGATTTAAGGACTGGACAGCTAAAGGAATAACAGTTCTTTGCAACATAATGAAAGAAGGAAGACTGTTCAGTTTTGAAATGCTTAAAGAGAAACACATTAGAAAAACAAGATTTTTATCGGTATTTACAGATGCGACAATATGTTAATAAGACACTTAAAAATGTAACCAGGGCAAGTACATGTTTGATAGAGCTCTTTAGAAAAGCATATAATTCAGATAATGGTAGCAGAATCATTTCAAGTATGTGTGAGAGGTTGTCAAACCTTTTTTTAAATTTTTTTTGAATTTTCAAATAGGTTACAGAAAGAAAAAAATTATCAGCCCTTCCCCCCTCCCCTTAACCCCCCCATCCAACATATCCCTATAGAAAAAAAGAGAAGAAAAAAGAAAGAAAGAAAGAATGCCTGGATATCGGAAGATCCCTACATGCTCCGTGGAGTTCATAATAGCTTTAATATGCATATTTATTTCTTTCCCCAGATAACCACTAATTTTATCTTTGGAGCACCTATATATTTAATCCTATCTTTTGTAAATAAGGGCACAAAATTTTCAGAAATATTTCATATTTATCTCTTAAATTATAAGTAATTTTTTCAAGTGAAATGCAGCTAAAAATATCATTCTTCCTACAATCTATACTTAAATATGAATCTGATTTCCAAGTAACTGCAATAGCCTTTTTGGCTACTGCCAATGCAATTTTTATGAATTCTTTCTGATATTTATTCAATTTGGAATTCGATCTTATCCCTTCAATATCGCCTAGTAAAAATAATGTTGGATTATGTGGAAGTTGTATTCCAATAATTTGTTCCAGTAAAACTTTTAAATTTGTTCAAAAAGGTTGAATTTTAAAACAAATAGGTGGAAAAAAAGTACCAATTTCTTGATTACATGGAAAACATTGATCAGATAAATTTGAGTTTAATCTATTTATTTTTTGTGATGTAATATATATTTGATGTAAAAAGTTATATTGTACTAATCTTAGTCAAACATTTATTTTATTTGTCATACTGTCAAGACATAATCTTGACCAACTTGTTTCATCAATTTTAATATTCAAATCAGTTTCCCATTTTTGTCTTGACTTATGAATTCCTTGTTTAATTGCCTGTTTTTGAATCAAATTATACATACCAGAAATAATTTTTAATTTTTTTCCTTTATGAATTATAGTTTCTATTTCATTAGGTTTCAGCAATAACATTGTTTGACCCAGTTTATCTCTTAAATAAGCCCTTAATTGGAAATAACAGAAAAGAGTGTTATTTGATATTTTATATTTATTCTTTAATTGGTCAAATGACATTAATATACCTCCTTCAAAACAGTCTCCTATATATCTAATCCCTTTGTGAAACCATTTATATAAAAGTTGATTATCCGTTGTAAAAGGGATAAGTTTATTTTGAATTAAAGGTCTCTTTGCTAATAAAGATTTCTTTATCTCCTCATCAACATTTATCTTATTCCATAAATTGATCAAATGTTTTAGTTTAGGAGATTCTTTCTTTTCCCGTATCCATTTAGATGCCCATTTATATATAAAATCTTCTGGTATATTTTCTCCTATTTTATCTAATTCTATTTTAGTCCATGCCGGTTTATCTTCATCAAAAAAAGATGCAATAAATCTAAGTTGATTTGCTTTGTAACAATTCTTAAAATTTGGTCATTGTAACCCTCCTAGGTCAAATTTCCATGTCAATTTTTCCAACAATATTCTTGACATCTTACCTTTCCAAAGGAATTTCCTCACACATTTATTTAACTCTTGAAAGAACTTCTGCGGTAATTGTATTGGTAGTGTTTGGAATAAATATTGTAATCTTGGGAATATATTCATTTTTACAGCATTGCATTTATCAAGATCCTCTTGAATTTTTTCAATAATGGCAAATAATTTAGTTTATATAAATTCTTTACATCATGATCAACTCTTATACCTAAATACTTTATACCACTTATCGGCCATCTAAATTGAGTTATTAATCAACATTGACTATAATCTCCTTTGGTAAGGGGTAGAATTTCACTTTTATCCCAATTTATTTTGTACCCTGATATTTTCCCATATTCTTCCGATCTAGAAGATAATTTACGCAACAAATGCAATGGGTTAATTGGATAAATCAGAACATCATCAGCAAATAAGTTAATCTTGTATTCCTCCTGATTAACTCTGAAACCCGTAATATCTTGAGTCAGTTGTAATTAATTCAGCTAATGGTTCTATTACCAGCACAAATAAAGCAGGTGATAATGGACAACCTTGTCTAGTTGACCTTGTTAACTGAAATGATGTTGAAATTTGGCCATTTGTCACCAGTTTAGCTTTGGGGTTAGTATTTAAGGTTTTAAGCCATGTTATAAAAGATACTCCTAATCCATATTTTTCCAATACCTTAAATAAAAAATCCCATTCCAATCTATCAAATGCTTTTTCTGCATCCAAAGCAACTGCCACACTCATTTCTTTCCTCTTTTGTGCCAAATGAATTATGCTATGTAACCGAGTTACATTATCTGCCGATTGTCTATTTTTAATAAATCCTGTTTGGTCCATGTGTATTAATTTTGGTAAGTATTTAGATAATCTATTAGATAAAATCTTTGCTATTATTTTATATTCTATGTTCAACAAAGAAATAGGTCTATATGATGTTAGCTTTAAAAGAACTTTTTTTTGGCAATACTATTAAAATAGCTGTCGAAAAAGATTCTGGAAGTTTATGCGTTCTTTCCACTTGGTTTATTAGCTCTGTAAAAGGAGGAATTAATAAATCTTTAAACTTTTTGTAAAATTCAGGTGGAAAACCATCTTCTCCTGGAGATTTATTACTCTGAAGTGATCCTAGAGCTTCTTCGACCTCTTTTAATGTAAAAGGCACATCTAATCCCTTCTGTTCTTCCGAATTCAATTTTGGGAGAGTTATTTGTGATAAAAACCTTTCTATCTCAACAATATCATTTTGTGATTCTGGTTTATACAGTTCAGAATAAAAAAAAATTGAAGTTTCATTGATTTTTAAAGGTTTATAAGTAATTTTATTTACACTTGTTCTAATTGCATTTATCATTTTGGAAGCCTGGTCTGTTTTTAACTGCCAAGCAAGAATCTTGTGTGATCTTTCACCTAGTTCATAATATCTCTGTTTAGTTCTCATAATTGCTTTTTCTGTTCAGTATGTCTGAAGTGTATTATATTGTAGCTTCTTATTAACAAGTTGTCTTTGTTTTTCTTCTGTCATTTATCTTTGAGATTCTTTTTCTAATTTTGTAATCTTTTTCCAATTGATCTATTTCTACCATATATTCCTTTTTAATTTTATAAGTATAACTTATTATCTGGCCTCTCAAATATGTCTTCATCACTTACCATAATATAAATTTATCATCAACTGAATGTGAGTTCATATCTAAAAAAACTGAATCTGTTTTTTCATAAAATCACAAAAATCTTGATGTTTTAATAATATTGAATTAAATCTCCATCTGTAAATCGATTCCTCCTTATTCATCATTATCATTGTCATTATCAAGGGAGAATGATCTGACAATATTCTTGCTTTATATTCCATATTTTTCACTGTCTTGAATATTCACTAATAGTAGGAAAAAATCTATCCTTGAATAAGTTTTATGTCTATTTGAATAAAATGAATAATCTCTTTCTCTTGGGTTAATTCTTCTCCATATATCAATTGAATTTAAATCTTTCATCAATGATAAAGTTAATTTTGCTACTTTTGGTTTTGTAACAACCTTAAGTCTCCACCTATTAATATTTTATCGTGTGCGTCAGCCAAATTCAAAAAAGCCTCTTGTATAAATTTTACATCGTTTTCATTTGGTGCATAAGTATTCATAAGAGTCCATAGTTCTGAAAAGATTTGACAATGTATAATTACATATCTTCCCGCTGAAGCAATTAGTACATTTTGTATTTTAATTGGTAAAGTCTTGTTGACCAAAATTGCAACTCCCCTCACTTTTGAATTAAACAAAGCTGCTCTAACATTTCCAACCCAATCTCTCTTTAATTTCTGATGTTCTATCTCTGTTAAATGTGTTTCTTGTTTAAAAGCTATATCTATTTTCATTTTCTTAATATATGTTAAAATTCTTTTTCTTTTCACCGGTCCATTAAGCCCATTAACAGTAAAACTTTAAAAATTCAGTAAATTAGTCATTATTTTTAACAGGGTTACTCCAGTCTGTAATAATACATAATATTTCAACTCTCATAGTATCTTGGGGAATTATTTTAAAATTCTCCATATTGCTATGTGTCTCCCCTCCTATCATCCAGGCAAAGAAAGAAAGATAAAAGAAAAATAGATTTTAAAGAAAAAAAATAACAAAAAACCCCCCTGCTAATGTTGTGAATGGAAAAAACACAACATTACCCCCCTCCGTTGTATGGATCATGGCAAACGCCATGATTACACACCTGAGTCCCGTAGCGATCGATTCGAAATTCGCCCAGCTCCCCTGTAACATGAAAAAAGTATATATAAGAGAAGAAAAAATAATATCACTACTCTCGATTAATATTTCTCAAATTTTTACCTTTCTTCCCCCTGTACCATATAATTAAAAGTATATTTAAATATTCTTCTGTCTTTAATGTCCATCAACTCACTTCCCTGTCCCCATCTTCATCTTTAATCTGTTTCACTTTTAAATTTTTACTGTGTCCAGCGAATATTTGGGAGTTCTTGTGCAAACTCCTGTGCATCCCGATGATCAGTAAAAAATCATCCAAAAAAATTATCAGTGTTGCCAGGTGGCGCAATATAAATTTATAACCCTTTTCCCATAAAACTTTTTTCACTGGATTAAATTCCTTCTTTCTCTTCAAAAGGTCATAACTTATATCAGGATAGAAAAGAACTGCTTTCCCTTCTATCATCAATGGCTCATTTCTTTGGGCAGCTGCCTTCAGAATCTTTTCTTTATCTTGATATCTTAAGCATTTTATCAAGATTGGTCGTGGGTTTTGATCAGGTTGAGGTTTTGGTCTTAAGGCTCTGTGGACCCTTTCGATTTCAATCTTTTCCAAATTTTCCGGGATCCATTTTTGAAAAAATTTTATTGGATCCTCTCCCTCTATCCCTTCTTTAAGACCAACAATTTTAATATTATTTTGTCTACTAAAATTTTCAAGCATGTCTATTTTTTCCAACAGTTGTTTTCTTTCTGATGTCCAGGCAAGAATATTATCTTCCATTTTATTCACTCTATCAATAGTGTCTCCCGTTATTTCTTCCAGCTTTTTAACTTTCTTGTCCATTTTCTCCTGTTTTTTCACCATTTCATCAAACATAGTCTTCATATTTTTAATATCTTTTATTATTTTTAATGTTTTAAATTCTTTTAATTCATGCATTATTTGCACCAAAACTTCTCTTATGTCTCCAGAATATCTTCCACCTCCAACCTCTTCCTGTTCTTCTTCTTTTACCTCCTCATCTTCATCTGTATGTTCCAGAGAATCCGAATCCAGCTTGGATTCATTTTCACTTCCACTTCCAATCGTAGCTGGGATTTGTAGTTCAAATTGCTCATGTTTGCTCATGCCCTTTCCTTCGCGCACGCACAGTTCCTGTTGTTCCTTCTTGGAGACTGTTGATGTTGCCACTGATTCCTGTTCTCTATCGCCGGAGGTAAGATGCACTTGAGTCCAAGGCTTCTTCATGGTGGCCGACCCAGCTTGTACTGTCTTCAAAGTAGTAGTTTTCTTCTGTGTCTGTTTAGGAGGCATATCTAAGGAAAACCCTGAGTAGTTTAGACGTAGTTTTTAGAAAATACTATCTTTTCTTCACTTAAACATTAATTTATTAGTTGTTGTTTTTTTTTAACGGGAGAGCTGGATTTCCACATCTAGATCCTACATCATCACGTGACGTCCCTTCAGATTGTCAAATCTTAAAACACATTCGACTTCATACGTTAAAACAAAATGTGAGAAGGAAGGAGGGATAATTAAATCTGAGGAGGAATGGACAATATGGAGATATCAATGGAAGTGTACCAGTTCACAGAAATGGAGGGAGTTTGGATGGAAAAACTTGATAAGATATTTTATTACACCCTCTCAGAAATCCCATTATGATAGTAACCTCCCTGTTAGCTGGAGAAATTGTGGAAATCAAAATGCAAATCATAATCATATTTTTTGGGACTGCCCTGTTATCAAAAACTACTGGAGGGGAATACACAATGCCCTACAAGACATCTTTAAATGTGAAATACCTTTAGAGAGTAGGACCATATATTTTGGATATATACCTCAAGAATGATTGAAAAGAGATAAATATTCAATGAATATACTGTTGGTGGCTGATAAAAGGACTCTTACTAGGAAATGGTTATCACAGGAGAGCCCAACTTTAAATACATGGATGGAAATTACAATGGACATTTACAAAATGGAAAAGATAACACCATCGGTTAATCATAAGCTGGAACAATTTGTTTCATACTGGGAAAAATGGTTTAACTACATAACGCCTCATAGGCTTGATTTTATTCTCACGAATCAATGAATCTGTTGTAAAAAAAATCACTCCCTACTTGTACATAATTCTTTCCTTTTGCTTGTTTTTTTTCTTACCACTCTTTTCTATAAGTGTATACCTCAGATAAATACTTTGTGGAGATTTGTGATATATATGTACAATGTCTGAAATACATCTTATGGAAATGTTTGATGATGAACTTCAATAAAAAAATTAATTACAGAAAATACAACTTTCAAAATAGTTGTATGTTCTCAAATTGTTTTCTAATCCTTCCCTTTCAAGAGACATATTGCTGCTTGGGATTTATTGTTTTCAGAGAACAGGCTCTGATCATTCTTTGGGGATAAAAATTTTGGATATATCCTATCTTTGGAGTGGTTTGCCGTTAGCTACAGAGATGGACTGTGGAGCAACATAGCTGTTGTGTACATGAGCCTAGTCTGACTTTCCAGTTCTTTTATGTACCACCAAGAATGGAGTATCTCAGTTTTTAATTAAAATGGATTTAATAATTGTCTCTTCTGTCATTAAAATCAGATCCTACTTACTTGTACTTGTTATCTGTTTCAGTGGAGATCCTTGATGCCTTGTCGACTGCATCTGACATTAAGCAAACAAATAACAAGTAGGTAAAAGTTTACTTATCATGGCACAATTTTGCCTGAAAAATTAATTCCCTATTTCACATTGCATTTTATGATATATAGATCATTACCCGACAAATGCAGTCCACTGCAATATATTTTGAGTTCCATTGCACTACTGGGATTCTTACTAGTTTCTGGCAGAGGAAGGCGTTTCTGGTCATTAGTAGCACATTTATATATAGATTTAATCATCCTTGACTCACCCTATATATGTTTTAACCAGTCTCCAAGTCTACTAATATACAGGCGCCCCCCCCCCCCCCCCGTTTTTCGAAAATTCGCTTTATGACACTTAGCAGAAACGAAAGACCTACTTTAGTTACCTGTTTCCGCTAACAAAAGAGTGTTTCACTTTTACGAAAAAAGGCAGTGCACGCCCGGAGCAGCCAAGCTCCTCCCCCAGAACTGCAATCTTGCTGCCATGGCTTACACGTGCCTGTGAGCATCTCTGCTTTTTCTCAATTTATTTTGTGCATCCGTTAGCAAGATGAGTTCTAAGGTATCGAAAAAGCCTAAAAGAGCTTGTAAGGGTGTTAGACTTAACGTAAAACTAAACATAATTAAGTGTTTCGATTGTGGTGAACGAAGTAAAGACAATGTCCGCGCGTTGAACTTGCCTGCGTCTGCCATTCACACTATTTACACACAGAGAGAAAGAATCTTGAAAGCTGCTGATGGTTGGTTTTGCTTGTAGCAAAGCGGTCTCTTTCAGTCGGCATCCAATAATGGATAAAATGGAAAGTCTATTGCTTGAGTGGATTGATGGGTTTACAAAGAGTGGTGTTCCATTAAGTTATACTTAAGGAGAAATCGGTCAGTCTTTTTAATAAGCTGAAACAGAAAGCACTGGAAGATGGTGATGAAAGTGTTGTGAAAGTGGAATTTAAAGGTGGCCAAGGGTGGTTTGATCGGTTTCTGAGGCGAGGGCAGCTTCATAGTTTAACGTTTACTGGAGAGAGTGCTTCGGCTGATACTGAAGCTGCCAAAAAGTTCCCAGCAGAACTGAAAAAGAGTGTTTAACTGTGACAAAACTGCAATTTATTGGAAAAAATTGCCAAGCAAGACATTTATTTTGATAAAAGAAACTGACAGATGAGCTGATGCAGTTGCAAGAGGAATGGATAACAATCAAAACTGAACGCAGTAGCAAATGGCCCGAAAGTGAAGTCGTCCAAGAACTGAACGTGAAGCAATTGCATGAGATTTTCACTGTGATTGACAATGCTGCAATGATTGCAGCAAAGTATGACTTTAATTTTGAAAGTGTACGTAGGTTTAGGGTGTATTTGCAGGATGGTTTGAGTGCTTACAAAGAACTGTACGATAGAAAAATGCGCGAGGCTAAGCAGTCAAGCATATTGTCGTTTTTTAAGCCTTCCACATCAGCCACAGCAGACAACAAACCTTGACCTTCAACATCGAGGTAGGCAGACTTAGAAAGCATTAGTGACCTGCCTGCCCTGATGGAAACAGACGACGATGAGATGACACCCTGGTCTTCTGTACCTCCCACCACCCCAACCTCCGATTCAGCCTAACACACCTCCATCAGTGTGCTCGCTGTCTTCCCGATTCTGGTAAGTGAAACTACATTGTACAAACATTTCAACTTTATATAGGCTGTGTATTTTTATGTGTTATTTGGTATGATTTGGCAGCTTCATAACTTAAATGTTACTGGAGAGAGTGCTTCCACTACGCTAGTAGCGCTACGTAGTGAGATTTTTGCTAGGGTAGACAGTGCTGCAGTGATTGCAGGAAAGTATTTCTACTTTTTATAGGCTGTGTATTTATCATATCATTCCTGCTTTTACTATATGTTACTGTTATTTTAGGCTTGATGTGTTATTTGGCATGATTCTGTAGGTTATTTTTTGGGTCTGGGACCGCTCACAAATTTTTCCCATATAAATAAACGGTAATCACTTATTCACTTTACGACATTCCGGCTTATGAACCATTTCGTAGGAACGCTCTACCTTCGGATAGCGGGGGAACCTGTAATGTAGCACATGGAAATTTTTCCATTTCCCTTACTGGAGGTGTTTTTGTGCTGATGGCTCTTGCTCACTATGAAGTGGATTGAGACTGGTTTACCTCTTAAATTTTCTTCTCTCCCTGTGGATTTAATTCAAGTTTCAGTTAGGTTAGAATTCTGTGTACAGTTATGAGACTGGTTAATTTAATCTTCAGGTTGTGACCCAGAAGGTCCATGAAAAAGGAATAAATTTTGAAATCTCTGCCAGTAGATATTTAAAATCTTCCTTTTATTATTTGTCTCCCTGAAGTAAAATTGTAATGGAATATTTTAATTTTTGCATAGACTGGAAGACAACTTGAATTGTAAATCCAATTAATTTCTAGTCTGTATTTGGGGCAGCTGTCTAAAGAGAACAAGCTTTTTTGAACTGACAATAACTTGGTAATGAGTAACAAGCCAAAATGAATTAATGTTGGGGTAAGCAATACTCATGCAGTCAATGAACCCACCATGAAAGAGTTCAAGAAGGATAAAGCATACTGTACGTAAGGCCAGGTTTTGACATAAACTGAAACATTAAACTAGGTTGAGCGATTGGCCAGTGACCCTACAGAGAAAACACAGAGTTATTTCAGAACAGTGCTTGCTTTTAAAGAGCAGAAGTTTCAATTGTAAGGTCACTTATAAAATGAAAATGGTTGTAGTATAAACAATGAAGTTATTGCTTTCCATACTTAAGATTGTGGAAACATTGAAAGCATCAGAAATCCACAAAAATCCACAAAAAAAGAGAAAATGTGAAAGAGCAAACACGAGGAAATCTGCAGATGCTGGAAATTCAAACAATACACACAAAATGCTGGTGGAACACAGCAGGCCAGGTAGCATCTATAAGGAGAAGCACTGTCAACGTTTCGGGCCGAGACCCTTCGTCAGGACTAACTGAAAGGAGAGATACTAAGAGAGCATTAAAATGTGAAAGAACTGAGTCAAATTAAATGTAAGCATCATTTTAAGTATGTCAGGATTAAGAGGTCGGATGAGGGCAATAGGGGCCTGTTTTAAACCAGGTATAACAAATTATAGGCATATCACTTCAAGAAGTACTTTAAATCTATATTATAATAAAGAAAAATTAAACTACAATAATGTGCTACCTGACTATTCAAAGCCTGATTGTTCAGCATCTGATCTTCTTTAAATTCACTAACACCTAAATAATTGAATTCTCTTTTAATCTGACCATTTTAAGTGGAAAATCAACAATCTATTAAGTACTAGAATAAAATGTGTTTTGCAGTATTAAAACATAGAACATTACAACACAGAATGTTCTTTAGTCATGATGTGCCATACTTTTGACCTATTCTAGTGTCAATTTCTTCCCTCCCACATAGCCCTTCATTTGTCTACTGTTCACATGCCTACCTCTGAGTTTTTAATGTTCTATAATTTTCTATACGTTCTTAATGTATCTCCCTCTACCGCCATTCCTGGTAGTGTGTTCCATGCACCCACCACTTTCTGTGTTTAAAAGCAAATAGCGCCCCCCCCCCCAAGATACTTCCAGTCACCTTAAAGTTATGGTCCCTCATATTAGCACTTTCCACCCTGGGAGCAAGTCTCTGGCTGTCCACTGATCTATATCGCTTTGTAATCTTGTACACCTCTATCAGCTTACCTCACATCCTCCTTTGCTGCAAAGAGAAAAGCCCTAGCTCACTCAAGCTATTCTCATAAGACATGAACTTCAATCCAGACAGCTTCCTGTTAGATCTCCTCTACACCCTCTTTAAATCTTCCACATCCTTTCTAAAATGAAGCAACCAAAAATGAACACAATATTCCAAGTGTGGTGTAACCTTGGTTTTAGAGAGCTGCCACATTACCTCGTGCCCCTTGAACTCAATGAATGTAAACACACCATACGGCATCTTAACCACCCTATGAACTTATGTGGCAACTTTGAAAAATCTATAGATGTGGAGCCCAAGATGCTTCTGTTCCTCCACACTGCTAAGAATCCTGTCATTAATTCTGTATTCTGCCTTCAACTATGACCTTCCAAAGTGAATCTTTCATGCTGTGAAGTGAAGTAATTTACGTTGGATATATCATCTATTAGAACAGAAATCTGCTGTTGGGCAAGTCATGAACAGAGTAGGATGGGAGGAATATCAAATAACTGAGAAGCCTATACTATTTGATAGGTGCTAGCCCAGTGAAGTTACATCAGACAGTCGAGTCATCTCACAACAAATGATCCAGATCTAGGGTTCGAGTGGCAATCTTCACCATTACAGAAGACATTCTCCTGCTAAGTCCATTAGTTCCACAGGATATCAATAAATGGTTAAGGTGGATATCGCAAAAGTAAAGGGACAAGACATTATCACAGCTATAGTAGACAATAGACAATAGGTGCAGAAGTAGACCATTCGGCCCCTTGAGTCTGCACCGCCATTCTGAGATCATGGCTGATCATTCACTATCAATACCCAGTCCCTGCCTTGTCCCCATATCCCTTGATTCCCCTATCCATCAGATATCTATCCAGCTCCTTCTTGAAAGCATCCAGAGAATTGGCCTCCACCGTCTTCCGAGGCAGTGCATTCCACACCTCCACAACTCTCTGGGAGAAGAAGCTCTTCCTCAACTCTTTTAAATAACTGACCTCTTATTCTCAATCCATGCCCTCTGGTACTGGACTATCCCAACATCTGGAACATATTTCCTGCCTCAATCCTATCAAATCCTTTAATTATCTTAAACGTTTCAATCAGATCCCCTCTCAATCTCCTCAATTCCAGCGTGTACAAGCCCAATCTCTCCAATCTCTCTGCGTAAGACAGCCCTGCCATCCCAGGAATCAACCTAGTGAATCTACGCTGCACTTCCTCAATTGCCAGAATGTCCTTCCTTAAACCTGGAGACCAAAACTGTACACAATATTCCAGGTGTGGTCTCACCAGGGCCCTGTACAAATGCAAAAGAACATCCTTGCTCTTGTATTCAATTCCCCTTGTAACAAAGGCCAACATTCCATTTGCCCTCTTCACTGCCTGTTGTACTTGCTCATTCATCTTCATTGACTGGTGAACTAGGACTCCTAGGTCTCTTTGCATTTCTCCCTTACCTAACTCGACACCGTTCAGACAATACTCTGCCCTCTTGTTCCAGCTTCCAAAGTGGATAACTTCACATTTATTCACATTGAATGACATCTGCCAAGTATCTGCCCACTCACTCAGCCTATCCAAGTCTCCCTGTATTCTCCTAACATCCTCTTCGCATGTCACACTGCCACCCAGTTTAGTATCGTCAGCAAACTTGCTGATATAGTTTTCAATGCCCTCATCTAAATCATTGACATAAATCGTAAAGAGCTGTGGTCCCAATACAGAGCCCTGTGGTACCCCACTAGTCACCTCCAGCCAGTCTGAGAAACACCCATTCACTGCTACCCTTTGCTTTCTATCTGCCAACCAGTTTTCTATCCATGTTGAAACCCTGCCCCCAATGCCATGCTCTGATTTTACTCACCAATCTCCTATGTGGCACCTTATCGAATGCCTTCTGAAAATCTAGGTACACAACATCTACTGGCTTACCCTCGTCTAACATCCTTGTTACACCCTCAAAAAACTCCAACAGATTAGTCAAGCATGATTTGCCCTTGGTAAATCCATGCTGGCTCGGCCTAATCCTATTTCTGCCATCTAGATGTGCCACTATTTCGTCCTTAATAATGGACTCAACCATCTTCCCCACGACTGACGTTAGGCTAACAGGGCGATAGTTCTCTGTTTTCTCCTTCCCTCCCTTCTTGAAAAGTGGGACAACATTAGCCACTCTCCAATCTTCAGGAACTGATCCTGAATCTAACGAACATTGGAAAATGATTACCAATGCATCCGCAATTTCCTGAGCCACCTCTTTTAGAACCCTTGGATGCAGACCATCTGGACCCGGGGATTTATTAGCCTTCAGTCCTACCAGTCTACTCATCACAGTTTCTTTCCTAATGTCAATCTGTCTCAATTCCTCTGATATCTTATGACCCTGGCCCATCCATACATCTGGGAGATTGCTTGTGTCCTCCCTGGTGAAGACAGATCTAAAGTATGCATTAAATTCTGTTGCCATTTCCCTGTTTCCCATAACAATTTCTCCCAATTCATTCTTCAAGGGGCCAACATTGTTCTTAACTATCTTCTTTCTCTTCACATAGCTAAAAAAGCTTTTGCTATCCCCTTTTATATTCCTGGCTAGACTGAGCTCATACCTGATTTTTTCTCTCCGTATTGCTTTTTTAGTTAAGATCTGCTGTTCCTTAAAACTTTCCCAATCATCTGTATTCCCACTCATCTTAGCCCTGTCATACTTCTTTTTCTTTAATGCTATACAATCTCTGACTTCCTTTGTCAACCACTGTGGCCCCTTCCCCCTCTTTGAATCCTTCCTTCTCATTGGAATGAACTGCATTTGCATCTTTTGTATTATGCCCAATAATATCTGCCACTGCTGATCCACTGTCTTTCCTGCCAGGGCATCCGCCCATTTAACTTTGGCCAGCTCATCCCTCATGGCTCCGTAGTCTCCTTTATTTAATTGCAACACTGACACCTCTGATCTGCCCCTATCCCTCTCAAATTGTAGATAAAAACTTATCATGTTATGATCACTACTTCCTAATGGCTCCTTTACTTTAAGATCACTTATCAATTCCTGTTCATTACACATCACCAAGTCCAAAATAGCCTCGTTCCTGGTTGGCTCAAGCACAAGCTGTTCCAAAAATACATCCCTTAGACACTCCACAAACTCCCTATCCTGGGGTCCAGCACCTACCTGATTCTCCCAGTCCACCTGCATGTTGAAATCTCCCATAACGACTGCATTACCTTTAGCACATGCCATTGTTAACTCCCTAATCAACTTGTACCCAATATCCACGCTACTGTTTGGTGGCCTGTACACAACACCCATTAGGGTCTTTTTACCCTTACTGTTCCTCAGCTCAATCCACACAGACTCTACTTCCCCTGTTCCCAAGTCACCTCTTGCTAAGGACTGAATCTCATTCCTCACCAACAGGGCCACCCCACCCCCTCTTCCCATATTTCTGTCTCTACGATAGCACGTATACCCTGGTACACTCAATTCCCAGGCCTGATCCCCTTGCAGCCATGTCTCCGTTATCCCAACAATATCGTAGTTCCCCATTTTCATCTGAGCTTCAAGCTCATCTGTCTTATTTCTGACACTATGCGCATTCAAGTATAGAATTCTTAGCCCATTCCTCCTCTCTTTGCTTAAAACACTGTCTACTGTACCTAACCCAGCTCCTTGAACTTCCATCGGGCAAATTGCACCCTGAATTTTGATGACCTTCTCAAGATCACCCAAACCTTGTACACATTTAACCCCATGCACCTTCTGACCAACCCTCTGGATCTGGATCCCTGCCCCCTGCACATCTAGTTTAAACCCCCCCGAGCAGCACTGGCAAATACTCCTGCAAGAATGTTAGTACCCCTCCGGTTCAAATGTATACCATCCCTTCGAAACAGATCCCAATGTCCCTGGAACAAAGACCAATTATCCAAAAACCTGAACCCTTCCTTCCTGCACCATGCTCTCAGCCTCGTATTAATGTGCATAATCATTCTATTCTTCGCCTCACTCGCACGTGGCACAGGTAGCAATCCCGAGATTGTCACCCTGGAGGTCCTGCCTTTCAGCTTCACTCCTAACTCCCTTAACTCTCTAAGCAGGACCCCCTCACTCACCATACCTACATCATTGGTCCCTACATGGACCACTACATCTGGGTTCATGCCCTCACTCTCAAGAATAGCCTGCACCCGATCTGAGATGTCCCGGACCCTGGCACCAGGGAGGCAACATACCATCTGAGACTCCCGATCTGCCCCACAAAATCTCCTATCTGCCCCCCTAACTATAGAGTCCCCTAAAACTATCGCTCTCTTCTCTTCCCTCCTCCCCTTCCTAGTTGAGGGTTCAACCTCTGTGCCAGAGGCAGGACCACTACAACTCATTCCTGGTAGGTCATCCCCATCAACATTATCCAGTACGGTATACTTATTGTTAATGGGAATGGCCGCAGGGATGCTCTGCTCTCTCTGCCTGCTCCCCCTGCCTCTCTGGACCGTCACCCATCTGCCTACTTCTTGGTTTTTTGGTGTGACTACCTCCTGATAACTCCTATCTATCTCTGCCTCCACCTCCCGAATGATCCGTAGTTCATCCAGCTCCTGCTCCAACTCCCTAACTCGGTCTGATAGGAGCTGCAGCTGGACGCACCTTTTGCAGGTGTGGTCATCAGGGACAACTGTGTTGACCCTGACCTCCCACATACTGCATACGGAGCACACCACTGCTCTGACTGTCTCCCCCATACCTGAACTGGATTAATGGAATAAGTCTAAAAAGCACCTAGCGACCTTACCTTCTTCCCCTCAGCAAGCAATCACACAAGCTTGCCGAAGCCCAGGACTCTGTTTCCACGGACTCCGCTGCCCACTCTGACGAGAAGTCCTGCCTTTTCAAGTGCGCGCTCGACGCTGACGTCACTCACGCCTGCGCAGTTCCCCCTCCTCCACCAGGTAGGCTGAAATCCTACCGACACAGTCGAATTCTCTGAGCTCCCAGCTGAATCACAAGCTGTAACTTGCTCCCGATTCAAATGAATCAAATTCAAAGTACTATGAAACACTCCAGTTCCGTCAGCTGCGTAAGTCTAGGGGAGACAATCTCCGGCCCCAAGCGTTGAAGATCGAAGCACAAACCCACCTCAAAATCCCCTATTTGCATGGATGCTGCGTGATTCGTTACCCTGTTTCAAATAAGCACCATGAAATAACAGACAGCACACTGCATACAATTAAGCAATTTAGCTTTATAGTTCTTAATTCAACTCACTGAAGGGTTAGTAAAGAAAAAAGCAAAATAAGAAAAGGGTCCTTTTTAATGAAATAGTCTAACGTGCACAAGTTGGAGCTCACAGTTTCCCCATCACCAATCCTCCTTCGATCTCCCTGGGCTTTGTCGAATAATTCTGGGTCAACTCTGCGGCATCATCTTCCTTCATCTCCCGCTGAACAAAAGACCCAGCTCACACCGGTGTCAGGCACACAACACAAAAACGCACTCCCTTCATTGGATAGCTCACGTTCCAAAGCACTCATTATCTCTAACCACAACCCATACAGAAAGACCATTACCTTAACGGTGAAACCATTCCCAGGGTGTTAACAACTGAAGACCTGGAACCGGCTATGCTTATAGCCAATCTATTCCAGTACAATTGCACACTTGCATCTACCCAAGCAATATGAATGCTTACTTGGGTATGTCACATTAACAGAGAGAGTAGGCCAAATCCAATGTGGCTAATTACCACCCAATCAGTCCAACCTCAGGAATCAGAGAGGTAATGGAAACTGTCACTAACAACACTAATAAGCAGCAATTATTCAACAGTTTACCACTGACATCCTGTTTGGGTTCCATCAGGTCCACTTGGCTATGGACCTTATCACAGCTTTGGTCAGTATTGGATGCTGCTGGGATTAAGGTGCAATTTGAAGAGGTTAACCGCAAGTAATACTGGTGTTCTGCGTGGAGTGGATATTCAAATCCCTGGCGAACTGCTGTTTAGAGTGTTGAATTCTGTAAAGGTTTTGGAGAAGTTACGCTGCTTTAATGTACTTTGACCAATCAGCTGGTAAGGATGTCGTGTTAGTCCAGACCTCCGATGATGTGACAAGATTGGGCAGCCTGGAGAGGTGGGACCATGGGCAGTCCACATTTTATTTAGAGAAAGGTGAAGCTTCCATTCTTGTAGGAACAACTAGTCCCATTGTGAGAAGGCTCATGGGAGCATCTAAAAAGAGAGATGGAGAGAATTTTTTGAAAACCCTGTCCTTTCACTTAGTGTTCAGAGCTGATTTTGAGAAGGTACAATTTCCTCCTAATCAAGATGATGAACATAAATGAGAAACCGTGTGGTACACCCAGTCTAAACCCATCATGCTACATCCTGAGGAAGCAGCTAGAGTGACGGGAAACCCCAAATTCCTCGGGAATGCCCGATGCCATGGCCCCTCTGGAGGACCACGAGGAAGAGTCACGCTTACGTGCCAGTGAGACCTGAACTCTGCAGAAACCTTCAGATGGTCACGCAACAGGATAACAGTGATTGTCGGGAACACCTCAGAGGGAGACGTTACCCTCAGATGTGGGATGCAGATGGTAATATCTAGTTTTCCAGCGAGAAAACTGGGAGAGGAACAGTCTCCTGAATTGGGAAAGTTAACAGCAAAGTCATTCGACTTTGTTAACTCCCCAGTACCTGAGGAATGGAAAAGGAAAGGATGTTGAAGCTCAAAGAGGTCTTTTTTTTTTTACTGATGAGTTTGTTTGCTGCTCCAAGAGTACTCGCCATGCTATTACAGTGATGGAGGACATCCCTTTCCAGGAGAGGTCTTGCTGGTTAGCACCAGCGAAGGTTGACTATGTTCAGCAGCACCTGGAGAACGTGGGCTCCAATATAATTGGGAATGAAGCTGAGTTCCATCAGCCAGTAGGGAAACCTGAGTGGCTTGTAGGTACAAGTGTTAGATGAGGCGGCATCCCCAACTAGACAGAACAGTCACAAGGAGTGCGTGAGCCTGAAGAAGCTGATGATGAGATACGGTCTCAGTCAGTAAACCCTCTGATAAGCTGGCATATGATGCACCGGGGAAACAGAGTTCTGTCCATCCCAGTAGCAAGATATGTTACTGACATTTACACATGGATTGGGGCTACTGAAATCATAAAATGTATTTCAATGCTGTATTTTTAATAATGGTTTAATGAGTTCCAAACTCATGGGGACATGACTCTATGGTAGAAGGAGAAGATAATGCCCTGGTTAAGATTTCTATTACAATGCTGTGAAGTATTTTATTTTAGCAGTTTCTGTAAATGCAGTGTGTTCTGCTGGTAAAAATGTTTTGGGTTTGGCGAAAGATAAGGAGCCATGTTGTCCAACTGAGGAATGTTGTCAGCCAATCAGGATTGTGGGATCTAGAGAAAGTTCTAGTGAGTTGGGTAGGAAGAGATTTCTGAAGGACAGTAGTCTGGTTTGAGGTCCCCTTGGCAGGAGCTGTGGAGCGGGACACAAGGAAAGATGCTGCAGAATACCGTTGGAAGGTGAGTTGCAGTGCAAGAAGTGCTTTGTGCAGATAAGTAAGTCCAAAGAGGAAAGGCCAGTACTCCTGAGAGAGCCAGTTCATTCAAGATGGTCGTCGAAGGAAATTCTGACTGGGACAGGTGCTTTCACGCAAACTGTGGGTTTTACCACGTGAATAAAGCAATACACCCCCGACCACTCCAGAAATGAGTTCCAATGCTTATGTGCACATTGGACTGGTTTAGTTGTAATGGGCATTTTTTCTTTTTTTCTTTTTCTGTAACTGTAAATTTGGTAAATATACTTCCTTAATAATTTTATGCTGGTGTACAGTCTGTTATTTCTGGGCTACTGTTAACTGTGTATGGGCAATATTTACACAGCATTCACTCAAATTGAGGTTCCTTTAGAACTTCACAAAGTTCCTGTTTGGTTGAACCCCAAATCATACCAACCCTAGACCTACATTGCTGATGAAAGCTGGCCTTCTCACTGCTGAATCACATGGCTGTTGACAGCTAACTCTGCTAAGCCAAGTTGGTGCAGGCGGCCAGTGAAAGGGTTACACACACATCACTTACACAGCACAGAAGGTTAGAGTTGAACATGGATTACTGAAACTGTGAGGCAGCAGCTCAACTACGTCAAAATAATGGCAATGTCTATAAGTTGAGCAGCATTCGACTCATCACTGGCTTCAGGGTTTTACTTTTTTATTTTATGTAGCGATACAGAATGGAATAGACCCTTCCTAACCTTTGAGCCATGCCACCCCACAACCCTGATTAACCCTAACCTAACCATGGGACAATTTACAATGACCAATTAATCTTCCTGGTCTGACTTTAGAACATGGGTGGAAATCAAAGGACCCGAAGAAAAACCCATGCATTCCACTGAAATCCTTAAAGAGCAGCTGTAACTCCATTAAGTCACAACACTGCTTAATGTGTGTATTACATGGTTGGGAAGATGTTAGAGTCAATTGCTAAGAATGAGGTGATGGTGTACTTGGTGGCACAGCCAAAGTCAGCATGGTTTCGGGTTTCCTTCAGGGATAGACAAAGGGCATGTAGTGGATGTTATATATTTGGACTTTTAGAAGGCCTTTGACGAAGTGCCACACATGAGGCTGCTTACCAAGTTAAGAGCCCATGGTGTTACAGTGAAGTTACTAACTGGTTTGAGCATTGGCTAATTGGTAGGAGACAGCAAGTGGGAATAAAAGGATCCTTTTCTGGTCGGCTGCCAGTGATTAGTGATGTTCCGCAGGGGTTGGTGTTGGGACCACTTCTTTTAGTGCTGTATATCAGTGATTTAGATGGTAGAATACATGGTTTTGATGCCAAGTTTTCAGATGATGTGAAGATTAGTGGAGGTGCAGGTAGTGTTGAGGAAACAGGTCGGCTGCAGAAGGACTTGGACAGATTAGGATAATGGGCAAGAAAGTGGCACATGGTAAACAATGTTGGAAAATGCATGGCTGTGCATTTGGTAGTAGAAACAAATGTGTGGACTATTTTCTAAACGGGGAGAAAATCCAGGAATCTGAGATGTAGAGGGACTTGGGAGTCCTTGTGCAGAACACCTTGAAAGTTAACTTGTAGGTTGAGTTGGTGGTGAGGAAGGCAAATGCCATGTTAGCATTCATTTCAAGAAGTCTAGAATACAAGAGCAAGGATGTGATCCTAAGGTTTATGTAAGGCATTGGTGAGGTCTCACCTTGAGTATTGTGAACAGTTTTGTGGCCCCTCATCTTAGAAAAGATGTGCTGGCATTGGAGCGGGTCCAGAGGATGCTCACAAGGATGATTCCAGGAATGAAAGGGTTATCATATGAGGAACATTTGATAGCGGGTAATCTCATTGAAACCTTTCGAATATTGAAAGGCCTAGACAGAGTAGATGTGGAAAGGATGTTTCCCATGGTGGGAGAGTCTAGGACAAGGGGGCACAGCCTCAGGGTAGAGGATCGCTCTTTCAAAGCAGATGCTGAGAAATTTCTTTAACCAAACGGTGGTGAATTTGTGGAATTTGTTGCTACGTGTAACTGCGGAGGCCAGGTCGTTGGGTGTATTTAAGGCAGATATTGATAGGTTCTTGATAGGATATGGCATCAAAGGTTATGGGGAAAAGGCCGGGAACTGGGGTGAGGAGGAGCTAGGGAAAAAGGATCAGCCATGATTGAATGGCGGAGTAGACTCGATAGACAGGATGGCCTAATTCTGCTCCTGTGTCTTATGGTCTTTTGGACTTCAGAAAGCGACAGAAGAGGATGCAAACCTGAGTTTACTTATTCTGATTTTAACATCTTATTGAATGTGTTGGAAATGAGATATAATCTGTGTCCCTGGGGTGCCAGAGGAGTTAGAAAGAAATGACTTAGGTGTGCTCCTGCACCAATTTTTAGCATATATATTAGTAGTTCAGGAAGAAGTTCCACACTTTTATAATTTGAGATTCGTGTTTTGAGGCATAGAATTACATTTACTCCTTAAAACATGCCCACATGCCTATCCTACACTGTCAGCCATACTCCAGCATCCTTTTCACATCCTTCCCTATTTTAGCCTTTGTGTGTGACATCAGAGTTGATGAGCAGAATTCTTTGACCTAGCATCTAGTCATTTTCAGCAGTCATCTATTCAGCTGTACTCCTTACTCTCTTGGTTTTCCTCAGCTACCAAAGCAAATATCAGACACTCAGAGTAGAACACAGAAGTGACCTCTTTCATGCAGTAGCAAGCAGAAAACTGGGAACTATGGATTCCCCCCCCCCCCCCAATTGGAAGCCAGAGTGACAGTGACTGACTGTGAAACCCATCTCCTTTGGACCTGTGTAGTTTGAAGAGCTGGAGAATGTGATTGGGTGGTAGGGATAGCAGAGATGAACATTCCTCCATATGATCTATATTTTGTCCATCTCTACCAGCTCTAAAGCAGTCTACTGCAGCTCCAGCTCTTCCGTCTTGCATATTCTCTCCATCGCTAAGTGGGTTTTTGCCTGGTGGTTTCCTCCAATATCCTAATAATGTACAGTTGGATCAATTGGCCACTGTTTTATTGCAAATTAATACAGTGGATTCTAGTTAATTAGGCCGTGGGCTAATCAGGTCAACTGCTTATTTGGGGCAACTCTTAAAGAACAAACGCTAATCGAGAAAACAACTAGGATTCCCTTTGCTTATTTGGGACATCATGCCATTTAATTGGATCAGGAGAATAGAAACATAGAAAACCTACAGCACAATACAGGCACTTTGGCCCACAAAGTTGTGCTGAACTTGTCCCTACCTTAGAAATTACTAGGGCTACCCATAGCCCTCTATTTTTCTGAGCTCCATGTACCTATCCAGGAGTCTCTTATAAGACCCTATCATATCCACCTCCACCACCATTGCTGGCAGGCCATTCTACGCACTCACCACTCTGCGTTTTAAAAAAAAAACAACTTACCCCTGACGTCTCCTCTGCACCTTCTCCCAAACACCTTAAACTTGTGCCCCCTTCAAGGAGAAAAAGCCGAGCTCACTCAACTGTTTTTCATAATGGCATGCTCCCCAATCCAGGCAACATACTTGTAAATCTCCTCTGCACCCTTTCTATGGTTTCCACATCCTTCCTATAGTGAGGTGACCAAAATTGAGCACAGCACTCCAAGTGGGGTCTGACCAGGGTCCTATATAGCTGCAACATTACCTCTCGGCTCCTAAGTTCAGTTCCACGATTGATGAAGGCCAATACACGGTATGCCTTCTCAACCATAGTCAACCTGCGCAGATATTTTGAGCGTCCTATGGACTCGGACCCCAAGATCCCTCTGATCCTCCACACTGCCAAGAGTCTTGCCATTAATGCTATATTCTACCATCATATTTGACCTACCAAAATGAACCACCTCACACTTATCTGGATTGAACTCTATTTGCCACTTCTCAGCCCAGTTTTGCATCCTATCAATGTCTTGCTGGAACCTCTGACAGCCCTCTACACTATCCACAACACCTCCAACCTTTGCGTCATCAGCAAACTTACTAACCCATCTCTCCACTTCCTCATCCTGGTCATTTATAAAAATCACGAAGAGTAAGGGTCCCAGAACAGATCCCTGAGGAACACCACTGATCACTGACCTCCATGCAGATATGACCTATCTATAGCCACTCTTTGCCTTCTGTGGGCAAACCAGTTCTGGATCCACAAAGCAATGTCCCCTTGGATCCCATGCCTCCTTACTTTCTCAATAAGCCTTGCATGGGGCACCTTAGCAAATGCCTTGCTGAAATCCATATACACTACCTCTACTGCTCTTCCTTCATCAATGTGTTTAGTCACATCCTCAGATAATTCAGTCAGGATCATAATGCATGACCTGCCCTTGACAAAGCCATGCTGACTATTCCTAATCATATTATACCTCTCCAAATGTTCATGAATCCTGCCTCTCAGGATCTTCTCCATCAACTTACCAGCCACTGAAGTAAGACTCACTGGTCTATAATTTCCTGGGCTATCTCTTCTCCCTTTCCTAAATAATGCAACAACATCCGCAACCCTCCAGAACCTTTCCTGTCCCCATTGATGATGCAGAGATCATCGGCAGAGGCTCAGCAGTCTCATGCCTCGCCTGCGACAGTAGCCTGAGGTACATCTCATCCGGTCCCGGTGACTTATCCAACTTGATGCTTTTTGAAAGCTCCAGCACATCCTCTTTCTTAATATCTACATGCTCAAGCTTTTCAGTCCAGTGTAAGTCATCCCTACAATCACCAAGATTCTTTTCCATAGTGAATACTGAAGTAAAGTACTCATTAAGTACCTCTGCTATTTCCTCCGGTTCCATACACACTTTTCCACTGTCACACTTGATTGCTCCTATTCTCTCACGTCTTATCCTCTTGTTTTTCACATACTTGCAGAATGCCTTGGGGTTTTCCTTAATCCTGTCAGCCAAGGCCTTCTCATGGCCCCTTCTGGCTCTCCTAACTTCTTTCTTAAGCTCCTTCCTGTTAGCATTATAATCTTCTAGATCTCTGAACCATTACCCAGCTCTCTGAACCTTTGGTACGCTTTTCTTGACTTGATTTACCCTATCATAACTTCCCTGTCTCATTGGAATGTACCTGTGCAGAACTCCACACAAATATCCCCTGAACATTTGCCACATTTCTTCCATACCTTTGCCTGAGAACATCTGTTTACAATTTAAGCTTCCAAGTTTCTGCCTGATAGCCTCACAATTCCCCTTACTCCAATTAGTCTGGTCCTATCTCTCCAATGCTATTGTAAAGGAGATAAAATTATGATCACTATCTCAAAACTGCTCTCCCACTGAGAGATCTGACACCTGACCAGGTTCATTTCCCAATACCAAATCAAATACAATCTCTCCTATTGTAAGCTTATCTACATATTGTGTCAAGAACCCTTCCTGAACACACCTAACAAACTCCGCCCCATCTAAACCCTTTGCTCTAGGGAGATGACAATTGATATTTGGGAAATTAAAATCTCCCATCACAACAACTCTGTTGTTATTATTACACCTTCCCAGGATCTGTTTTCCTACCTGCTCCTCGATATCCCTGTTAGCATTGGGCGGCCTATAAAAAACATCCAGTAGAGTTACTGACCCCTTCCTGTTCCTAACCACCACCCATAGAGACTCCGTAGACAATCCCTCCATGCCATCCACTTTTTCTGGAGCCGTGACACTATTTCTGATCAATGGTGCCACCCCCCACCACTTTTGTTTCCCTCCCTGTCTTTTCTGAAACATATGAAAACCAGCAATTGAAGTAACCATTCCTGTCCCTGAGCCATCCAAGTATCTGTAATGGCCACTACATCATAGCTCCAAGTACTGATCCATGCAATAAGCTCATCCACTTTGTTCACAATACTCCTTGCATTAAAATAGACACATCTCAAACTGTTGGTCTGAGCGCATCCCTTCTCTATCACCTGCCTATCCTCCCTCACACACCGTCTCCAAGCTTTCTCTACTTGTGAGCCAACCACCTGTTCCCCGGTCTCTTCAGTTCGGTTCCCATCCCCCCAACAAATCTAGTTTAAATTCTCCACAGTAGCCTTGGCAAACCTCCCCGCCACGATATTGGCCCCCCTGGGATTCAAGTGCAACCCATCCTTTTTGTACAGGTCACACCTGCCCCAAAAGAGGTCCCAATGATCAGAAATCTAAATCCCTGCCCTCTGCTCCAATCCCTCAGCCACACATTTATTCTCCACCTCGCTCTATTCTATACTCGGTTTCACTTGGCACAGGCAGTAATCCCAAGATAACTACCTTTGTGGTCCTGCTTCTTAACTTCCTTCCTAACTCCCTGTAGTCTGCTTTCAGGACCTCCTCCCTTTTGCTGTTTATGTCATTGGTACCAATATGTACCACAACCTCTGGCTATTCTCCTTCCCACTTCAAGATATCGTGGACATGATCAGAAAGATCCCAGACCTTGGCACCTGGGAGGCAAACTACCATCCGTGTTCCTTTCTTGCGTCCACAGAATCGCCTGCCTGACCCCCTAACTTTAGAGTCCCCTATCACTGCTGCCATCCTCTTCCTTTCCCTACACTTCTGAGCCACAGGGCTGGACTCTGTGCCAGAGGCACAGCCACTGTTACTTACCCCAGGTAGGCTGTTCCCCCCCCCCCCCCCCACCAACAGTACTCAAACAGGAGTACTGAATGTTGCTGAATAGTTTCTAACTAGCATCAGTAGTGTGCTTGTCTGCTTAGAGTGAACAGTTTTAAAATAGCATCAGATGGTGTGTGTTTGTCTTCAAACAGCAGTGATTCTTGCACTGACAGTTGGTGAGCAATAAGCAGTAGGGCAATTCAGAACCATTGTCATTTTGCTCGCCATGGTTTCAAGCATTCAGATTTGAAGATGCCAGAAACACCTGGGAGTGAAAATGAAATTCTTTTGCTACTTCAAGTTAAGAGCTATGAAGAATTTGAAGGTATTGATAATCACTTTGAATGTTAGAAAGGAAATAAATAGTTGGAAATAAATAATTGTCAAAAGCATTGTATGAAGGCAGTTCATTATCTACACTAGGTGTCTGTGCTGACTTTGTTCACTTACCGTCAATCAAAAGAACAAGGCAGCGTACCCTGGATGAATTCTGTTGATAGCTGTAAGAAACTAATACAGTTTTATAGTACTCTAGTAGTATTGGTTGTGTTCTAATTTGTTCTGTTTCATTTAAATACATAATTTGTTCCTCGGTTAAATGGTAATTTGTCTTTTTTATATTTTAACTATTTCCTTGAAATTTCGGCTAACTGAGGCAGACCCTTAATTGGGCCAAAATGTATTAGTCCTGATGTGTCCCAATTAACTAGAATCCACTGTGTGTGGGAAGTTATTGATAAATGAGTCAGAATAAGTTGGAGGGCTACAGTAAAGGGAGTAGGACTGGGATTGCTTTCTTCTCTGTCATAGTGAGACCGCGACAGAAGTGCTATTGGCAAATGGCATTGCTGCACACTCAAAAGACTTTCAGACACCAGCCAGTCCGTTTCCAGCGGAATTAAGTGTAGAGTGGTTGACTAACCCTTTTATCTCATGGTCTTGCATTAGATGCGCTGTGAAAATGTCCTCTGTAAGAGATCAACTTTTATCTTCTCTAGCTCAGTAAAACGCAATCTAATTTAGAATGCCAGGTGCACGTTGAATAATGGATAACCACTTGGGGTATATGTGTGCAGCTGGAAATGTTAACTCAAGATTGCAAACCGTACTCTTCTCACCAAGTAACAGCTTTTTCAGAATTTGCTCTTAAAACATTAAATTGTATCATGTACTGCTTAACAATGCAATCATCACATAATCCAATGTCAAGACGATCTTTTCAAACTTTTGGTGTGAGAATTGTGTCACCAGATTGGAAATTACTTAATGTCACTCCTTTTTTTTTGAGGGGGTGAAAGTGAAGCTGAGTAAGTAGAAATGTTATCCAGAAGGATCTTTGACCAGAACCATTAACTTGTGTTCTTATTTCTGCAAATGCCATGTGACCCAGTCAGTGTTTAAGCATGATCTGTTATTGATAACTTAGTCTATTAGTGTAACATTTCTTGTGGGCTAGTTACTAGACAGTTTTGTAAGACACAGTTGAGCATATCACCCATCAGAGAAAGCCATCTCAGCTTTAAGGACAAGTCACTTATGATTAATCCAGTTGAATTAATTGAAATCATTAACAAGATAAATAAAGAGTGATGAAATATATTACCTAAAAGGTCACTGGAGCATTCAGAAAGACTTAGACAGGTTTGTTAATAGAAGTTAGAACACGTTGGAAATTGGACTTTTAAATTGGAAATGGTGTGAGCAAGGGGTTAATCCTCTGATTATGCACGTGAAATGTGTTCAAGTCAAGTTTGTCATTTGACTATATACATGTATATGTCATATGTAACCATAGAATGTTTATAGAAACTAGACGATGTTTCTCTGAATCAGGATGTAAAGTAAGTAGTACATATGACACACATTACACACGATAATGAAGGTAACAATAAAATCTACAGATGAATCATGCATAAATAACAAACTGAAATACATTAATATTAAACATTGTAAAGTATAGAACCGATTAACGAGTGATACTTCGAATACGATGTAGTGTGAAGTTTAGAATCCTGATGGCCTGGGGGAAGAAACGGTTTCCCATCCTGACCGTTCTTGTTTTTATGCATCAGAGTCTCCTGCCTAATGGTCAAAAGTCAGAGGATGCTGGAATGGATGTGTGCGATCCCTAATAATACTAAGGGCTCTGCATACACAGCACTTCTGATATATGTTCCAGTGGATGGAAGGGAGATGCTTATGATCCTCTCAGCTGTTCTGAGTCCTTTGCAGGGACTTATGGTCAGATGCTTGGCTGCTCCCATACCATAAAATGATAAGATATAGGAGCAGAATTAGGCTACATGACCCATCAAGTCTGCTCCACCAATTCATCGTGCCTGATCCAATTTTCCCCTCTGCCCCAATCCCCTGACTTCTCCCCATATCCCTTCATGGCCTGATCAATCAAGAATCTGTCAACCTCTGCCTTAAATATACAGTGCCTATAAAAAATATTCACCACCCCCCCCGCCCCCAGTTTTCATGTTTATTGTTTTACAATATTGAATCACAGTGGGACTTAATTTGGCTTATTTTAACACTGATCAACAGAAAAAGACTCTTTCATGTCAAAATGAAAACAGATTTCTGCAAAGTGATCTAAATTAATTACAATTCTAAATCACAAAATCATTGATTGCAAGATTCACCCCCTTCAAGTCGATATTTAGTAGATGCACCTTTGGCAGCAATTACAACCTTGAGTCTATGTGGATAGGTCTTATCGGCTTTGCACATCTGAACACTGCAGTTTTTCCCCATTTTTCTTTCCAAACCTGCTCAAGCTCTATTTGATTGCATGGGGATTTTCAAGTCCAGCCACAAATTCTCAATTAGATTGAGGTCTGAACTCTGACTTGGCCATTCCAGGACATCAACTTTGTTTTTAAGCCATTCCTGTATAGCTTTGCCTTTATTACCGTCTTGCTGGAAAACAAGTCTTCTCCCAAGTCATAATTCTCTTACAGAGTGCATCAGGATTTCCCTGTATTTTTCTGCATTCAGTTTACACTCCACCTTCACAAGCCTTCTGGGGCTTGCTGCAATGATGTGTTCCTGATGCTGTCACCAGTCGTGCTTCATGGTAAAGATGGTGTGTTTTTGATGATGTGCAGTGTTCAGTTTATACCAAATATAGCTTTTAGTCATAAGTCAAAAAGCTCAATTTTGGTTTCAGACTGTAGAACTTTCTTTCAGTTGACTTCAGAGTCTCCCACATGCCCTCTGGCAAAGTCTGAGATTTCTTGTAAGGTTTTTTTCCAACAGTGGCTTTCTCTTTGCCACTCTCCCATAAAGCTGCTACTGGTGAAGCATCCAGACAGCAATTGTTGTATATGCAGTCTCTCCCATCTCAGCCACTGAAGCTTGAACTCTAATAGAGTTGTCATCGATCTCTTGGTGGCCTCCTTCACTCGTCCCCTTCTTGCAAGGTCACTCATTTTTTGAGGAATGTCTGCTCTAGCTGGATTTACAGCTATGCCATGTTCTTTCCATTTCTTGAAGATTGACTGAACTATACTACAAAGGACATTCATTGAATTGGAATTTTTCTTGTATGCATCTCCTGACTTGTTGCTTGCAGTATTCTTTTATCTCCATGGTGTAGTTTTCGTCAGGATATTGACTCATCAGCAGTTGAACCTTCCAGATACAGGTGTATTTTTACTACAATCAATCAAAACATCTTTACTACACACAGTGATCTCCAGTTAACTACAGGTAGTCCCCGAGTTATGAACATCCGACTTATGGACAACTTGTACTTACAAACCGAGGAAGGAGAATGCCATCCACCATTTTAAGTCGGAATGCGGTGCCATCCGCCATTTGAAGTTGGATTGCGACGCCGTCCGCCATTTTAAGTTGTTGCCGTTGACACTGTGTTGAGTGTTTAACTTTGTATTTAGCTTAAATTTTTCTTAGTAAGATTCACCCTGACCCCCCCCCCCCCATTCCGGTCGGCTGGTGGCGCAATGAGATCAGCACTGGGCTCAAGTTCGATCCAGTGACAGACCGCTCCCGTGCCAGGTTGATGTCAATCCAGTGACTCCAGTACCATCCGTGCCGGGTTGATGTCGAGCTCACAACTCGACCTCGTAAAAAAAACATTGCCACCTCCAGTTTAAATTTCCACGCGGAATATTGTGGAGGATCAAATACCCAAACCCAGCACAGCCCCCCCACTTGTCCCATTTAGCCTGTCTCAGTGCGGTGGTCCTTAGGACCCAGCAGAGCTCATGACTCGCCGCCCACAGTGTTTCTGTCCCATTGACAGGAAGTGATCGCAATTGAAAATAAAGTGGAAATAATAAAGCGTTTGGAAAGAGGTGAAACACCATTGGTCATTGGAAAAGCATTAGGCTACAGTCAGTCAACGATCAGAACAATTTTAAAGGATAACGGATAAAGTGGGAATAATGGAGCATGTGAAAGGCCCAGCCCTGATGAAAGCTAGAATTATTACTACGCAACACAGTGGTTTAATTATTGGAATACATGCAGTTCTTAAGTGTTTTATATGCATAGAAAGGTAAAATGTATACTATATACTAAGACAAATGTTTGACTAACTGACGCTAAATAATAGCGGATGTACTTGTTCCGACTTACGTACAAATCCGACTTAAAGACAGACTCAGGAACAGAATTCGTATGTAACCCGAGGACTGCCTGTAATTCTGTGACTTATAAAGCCAATGGGCTGAACCAGTGATGATTTGGTCTGTCATATTAAAGGGATGAATACTTAGGCAATCAATTATTTTGTGCTTTATATTTGTAATTAATGTAGATCACTTTGTAGAGATCTGTCATCACTTTGACACGAGTCTTTCTGTTGATCAGTGTCAAAAAAGCCAAATTAAATCCACTGTTACTCAATGTTGTAAAACATGAAAACATCTGGGGGGGGGTGAATATTTTTTATATGCACTGTATATAAAGAATTGGCCTCCACAGCTGTCTGTGGCAACAAATTCCACAGATTCAGCACTCTGGCTAAAGAAATTCCTCACTTACATTCTAAAAGGATGCCTCTCTTTTCTGAGGTTGTGTCATCTGGTTTTAGACTCTCCTGCCATATGAAACATCCTCTCCACATCCACTCTATCAAGGCCTTTCACCTAATTTGATAGGGTTCAATTAGGTCACCCTCATTCTTCTGAATTCCAGCGAATACAGGCTCAGAGCCATCATTAAACAAGCCATTCAATCCTAGAATCATTTCTGTGCACCTCCTTTGAACTCCCTACAGTTTCAGGACATCTTTTCTGTAAGATAAGGGGCTCAAAACTGCTCACAATACTCCAAGTGAGGCCTCATCAGTACTTTATAAAGTCTCAGCATTGTATCATTTTATATTCTAGTCCTCATGATAGGAATGCTAAAATTGCATTTGTCTTCCTCAACACAGACTCAACATGCAAATTGACCTTTAGGGAATCCTGCTATAAAGTAATAAAGTCAATTTAGTTCAACAAGGACTCCCAAATACCTTTGCACCTCAGTTTTTAGTAATTTCTCTTCATTTAGAAAAGTCAATCCTTTTATTTCTTCTATCAAAGTGCATGACCATACACTTCCCAGCACTGTATTTCATCTGCAGTTTATTTGCCCATTCTCCTTATTGTCCTTTTGTAGCCTCTTTACCTGCCCCTCCACCTGTCCTCATATCGTCTGCAAACTTTGCAACAAAGCCATCAATTCCATCATCAAATAATTGACATTTAACAAAAAAAAGAACCTGGTCCAACACAGACCCCCCCCCCCTCCCCCTGTGGAACACCATGAGTCACTGGGAGCCAGCCAGAAAAAGTTCCCTTTATTCCCTCTCTTTGGCTTCTGCCAATCAGCTGCTGCTTTATCGATGCTAGAATCTTTCCTGTAATACATTGGGCTCGTAACTTGTTTAGCAGCTTCATGTGTACCTTGTCAAAGGCCTTCTGAAAATCCAAGTACACAATATCAACCAATTCTCCATTGTCTGTCCTGCTTATTATTTCTTAAAAGAATTCTAGCTGGTTGGTCAGGCAAGATTTTCCCTTGTGGAAACCATACTAACTATGGCCTATTTTATCATGTGCCTCCAAGTACTCTGAGACCTCATCTTTAATAATCAACAACATCTTGCCATCCATTGAGGTCAGACTAGCCTGTAGTTTCATTTCCTTCTGCCTCTCTCCCTTCTTGAAGAGTGGAGTGACATTTGCAATTTTCCAGTCTTTTTGAACCATTCCAGAATTTAGTGAATCTTAAAAGATCATTACTAATGCCTTCACGATCTCTTCAGTCACCTCTTTCAGAATCCTGACGCGGACACTATCTGGTTCAGGTGATTTATCTACCTTCAGACCTTTCAGTTTCCCGAGAAACTTCTCTGTAGTAATGGTAATTTCACACACTTAATGCCCCTGACATCTGTAACTTCCACCATACTGCTACTGTCTTCCACAGTGAAGATTGATGCAAAATACTTAATCAGTTTGTCCGCCATTACATTGTCCCCTATTACTACATCTCCAGCATCATTTTCCAGCAGTCCATTATCCTCTCTCACCTCTAAACTTTGTTTCTGAAAAAACTTTTGGTAATTTCTTTAATATTATTGACTCGCTTATTTTTGTATTCCACCTTTCCCTTAATGACTTTTTGTTTTCTCCTGTTGGTTTTTAAAAGCTTCCCAATCCTCTAACTTACCACTAATTTTTGTTCTATTATATGCTCTTTTTGTCTTTTATTTTGACTTTGACTTCTTTTGTTAGCCATAGTGGTGTCATCTTTTCTTCAGAATACCTCTTCCATCTTTGGGATGTATATATCCTGTGCCTTCCAAATTGCTTCCAGAAATTCCAGCCATTGCTGCTCTGCCATCATCCTTGCCAGTGTTCTTTTCCAGTCAATTCTGGCCAACTCCCCTCTCATGCCTTTGTAATTCCCTTTACTCCACTGTAATACTGATAAATCTGACTTTAGCCTCAAAATTCAGGGTTAATTCAATCTTTAATTTTCTAATCAATTCTGGTCCATTGCGTATCACCCCGTGCGGAATAGCTGATCCTCTGGTGGGGTCAATCTCAAGCTGCTCTTAAAAAGCTAACTCATAGGCACTCTAAAAATTCCCCCTCCTGGAATCCAGCATCAACCTGATTTTCCAAATCTATCTACATATTGAAATCCCCCATGACACTTGTAACATTGCCCTTTAGGCATGCATTTTCTATCTCCCGTTGTAATTTGTAGACCACATCCTCACTACTGTTTGGGGTCTGTATACAACTCCCACTAGGGTCATTTTACCCCCAGTGATTCAACACCTTCCAACCCTATGTCTCCTCTTTCTGATGATTTGATTTCATTGTTTGTCAACAGAGTAACACCACCCCTTCTGTCTTCCTGTCGATCCTTTTTGATACAGTGTGTATCCTTGGACATTAAGCTTCCAGCTGTAATATTTCACCTTTGATTCAGTAATGCTTCCTACATCATAACCTGAAAATCTGCAACTGTGCTGCAAGTTCATCTACATTATTCTGTATACTACGAGATTTGAAACATTCCTGTATTCATCCTTTTCGATTTTTGTCTCCCTTTAAGTTGCAACTTATCCTGTTGACTGTAATTTGCTCTATCAACAGCCTCTCCTCACTACACATTGCCACTGTACACCAGCTGCCTCATCTTTAGCACTATTATCCACCTTTCCTACGATGATGCTTGCATTGAAATATAGTAAACTCAGGACACTAGTTGAACCCAGGCTCAATTTTTCATTTCTAACTTTGTTTGAGGTCAAACCAACATCTGCCTCCACAACCTCTCCACTAACTGTTCTGGCACTCTGGTTCCCGTCCCCTGCAACTCTAGGTTAAACCCCGTTGTGCAGCATTAGCAAACCTTCAGCTAGGACAGGGGTCAGCAACCTTTACCACCGAAAGAGCCACTTGGACCCATTTCCCACAGTAAAGAAAACACTGGGAGCCACAAAACCCGTTTGACATTTAAAATGAAATAACACTGCATACAACATTTTTCTTGCCTTTATGCTATGTATAAACAAACTATAATGTGTTGCATTTATGAAATTGATGAACTCCTGCAGAGAAAATGAAATTACATTTCTGCATGCAACAAAAACATTTTGAACTCCAAAAAAAAGACGTTGGGTTGAAGGTTACTTTTAAGTAAAATACTCAATGTCTATTTGAGTCCTTCTTGTATTTATGAAAAACGCCGAACTTAAATTTTCTGCCAGCAGCAAACCAAAAATAACGTCAGCCAGCTGTCAACCTGAAAAATAAAAGGACTATTTCACTGAACAATGAAAAAATATGAATATATGTAAAATAATAGGCAATTAAAATATTTATCATACTTGGTTAATGGGATTTCTGCTCCTGGACCTCAGCGCACAGCATCTGCACATTAGGGCTGTATGACGTCACCTTCATCTTTACACAGGATCGCAAGCTGTCATCTGTGAGGCGTGCACGATGTTTGTTTTTAATAAAGTTCATGTTGGAGAACACCTGCTCACATACATATGTGGATCCAAAGATCGACAGGACTCCAAGCGCATACTTTTTAATGTTTACATAAGTGTCGGGGATAGCATTCCATGTTTCGAACACAAGTTTGTCCGGTTTTGGGAGGTTTTTCAATATCACTCCATTTGTGATTCTGAGCAAGAACGGCCTTCTGACGGGCAACATCTTCAAGGTCTGCTGTCAAGCGTCTAAATTTGGACACCCATATGTCTTTGTCGGCTATGTCGGCCAGTTCCATCTCAAGATCAGGTTTACTCACACCTGCCAATGCAGTCGTATTCAGTAGGGAAGGATCGATGCTTAGGGGAGTGACCGGGAAGGATAATGTGTTTTTTACCTCTCTGAACTCACAGAAGCGTTTCCCAAATGATGTTTGCATTGCGATGATTGCAGAATGTAAATACTCTGAATTTATCATGTCGTGACCTTGTTTGAACTCTCTCAAATTGGGGAAGTGAGACAAAGTGCCTTTCTGTAAATCTCTGGCAAGCACTGTCAACTTGCGCTCGAATGCCAAAACATCCTCCAACATGTGCAGGGCTGTACGTCCTTTCCCCTGAAGAGCTGTGTTCAGCATGTTCAGGTGCGCTGTCATGTCTACCATGAAGTGTAGCTTTTCCAGCCACTCTGGCTGTTCCAGCTCAGGAAAGGTGAGCCCTTTGCTGCCCAGGAAAGTTTTCACTTCTTCCAGACACACGACAAAGCGTTTCAGCACCTCCCCTCTGGACAGCCACCGGACTTTGTTGTGCAGCAGGAGATCAGAATATGCGCTTTCCAGCTCGTCCAGTAACAAACGGAATTGACGGTGATTTAAACTTTTTGCCATTATTTTATTGACAATCTGAATGACAACATCCATTACTTCTGTGCATTCCGGAGGAAATGTTTGAGCGCACAGTGCCTCTTGGCGCAAGATGCAGTGAAAAGTCAGCAGCTTTCTGTCCAGCGACTTCTGCAGTAAAGCCACAAATCCCTTGTGCGTTCCCGTCATACTCGGTGCCCCATCAGTAGCTAATGACACCAGGTGGGTGGTCTTTATTCCTTTGGCTCTTAAACAATTCAAGACAGCCTCACAGATGTCCTCCCCCCGTGTTTGGTCTTTTAGAGGTATCAACTCAATCAGTTCTTCCTGTGGCCCGGCAGAGTTTACATACCGGCAGAACAGCGCTATTTGTTCAATATCACCTTTGTCTTTAGACTCGTCACAGGCAATCGAGTAGGCCACAGCTGAATTGATGTCTTTAATTTGCTGTCTTGTGATGTCTTCTGCCATTTTTATGGTTCTGTCTTTGACAGTCTTTGCAGAGAGGGGCATTACCCTGATTTTCTGCACAATTTCACTCTTGTTTTTAAAGTCCGTGAATAGATGTTCTGAAATCTTAATGAAAGATTCTTTTATATATTCACCATTTGTAAACTGCTTCCCGTGCCTGACTATTTCCTGAGCAGCAATATAACTAGCGTATGTCATTGATTTTCCAGACTTCATCCATCTTTTGAAATGATTTTTGCTCAGATCAACCTTCCGCATCAGTTCCAAAACGGCTTTTTTTCTCTCATCTCCATCCGGATATTTTTGAGCAAAGGCTGCGTGTTTATTCTGGAAATGCCTTGCGACATTTGACTTTTTGTTGTTTGCTAGTTTCTCATTGCATATTAAGCATACCGGTAAACCAGTCTCGTCAACAGTGAAAGCAAATGAATCTGTCCACATATCATTAAACGTTCTGTTTTCTTCAGTCACTTTTCTTTTTTTATAATTCTCCATAGTTAGCCTACCTTGGATGGAAAAATTAAAGAAATCGCGCACTGACGGGTGTCAGGTATTGGCAGTGGTGACGTATATTAATAGTGATAAAAACATGTTGTAGCGGTGTGCTCACGCAGTCAGTAAACTGCAGTCGAATAACTTTATTCGAACTAAACAGCCTTGCTTTTAAGTCTCCCTCAACCCGGCCCCCATGGGCGCAGATGCTCCAAAAGACACGTACTCACAAACCCCCACAGGCTATCTCCCTTAGCCTGAACGCTGGCTAATTGTGAGCCGGTTCCAATGTGCCAGGAAATGGGTCGCCACAACGTCTTATTTAGATTGTACAAGATCACCATAATCTTCAAATTTAGAATTACATTTCAAAAACTAACAAACTAATATAAAATACATTTTAATTAAATACTGACCAATTATTTCCCAAAGCCACAGGGAGCCGCAGCACAGAGGTGAAAGAGCCGCGGGTTGCCGACCCCCGAGCTAGGATATTAGTCCTCCTCCAGTTCAAGTGCAAACTGTAAGCTGTCCCTTCTGTTTCGGTCCCAACTTCCCTGGAAGGGAGCTCTATGATCCAAAATTCTTATGCCCTCCCACCTACACCAACTTCTTAGTCACATATTGAAACTGTATAATTTTTCTCATTCTGGCTTCACTAGCAAGTGGTATGGATAGCATTCCTGAGATCACAACCCTGGAGGTCCTAAACCTTTAACTTAGCACCCACCTCCCTGAACTGACGTTACTCATCCTACATGTATCATCGATACCTGCATGGACCACAGCTTCTGGCTGTTCACCTTCCCACTTAAGAAAACTGAGGACTCGATCTGAGATATCCCAAACCCTGGCACCCAGGAGGCAACATGCCATCTGAAAATCTTGTTCTCTCCCACAGAATGTCCTGTCCATTCCCCTAACTAACAAATACCCTATCACCACACTGTGCCGCTTCTCTCTTTGTTCTTCTTCCTGCCCCTCCCCCCACCCTTCTAAGTTGCAAAGGCAATTGCAGTGCCAGAGACCCAGCCATTGTGGCTTTGCGTCTTTCTGTCTCTCCCCTCCCCCCCAACAGTATCCAAAGTGATCTACCTGTTGTTGAGAGGGTTGGCCATGGGGGTACTCTTCCCTGACTTCTGAACCTCTTTTCCTTTCCTGATGGTCACACAATTTCCTGTGTCCTGCTCCTTCAGTGTAACTACCTTGCCATATGTTCTATATATCACCCCCTCAGCCTCCCGAATGATCCAGAGTTCAACTCCTTAACACAATTTGTTGGAAGCTGCAGCTACATGTATTTCTCGCAGTTGTAGTTCAATGAAGCCTTGAAGAGCTAAAGCCTCAAAATCACCACCCTGACTCTGTCCACTCCAACGATGGCCATTGCACTTGCCCCTGCCTTCCTTTTATTTGCTCTTGGTAATCAATCCCAAGCACTGATTGGTCGCTGGTCAACACTTTTTTTTCCCTGTACTGACCTGCTGCTGCCTTTTATCTTCAGGCAGTGGACCTGATTGAAGATCCGATGTCCAGATTGGCTAATGGATATACCAGATGAATATGCAAGTTGTCAAAGCACTCTGAATGGTGCTTCTGTAAAACACAGTTAAGCTATTGGGGTAGGGGGAGCTTTGCTTACCTCAATCTTAGGAAGTAGACGTGTTGCTGTGCCACCTTGTTCTCAGAGGTGATATTAAGGGACCAGATGAGGTCATCTGTAATGTGAACTCCCAGGAACTTGGTGCACTTAACTCTCTGTGCAGGAGCCATGTATTCACAGAGAGAGATGGTTCGGCCGCACCTTCCTGAAGTCCACCTTCTCCATGTTCAGGCTCAAACCAATCCAGCAGCCTCTCCACTTCCTCTCTGTATTCTGTCTTGTCATCATTTTTAATGAGGGCAACCACTTTTGTGTCATCTGCAAACTTGATGTCATGGTTTGATGGCATGCTTTGACAGCCAGGCAGCTGAGGAATGCAAAAGTGAAGATTGCTGAGGCCCTGACAAAGATTTTCAAACCAACGTTGGCTATAGATGAAGTGCCAAATGACTGAAGGGCAATAAATATTGTATCCTTATTCAAAAAAAAGCAGCAGGGATGAGCCAGGTCATGACAGACTTGTGAGTCTAATGGTAGTGAAATTCATGGGAAGTATTCTCAAGGGCAGAATTAATTTTATCTTTTGAAAGATGTCATTTTTAAGCAATTGTCTGACTTTATTGAAATTTTCAAAGAAATAACAATATATGAATATGGTCTGTGCGATAGAGACTTAAGTTCGACCTTTATCAAGATCCCAGATAGGACAATAACACAAGTTTTGGAGCCCATGTGATGACAGTAAAGTTATGGAGGGTGATGATAAAGGATTTATTATTGTAAGTCTGTGACTAGTGGTGGGACCCATATTGTTTGTTAATAACAATATACATGTTAATAACTTGGATATGAATGTAAGAGATGTGACGAGTAAGTTTGCAGCTGGCATGAAGACTGAAGGTAGTGTTGGTGTGCAAAATAGTTGTACACTATCAGGTAATATTGATTGATTGGTAAGATAGGTAGGCAGTGAAGAGTAGGTGGAATTTAATCCTGATAGTGTGAGGTACAGCCTGGAAGACTAGCACCCTTCAGGATGCCAGGTTTTCGGGACTCTGGAGACAGGCTGATTCAAAGCTGGTGCTGCCGCCTGATGTGTCATGGAAGTACACAGAAGATTGGAAGCAGCGAGCTGGCTGCGTGCCCAGAAACCCAAGTTCTTTGGACACAAAGCTTGGAAGAAGCAACGCAACAGACTTTTAACACCATAAATCAGCGAGTTGTTGGTTATGTCTCCCCTCTTGCTGTGAAATTTATTGATGCTTTGCTGCACACTTGGGTACTCGGTGGAGAATGCCAATGCTTTTTTTTTGCTAGTGGGGGAGGGGGGGGCGTTGTTGCCTTGCTGCTGTTTATGCATGGGAGGGGCGAGTTGGGGGCTTTAGGGTTCTAACATTTAACTGTCATTCATTCTTTGGGGCACTCCTCTATTTTTGTGAATGTTTGCAAAGAAAAAGAATTTCAGGATGTATATTGTATACATTTCCCTGACATTAAATGTACCTATTGACCTATTGATATATCTTGGACCATTATTAAGGGTAGGATATTCATAATGAATGGTCAAGCCCTTTAGGACATTCATAATGAATGGTCATGCCCTTTCCAATACTGAGGAACAGAGAGTCCTCTGGGTGTTTGACTCTTAAGAATGCCTAAAGATGGTGAACAAGGGGATGGTGCTGCAACTGTGCAAGGTGTTACTGAGGCTACGGATAGAGCACTGTATGCTTACTTCAGGAAGGATATTCTGGCTTTGGAGGCAGTGCAGAGAAAGTTCACAGGGTTCATTGTGGTGATGGGGTTAGTCTATGAGGAGAGATCTATACTCTCTGGAATTCAGGGAAATGAAAGGGAAGAAACATAAAATTTTGAAAGGGATAAATAAGATGAAGGCAGGAGGTAAGTGAGACCAGAACTGAAATTTGCATCAAGATTCGGAGGAATAGATTTAAAACAGAGAGACATGAACATATGGAATTCTCTGCCTAAGGAAGCAGTAGGGGCTACCTCATTAAGTGTAATTAAGACACCGATGGATTTTTTGCATAATAGGAAGTTTAGAGTTCTAAGGAAAAGGCAGGTAGATGGAACTGCTGTGAGCACAGCTAGATCAGCCATGAGATAATTGAATGATGAAACAGGCTTGACAGGCCAGATGACCTTCTCCTCCTATTTTTTTTCTTATCAACATCATCTTCTCAAGTATTGCCCACATCACATAAATAGATTGTCTAAGAAACCAATGGTATGTTGGTCTTTATCTTAAGGGCAAGCAAACAAATGGGAGTGAGTCATTTAGTTCTCCAGTGGTTGGATCTACCAATAGTAATGTGTGTGTTGGTAACTAAGATTCTTGAAGGGTATATCAACTTTCAATCAAAGTGTAAGGTTCACAATGACAACTGGCTTTAGGATTAAATTACAAACACAAATTGTGCTAACTTTAAGTTTAGAAGAATGATCTGTAAAGGTGTTCAAAAATTGAGTTCAGCATCACAGAAATGGGCCTTTTAGCCCACCATTTTCCCATCTATACTGATTCTATTTGTGTACATTAGAGCTACAGGACCCTTCTGCTGGTGGACTTCAGCACAAAGAAGTGTTATTTTAAAAATAACACTAAGCTATTAAAGTAAGAAATCTGAAAAAATACATATTCACACATATGACAGAGGAGCTTTTAGGGATGAATTGTGGAGTCTAAACTTTGTCTTTGATTACTGGTGCTGAACTTGAGGAATTGAATAACAAGGAACGTGTTCAATTTTAGCACCACCAACCTATAACTAGTTTTGTCTTGGATTTTCATTGGTTGAGGTTTCAAAGTATAAAGACGACAACTGACTTAAAGTTGACTGTGAACTCTTAGAATGCCAGACCAAGCTTGAAAAAATGGTGCCTGGCCTGGTGAGTTCCTCCAGCATTGTGTGTGTGTGTTGCTTGGATTTCCAGCATCTGCAGATTTTCTCATTTGTGAATGACCTACTTTAGGTTTCCAGACTATGATCGTGCCTAAATTAAAGCAAGTCAATCCATTTGGCACGATGTGAGAGGGTCGTAGATTCAAATCCACACCAACAACATACAAAAAAAAACCTCATTAAATTTTTTTTTGATTTATTCCACCACAAAACAAGCCATTTAAAGAACAATCCAGACGTTCATGGCATTTCCAAATTTCCTTTGTCTTCACAGGAACCAGTGGCTCATGCTAGCTATCTAAAATTAAATGACTCCCCATTTGTAATCAGGCCTGAGCTTGTCTTTTTCATTTATGTGACAGAGTTAAGCAATTCAGTTACAATAAAAGATTTATTGAAGCTACAAAGACATGTGATAGTGAATTTCCATTTCTCAGGTTTGATTATTTTCTTAGTGAAATGAGAATAGATACACGTCCTCGAATGTTATTTGAAGAAAACAAAATAGGAATCACTTCTTAATATGAACAATTTTTCTTTATATTTTTATTGAAGTGATGAAAAGGGCAAACTGAAAGATACAGCTCCGGGGGAGGCACTTGGAGAGAAACATTTTCCAGGTACCTCAGATGACTCATTTTCTACTGCAATCTCATCCTTTGGAACCTTCCATTCATTGAAAAAATGTTTTATGTTAGACATAAAAAATCTGCACTTAGAAATTGTAGGAACATGAAAATTTGTTACTGTTAAAGAGAATGTTAGATAAGGTGTGAAAGCATAGAGGGGATGAGTCAAGTGACAAGCCACATAAATAAGCAGCAGTTACATGTTAAAAATTGGGAATTGGGTATTTAAATAAAATGTCAAATGGAGCAGAGATGCAGAAAGCATTTGTGAAACTGGTCAGATGATTAAAGTAATAGTGCCTTTAAATTATTATGTGTTCTTATCTATAATTAAAAAGGCAACAATATAATGTTGCCTTTTGGTGTACCCAAGTTGGCGTGGTCCTTCATTGATTCTGCTATGCTTATTATTTTACAGATTTATTTAGGGTGTGTGCAAGAAAATGGATCTCAGGGTTGTATATGGCAACTGATATGTTTTCTGATAATAAATTTACTTTGAACTTTGGTTTTCAAGACCTTGGGCTGTCAATGGAATATTTTGTAAGCTTTGTTATCTCCATTATAAGTACACAGTAGTGCATTGGGATGTTGGTAAAAATACCAAATGAGATAGCAAGCAACTTGAAAAATGTAAGTTTTAGTATTAAGAGAAGGGTTAATTTTATGTTTGAGTACAGTAAAACTCAATAATTTGAAACCCTTGGTTATGGTCTAACAGATTATCCAGACCACAGATATTCCTCTTAATAATCCAATATTTTTCAGATGTTACATTATAGTATAACTTTTATAGTAGACATGTGACATCAAAGAAGCTGCCAGAAACAAAACCAAGGGAGTTTGCAGAACAGGGCCCCAGTGGGTTAAAGAGAGTGTGAAAACTGTGGCACTAGTGAGTTTAAAAGGAGTCCTGGAAACAGTGCTGTGGTGTCTTCAAAGAAATGCACATTAATTCAAAGGAAGTGTGGTAATTGGGGCCCTAGTGCATTTAAAGAGAGCCTAAGGAAATAAACCTGGTGAACTAGATGTTGAACCATCAGGAGTCGTGAACAATGACATATCCAGTTAGCTTGACTATAGTGGAAGATTGTTTCTAATGCAGTGGCAATTGGGTAAGAAGTATGGAATATTGGCATAGTAAGAGTTGCCGGCTCAGAGTGCTGGTGACTTGCATTCAATCCTGAACTCTTCTGTTGTCTCTGGAGTTTGTACTTTCTATCTATCACCATGTGGGCTTCCTCTATGAACTCCATTTTCCTCTCTCATCCCAAAGGTGTACATATTGGAAGGTTAAATTGGCTCTAATATGTATGTGTATGTTGGAATCTGGGGAGAATTGATGGGAATATGGAGAGAATAACATATAGGGACAATTAGTAGGAGAATGGGATTGCTTTGTGATCTGGCACAAACTTGATGGAATGCCTAACTTCCTGTGTCATAGAGGACTATAGACCAAAAAGCCAGACTAAAGGACAATTTCCAAAAAAGACGTTAAAATGAAGAGGGTTGAAGGTAAGAGATCAAGAATGAACTGAGTGATTTGTGAGATGAAAAACATTAGTACAAACGAGATGTGTCAAATAATCTGGGATAGTCCTATGAAGTCATATGGGAATGTGAGAGTTTTGTTGTATATGCATTGCTATTCTATAGAAATAAATAGTAGTGCTCTTTGATCAGGTTGTTCTGGATTGGCTAACTCTTGGCTGACGATATAAGTTTTCCCGAATTTGGAGTTTGTAGTTTTCAATAACTGCTTTAGTTGAAAAATAATGACATCAAAAGATATAAAGACTTGACAATTATGTCCTTTCCATCTATAGATAAGTGTTAGTACATTTCAGAACATACCTTCATGCATAGTAAGTTCAGCTTTGTTATGTGCACATTTGCAATAAATGTTGATTTCTTTCAGATTTGGAATATGAACATTTGGAACATGATTTGGAAATCATTGTCATTAACCAGTTTCATCAGAAATTTGGTCCAGCAGTAAGTTCATTTATACAATATTATTGATTTTTCTTTTGAAAACAAAGAGGTGTTAAATCTAATTGAATACAAAGTGGTTGTGCTACATTCAGCACTGATTATGTTGAAGGTGATCTACACTGTTATCTGTACTAATTAGAAGAATCTGGAAAAGTTTGTCTGTTCTGGAGTACAAACCTCCCTTGGAGTTTTGCTATTACTAAGGAACCTTCATTATTCAGGCATCTTGGTCAGAACACCATTATTTATTAAATTTTCAACCTTGAAGGTAAGCATGTAGGTGCGTGCTTAACTTTGAAGGATATCAGGGTTAAGCATGATTTGTTGTTTATGCTACCTGCATACTTCCCATTTGGAGTCTTAAGATAGTGATCATGTCTAATAATACTGGCTGTCATTTGTTTTTACTGCCTTGACCATTTTCACCTCTGTATTGCTGAAATCAAAGGTTATCAGACAGCATTTCACATTTTCTACACTAACCTATGCAATATTGCAGTGAGATAAGAGGTCAACTGGTTGAGGCTGTTGAATGTTTTTTTTTTGGCAAAATCTGTCAGAATTTATGTGTATATCTATTTAATTTTCTTTTCATCTCTTTCACCTATCCATGGTGTTTTCTCTAAGAATGTATCTCATAACTCTGCCTTCACTTTGAAAGTCTAACTGATTGCTTGAAAACCCATTAAGACTTCCCAATGCATTGCCAACACTGATAATTGATTCCATTGTTTTCCCATCCTATCAGAAAAATAAGCTTACATTTCTGTTCATTTGCTCAAAATTTGTAACTAATTCTGTCAATAAAGCTAATCTTGGACTCACAATCAAATATTAAATAGGTTTCATCATTGATCACTTTTCCTCTTTTTTTTAAATATACACGAAAGAAAACACAAGTTAAAGTAGAACTCTGATCATGCACTGTCTGACTGTTTGAAAATCCCAATGTTTCTGCATCAGGCCCACTAGGTGGTGTTTGCCGTATACTATACCTTCCCACTTGTTGGGGCCCTGGTTCCCTCACTCACTGGAGTTGTACTTTTCTTCTCCTTTGTATAGCCTTGGTTTACAGATGAATCAGGAATTCATGCACTGAGCAAAAGAATTATCAGCCATTTGACTCTCAGCTGTACATACACAGATACTATATAATTGATGAACTCCTGAATTAAAAATGGTTATTTATAAGAGCCACACAGCACACAAGCAGGCTCATTGACCTACCAAATCTGAGTCTACCATCAAGTACTCATTTCCACTAATCCTGCGCCATTTATTCCCCACTATATTCAGATCATTTACCACCCCCCCCCATTCAACCACTCATCTGCACACTAGAGACAATTAAGAGTAACTGTTTAACTACCTGAGAAACTAAATCTCAGTTAACTGAGAAAGTGGATCTCAGCGTAATGTATGGTGACACTTTCGTACTTTGATGATAAGTTTACTTTAAACCAGCCCACACACCTTTGGGATATGGGAGAGATAAACTAGAGCACCTTGACAAAGTTGCATAAAGATGGAGAGAAGATTCAACTCCTCACAGCACCAAAAACCTATTATCTGTACTATTATACTACCTGGTTTATCTTGTTGGTGGAAATGCTCTATAATGGAAATATAATTCAGGATTTCAAATGCAGATGAGCTTTGGGATATAAAGTGATTGTTACAATCCAGTCCATGTCTTTTATAGAAAGTAGGCCACCATGATAAGTTCTGGTGACGTTCAAAGTAAATATATTATCAAAAGTACATGTACATCATATACAACCCTGAGATTCATTTTCTTGCAGATATGCTCAATAAATCTATAGAACAATAACCATAACAGGATCAATAAAAGACCATCCCATTTGGTCCTTCAACCCGAGTGCAGAAGACAACTAAAACTACGCAAATATAAAAAGAAAGAATTAATAATCAATTAATTAATTAATTAAGAAAAAAAGAAAGAAAGAAGGAATAAAGTATCAAGAACATTGAGATGAAGAGTCCGTGAAAGTGAGTCCATCAGTTGTAGCTGTCTATGAACCTGGTGATGTGAGTCTGGCAGCAGCGAGAAGAGGACATGTCCTGGGTGGTGGGGGTTCCTGATGAAGGATGCTGCTTTTCTGCAACAGCAATTCATGTAAATGTGCTCAGTAGTTGAGAGAAGTCAGGAAAATGGGGGTTGAGATGGATACTAAATCAAACATGATGGAATGGTGGAGCAGACTTGAATGAATTGCCTGATTCTGCTCCTATATCTGTGGTCTTGTACTTCTACTCTGTCTCTGTCCAAAGCTACAGTAAAGTGCAGGGAGTTGTGGTCGCTGTCGCCAAAATGCTCACCCACTAAGAGATATGTTGCCTGGTCAGGTTCATTGCTTATTACCAGATGCAGTGTGGCCTCTTCTCATCAGCTTGTTATATTATATGTCCCAATCCCTTTCTGGACACATCTGGATCTGCTTCCAAATTTGTTACTGAGTATTAATTGTTGACCTTGCCAGTGATGCCCATGCTTTTGAAATAAAGAAGTTGCAATTTTATTTCATTAACAAAGTTAAAGGGCAGTAGCTCAAAATAACCAGGTTTTTCATTAGTGTATTTTTGTGGGAGTCAGTAGATTAGATTTACTCTATATTAATACAAAAGCCATCCACAAATTTCTTGAGGTAAGCTGCAATTGACTGAGGTGACTCATTTGCTCCTGTTTAAGCTTGCTGCACTGTTGCCTTGAAGATGTACTGAAGGACAAGGGGGCAGACCTGGCATGTATGTCATAAAACATGATTAGAGGGTGCCCTGAGAGTTCCTGTTTAATCTTGTCAATAAAAATAGATTACATTTGTATGGCGTCATTACATGGGATTTTCTACATGAGCAATTTGCATATAATAAGGTTATAGTTTAGTCAAAAGGATAGATTTCTGGTGAGGTAGATAGAGGAAAGGAATGTCTCAATGTAACACCGATGGCTGAAGTCTCTGCCATATTATGGTGAGGGAATGGGGGTGAGTAAGAGAAACTGAAAATCTGGAATTTTTTAGGGTAAAAGAAATGGTCTGGAAAAAGTGACATCTTGCAAGGGAATGAAATTAACCTAAAGGTTTTAAATCTGAGACTGGAGGGAATGGGGTGGATTATATTAATAGATTCAGATGAAAAAGAGGATAGCCCTCAGATGGAACATAAGTGCCCAAGCTGAATGATCTGTTTATGTGCTATGTAATCCCATAAACATAGAAGATCAATCAGTGCTCTGGATAAGTTGGTGTTTTATAGTAAGAGAGGATGATGTAGTGTTAAACATAGCTTGGAAAAGCAATAGCTCATTCAACCCCTTGAGTCTGCTTTGTCACTCGTTCATTTTAACTGAAGTTTTTACACCTTTAGTGTTTTCCATTGATGGCATTCCCTTACCAACACTGATATTTCATTTTTTTGTCCAATGTAAGAGACCAACTAACTCATTACTCTCAGAGTAATCCCATCATTAATTCCCCTTCTCTCACCCCCCCCCCACCCGCTTGATACTCTACTTGCCCATTGATATTAGGGTTAATTTACTGTAGCTGATTGATATACCAATCCAACATTTATTAGAGTGTGGGTTGTGGAACTGTTTGCTTCCTCATTTAATAGCAGAAAGATGTGAAAGCTGAGGATCCACAGACTTGTTGGGGACTATTTTAAGGAATAGTAATGTGTCCTTGCCAGTATTTATCCTCCAGTCAGCGTCACTGAGAAAAGCAGATAATCTGATTATTATCACATGGTTATTTTTAAGAATTCTCAGTGCATAATTTGGCTATTGCCTTTCTTACAGTACAGGAGTGGTTACATTTCAAAAATACTTCCTTAGTTGCAAATCATTTGAGAAGTTCTTGAAAAGCATAAAATAAAGGCAAAAATTTCACTTCAGAATAACTCAACCAGTCTTTCTGGAAAATGTTGCAGGTTAAGATAGCCTTTTAAGTGGATACTGATTTCTTGATTTCATTCTTGAATGGCTTTTCTCCTATTGTAACACTTGCATTCTTTGCTCTAACTTATCTCAGCAGAGTAAATATATTCTGTACTTTTTCAGCCACTGATTTTTCAGTAATTGATCTCCTGCTTACTCATCAAAGCTGAGGGTAAAAATCTGGAAATTATTTTAAAATATTTTTGAAAATTTATGAAGAAAATGCATGCATTTAAAATAATTAAATTTTTGATAAAACAAAACAACATGAATATATCTACCTCCTGTTTATTAATTAGCAATTTCTTGCCATCAAGCATCTTTTGAACTGCTTCAGGAGAGCCTGCAATTTCTCAGACTGCAGAGGTTCACAATAGAAGAGAAGTACTGGAACAATCAGCAGCACAGGCTCTGTCTCTAACTCTAGTACAGTCTCTGCAGAATGCCACAAGGTCATTCCAGTTATTTGAATGAATCTTTGATCACTGTCTCCTCTTTATAAACATATTGTGAAGCTGCATCTTGTATCTCAAAGTTACTGGGAGAAACTGAGATTGACATTGAGCTCAACCTTCATTACAGAATATTGTGACCTAATTACCACCCTAATTTCTTACTTAGGTGTTTGCAAAGATTAGGTATGTCATCTAAAATTTTGACAAACTTCTATAGATGTATGGTGAAGAACATATTGACTGATTGCGTCACAACCTGGTATGAAAACACCAATGCCCCTGAACGGAAGAGCTTACAAAAGATAGTGAAGATGGCCCTGTTCATCAAAGTCCTCCCCACCATCGAGAATACCTACACAGCGCTGTCTCAGGAGTGCAGCATCCATCATCAGGATCCCCCACCATCCAGGCCATGCTCTCTTCTTGCAACTACTATCAAGAAGATGGTACAGGAGCCCCATGACCTGCACCACCGGTTTCAGGAAGAGTTATTACCCCTCAGCCATCAGGCTCTTGAACCAAAGGGGATAAATTCACTGAATTTCACTCACTGCATCATTTAGTTCCCAATGAACTGGATTCACTTTCAAGGACTCTTCATCTCATGTTCTCTATTTAGTGCTTGTTTTTTATTATTATTTTTATTATTTCTTCTTTTCTCTTTTGTATTTAAATAGCTTATCATTTGCTTTTATTTTGGTCCATGCTGTTAGATGCTGTCTTTCATTGATTCTGTTGTGTTTCTCATATTTACTGTGACTGCCTGCCAAAAAATGAATCTCGGAGTTGTATACGGTGACGCACAGTGTGCTAAGAAGTTGTGCACCCTGTAGAATTTTCCCTATTTCTGCCTAAAAATTTATATGACATTAAAGGTGATCTTCAAGTAAGTCTTAAGCTAGATAAAGAGAACCCAATTATATAAATAACACAAAACATTATACTTGTTCATTTATTTATTGAGAAAAATGATCCAATGTTACATGTATTTATTGGAAAAAGTATGTTAACCTCTGGGGTAATGCCTTCTACAAAAGCTATTTGGAATCAGGTGTTCCATTCAGTGAGATGAGAGTGGAGGTATGGATTGTAGGGGTGCCCTGCCCTACAAGAAGACACAGTCAGGTTACTGGCAGAGCCTGCACTTCTCAAGAAAGATCTGTTCATGTGCACCACACCTCAATCAAAACAACTTTCAGAGGACCTTAGAAGAATTGTAAAGGCTGGTAAAGCTGGTAAAGGCTACAAAAGCATTTCTAAAGACCTGAGTGTTCATCAGTCTACAGTAAGAGGAATTGTCTACAAATGGAGGAAATTCAGTGCCGTTGCTACTCTTCCTAGGAGTGGGCATCCAGCAAAGATCGCACCAAGAACACAACGTGCAATGCCAAAGAAGGTAAGCAAAGAAACCAAGGGTAACAGCAAAAGACCAGAAGAAATCTCTGGAATTTGCTGAAGTTTCTGTTCATATGTCCACTATAAGAAATACGCCAAACAAGAATGTGTTCCTAGAAGGACACCATGGAGAAAACTACTGCACACCAAAAAAAAATTGCTGCATGTCTCAAGTTTGCAGAAAACCACCTGGATGTTCTACAGTGCTTCTGGGACAATTTTCTGTGGACAGGTGAGATGAAAGTTGCACTTTTTGGCAAAAATGCACAGAAGGGCACTGCACACCAACATCAAAACCTCATCTCACGTGTGAAGAATGGTGAAGGAGCATCATGGTGTGGGGCTGCTTTGCTGCCTCAGGGCCTCGACAGCTTGCAGTCACTGAGGGAACAATTAATTCAAAATTGTATCATGACATTTTACAGGAGACTGCCAGGGTGGTAGTCTAATCTGAAGCTTAATAGAAGGTGGATAATACAGCAAGACAGTGATCCAGAAGACGAGTAAATCAACAATAGAATAGTTTTAAAAAGAAGAAATCTCATGTTTTGGAATGGCCAAGTCAAAGTTCTGGCCTTAATCCTATACAAAAGTTATAGAAAGACCTGAAACAATCAGTTCATGCAAGGAAGCTCACCAGAGTTGAAGCAGTTTCATAAGGAAGAATGGCCTAAAGTTCCTCCTAGCTGAAGTGCAGGACTAATCAACAGTTACCGGAAATGTTTGGTTGAAGCTATTGCTGTACAAGGGGGTCACACCAGAAAACAAAGGTTCACATTCTTTTTCCAACAAATACATCAGAATCAGGTTTATTATCATCATGTGTCATGAAATTTATTAACTTAACATAATGTAATATTGGATTATTTTTCTCAATAAATAAATGAACAAGTATTAATGTTTTTGTTTATTTAATTGGGTTCTCTTTATCTAGTTTTAGGACTTGCGTGAAGATCTGATCACATTTTAGGTCACATGTAGAAACTCAGAATTCTACAGGGTTCACAAACTTTTGAGCACTACTATGTATTTTGATGTTTACTCTGAACTTTGAACTTTAAAATCTCATTTTGTTCAATGCTATAATGGTTTCCATCTCTCTATCTGCTCATTGCCACATTACCAACTTAATTAACTGTTCACTTATGCTCCAGCAGCAGAGGAGCTGAATCATTTATCTGTGCCTTTGTTTTCAAGCTTTCTTGTATACTCAAGTTTTCCATTCAATCAAAACTATCACCTGCATCCTAAGTCTGTCTCATTCATCCTTCACTTCCTCTATTTCCAGCGTACATTAGCTCCTGATCCATTAATCCTATCAATTTTTTAAAAAATCCTTGGTTTCAACCCAATTCCTGTCTGTAGCCTGCAAACCCTCACCCAGCACGATCTCTGCTCCTTTAATTCTGGTGTTTCATTCAGCCTGTTTTGAACCATTAACAGCTGCCTAGATGGTCTTTTGAATTTCTTCTCCATCTATTTGCCTCTCTCCCCTTTCAATATTCTTTTAAATCCTACATTCCTGGCAGATGTAATAGCAGGTTTCATCTATCCTTTTATCTTCTTTTATAGTTTGGTGTCAGATTTGTTTGATACAATTCCCATGAAAGCCTTTTTTTCCCTTGGTAGAGCTGGAAGAAAAAAGTATAACATGTTTGAGCAGCATTCTGCTGCACGAGAAGATGACAAGCACTTTGAATCTAGGCATTTTTTTATTGTCTGGAAATGTTTTGCAGTATGTTAGAACATCATTGTGTGGCCTCCCTCTAATAACATTAAAAAGATAACGCATGTGGGAGATAGATAAGAAATCCATGTCCAAATTACTTTTCAGGAAATTGATCAGTGCAGGTACTGATTAAAGTCTAATTGTAAGAACTGCTAAGGTAGCATCTTGGGTTTAGCACCTGAAAACCATTAAATTTCTCCTGAGTGCTCTTCCAGACAAGCCTCTCTTCTGCTGGAAAGCACTTGTTACTGACATAATGCTGCTCCTGCTCTGGAATTTAAGTCTGATATTAAGCTTGGCCAGAGGTTTCCTACTTATTAGGTTATGCAACACACAATGAGTAATGATCAAGTTGCTGAAGTTGTGTGGAGTGTATTAGTAGTGTGGTCACTCAAGTAAAGTATGATTTTCTTCCAAGAAGTTATTCCCTTAATGGAGAGTTTGTTAATGTGGGGAGGTTGATGCATGGGCAGCCACCACACGGTCCTTGACAGATAGTCCAGTGGCACGGCGTGTGAGACAACTGAGGTTTCTTCATTGCTTCAGCATCCTCCACCTTCACTGCTCATCTTCCACCAACTCCACCATTGAGATCTTGGTTGAATTGATCATTGTTTGGAACCTCCCTCTTGACCTTACCGCTATGGGTGACTCTACCAGGAGCTAAGCTCCAGACGGCTCACACTTGGGAAACACAACTAACTCCTCCTTGTCCAGGGAGAAAGGAGTGTATTATAGTGCCCCAACCTTGGATTTGTGGAAAACTGTTGAATCTCGTCTTGAGAAAGTAAACAACCTTGTGCCATTAACTTTCTGTTAGAACTCGGCTGGATTAGTTGGTATATGTACAGTGACTCTGCAAGTAGTTCAGCTGTGTTTTGGTTCCAATCATCCAGGTTTGTTCTTGATCTTCATGACCACTTGAGTTTCCTTCCGCATCCCAAAGGTGCACAGGTTGGTGAGTTAATTAACCCTTAAAATATGGCTGATGGAGGAATTGGTAGGGTCAATGGGCACATGTGAAAGGAAAGGTTACACGAAAATGTAGGGAAATGGCATTGAATTTCTTTGAGAAGTAGCATAGAATAGATGGGTCAAATGTTGTCCTGCATTATAAAGAAGTAAAGCATATGAGTAAAGGTGTAAGAAGCCTTTAAAGTCTTGGCTATCCCTTATCACACAAGATCTTTCTTTCTTTTTCAATCTTTTTATTAATGTCAACATGATAAGATTAGTACATAGATAATGGAATTACAAACTTACAAAATTAAAATGAACATAAAAGGATACACAAGCAGTAAGTACAATATAGTTAAGTCTTCCCAAATCATGAATGATACAAATGTCATATAAATGAAACAAAAAAACTAAGTAATTCATGTTGAAAAAAACAGAAAAGAGAAAAAGGAAAAAAAATCTTAATACCCTAAGAAAAACTAAACTAACAAACTAACCACTAACTATTAAGAAAAAAAAAGAAGGAAAGAAGAAAAAAAATGGGCTGTTCATAGTATCTATAAAAAAAATTACAAAATCATCAGTGTCCACAACTCCAATCCTCTCAACATATATATATATATAATCAAAACCGGAAAAACAAATAGGATTAGAACAGGGTCAAATTACATAATGTGAAAATATTGAGTAAATGGCCTCCAAATCTTTTCAAATTTAATAGAAGGGTCATAAATGACACTTCTAATTTTCTCCAAATTTAGACATAACATAGTTTGAGAAAACCAATGAAATACGGTAGGGGGATTAATTTCTTTCCAATTCAACAAAATAGATCTTCTAGCCATTAATGGAAGAAATGCAATCATCCGACAAGCAGAAGAAGATAAATGGATTAACTCCATCATTGGTAAACCAAAGATTGCAGTAATAGGATGAGGTTGTAAATCAATGTTCAATACCATGGAAATAATATCAAAAATGTCTTTCCAATATTTTTTCAAAAGCGGACATAACCAAAACATATGAGTTAAAGATGCTATCTCAGAATGACATCTGTCACATTTAGGATTTATATGGAAATAAAAACGAGCCAATTTATCCTTGGACATATGAGCCCTGTGCACAACTTTAAACTGTATCAATGAATGCTTAGCACATATAGATGATAAATTAACTAATTGAAGAATTTTATCCCAATTCTCAATAGGGATAGTAAAGTTCTCTTTCCCAATCATTTTTAATCTTATAAAAGGCCTCTGAATGTATTTTCATAATTATATTGTAAACATTTGATATTACACCTTTCTGAAAAGGAATTAGTTCTAACAATTTCTCCAAAATACCCGAAGAATCAAGATTTGTAAAGGTAGGAAGTACAGTGTTTAAGAAATTCCTAATCTGTAAATATCTAAAAAAAATGAGATCTGGGCAAATTATATTTATTAGATAATTGTTCAAAAGACATAAAACAATTATCCAAAAATAGATCAGAAAATCGTAGTATTCCTTTAGTCTTCCAAGCTGAATAAGCTTGGTCTATAATAGAAGGATGAAAAAAGAAATTGGATACAATAGGAATAGTTAAAACAAATTGATTCAACCCAAAAAAATTCCGAAATTGAAACCATATACGTAAAGTGTGTTTGACTATCGGATTGTCAATTCGTTTATGCAATTTAGAAAGAGCAAAGGGAAGAGAAGTCCCTAAAATAGAACCCAATGAAAATCCTTGTACAGATTTAGTTTCCAGATTTACCCAATGAGGGCTAGGAGATAAATCCCAATCCCTTAACCAACATTTCCAATATCGAATATTAACTGCCCAATAATAAAATCTAAAATTAGGCAATGCCAATCCACCTTCCTTCCTTGCCTTCTGTAAATATCTTTTACCTAATCTAGGATTTTTGTTCTGCCATATACATGTTGCGGATTTCATACAGTCGCCCCCAGAAGAACACAAATATGAAGCATTCAAGACGCTGCTCATTGGGACCTTTGGCCTCTCACGGCGTGAGCGGGGTGCCCGCCTGCTTCACCTGGACGGTTTGGGAGACAGACTGCCATCAGCATTGATGAACGAGATGCTGTCCCTGGCTGACGGACACAAGCCCTGACTCATTTTTGAGCAAGCGTTCCTGGAGCAACTGCCCGAGGACATACATCTGCTGCTGGCCGACGCAGATTTCAGCGACTCCCGGAAGGTGGCGGCCCGGGCAGACGTGCTGTGGAAAGCCAAGAGGGAGGTCGTGGCATCCGTCGGTCAGATTACCAGGCCACGTGCCCAACAGTAGACCAGACCAGGCCCGGCAGGGGGGCACGCACAACACAGAGGCAGGAGTGAGGAGGCCAGTGGACAGTGGTGTTTCTACCACCAGCGGTGGGGCACAAAAGCCCGCCGTTGTCACCGGCCCTGCCAGGGCCAGGGCCAGCTGCCGCTAATGACTATGGTGGCTGGCCACCAGGACAGCCTCTTGTACATCTGGGACAAACAGTCGGGACACTGCTTGGTCTACACCGGAGCGGAGATCAGCGACTTGCCCCCGAGGGGGTATGACACCCGCAAAAGGAAGCCAGGTCACACCCTGAGGGCTGCAAACGGCAGCACGATACGGACCTACGTCACCCGCACAGTGCAGCTGTAGTTCGGCGCCAGCCGGTTCATGTGGCACTTCACACTGGCTGCGGTGGCCCAACCACTCCTGGGGGCGGACTTCTTGTGAGCTCACAGCCTGCTGGTCGACTTGCAAGGAAAAAGACTGGTACATGCCGAGACTTTCCAGACGTTCTCCCTGGATGAAGCCAAGTTGCCAGCCCCACACCTGGACTCCATCACGCTGTTGGACAACGAATTCACCAGAATCTTGGCTGACTTTCCATCGATTCTGGCACCGCAGTTCACGGCAGCCATGCCCAGACACGGGGTACAGCACCACATCCCGACCCAGGGACCACCCCTCCACGCCCGCGCATGAAGGCTACCCCCGGAAAAGTTCCGTCTGGCGAAGGAGGAATTCAAGCATCCCCCCCTGCACATGGTGCCCAAAGCAACAGGAGGCTGGAGACCATGTGGCGACTACCGCAGGCTGAACGAGGCTAAGACACCGGTCCGCTACCCTGTGCCGCACATTCAGGATTTTGCAGCAAACCTGCACGGCGCACAGATCTTCTCCAAGGTGGACCTCATCCGGGGATACCATCAAATCCGGATACATCCGGACGACGTCCCCGAAACGGCACTCATCACCCCTTTCGGCCTTTTCAAGTTCCTCCATATGCCATTCGGCCTAAAGAATGCCGCACGGACGTTTCAGCGGTTAATGGACGCGGTGGGATGCGACCTGGACTTCGCTTTCATCTATTTGGACGACATCCTCATAGCCAACTGCAGTCATCAGGAGCATCTGTCCCACCTCCGTCAACTCTACGCCCGACTGAGTGAATACAGCCTGACAATCAACCCGGCCAAATGCCAGTTCGGGCTCGACACCATCAACTTCCTGGGCCACAGGATTACTAAAGACGAGGCAACCCCTCTGCCTGCTAAGGTAGACGCAGTCCACCATTTCCCCCGACCCAACACAATCAAAGGCCTTCAGGAATTTGTGGGTATTGTAAATTTCTACCACCGTTTCCTCCCTTCAGCTGCCCGAATCATGCGCCCCCTGTTTGCCCTGATGTTGGGTAAGGGCAAGGACATTACCTGGGACGAGGAGTCCGCCGCTGCTTTCATTAAAATGAAAGAAGCCTTGGCAAACGCCGCGATGCTAGTGCACCCCAGAATGGATGTCCCTACTGCCCTCACAGTGGACACATCTAACACGGCAGTCAATGGGGTGCTGGAACAACTCATCAAGGGTCACTGGCAACCTCTGGCGTTTTTCAACAAGCACCTACAACCACCCGAACTCAAGTATAGTGCTTTCGACCGGGAGCTGTTGGCACTGTATCTTGCAATCTGGCATTTCAGGTACTTCCGAGCATTTCAGGCTCTCCAGCGGCGACATCTTGGAGTACACGACGGACATCCAGCACATCTCAGGAAAGGACAACGTCGTGGCAGACGCACTCTCCAGACCAGCTGTCCAGGCCCTGTCCCTGGGGGTGGACTATGCAGCACTGGCAGAGACGCAGCAGGCAGACGATGAGATGCCCAGCTACAGGTCCGCAGTCTCGGGTTTGCAGCTGCAGGACTTTCTCGTAGGCCCAGGTGGTAGGACCCTCCTGTGCGACGTGGCTACCGGCCAACCTCGCCCCATTGTCCCGGCAGCCTGGAGGCGGCGGGTTTTCGACTCCATACACGGTTTGGTGCACCCATCTATCAGGACAACCGTCCAGCTGGTCTCCAGCAAGTTTGCGTGGCATGGACTTCGCAAGCAGGTCAATGAATGGGCCAGAACGTGCACACAGTGCCAAACAGCCAAGGTGCAGCGGCACACTAAAGACCCACTGCAGCAGTTCGAACCCACCCACCAGAGGTTCGACCACATTCACGAGGATATCGTGGGCTCCCTTCCAGTTTCCCGAGGAGTGCGGTACCTCCTAACGGTGGTAGACCAGTTCACGAGGTGGCCAGAGGCGGTCCCGCTCACTGACACATCTGCCGATTCCTACGCCCGAGCACTGATCACAACCTGGGTAGCACGCTTTGGGGTACCGGCCCACGTTACCTCTGACAGAGGCGCCCAGTTCACCTCCAGCCTGTGGCCAGCCTGTTGGGAATGCAGCTGCACCACACAACTGCCTACCACCCACAGTCGAACGGACTGGTGGAATGATTCCACCGTCACTTGAAGTCGGCTCTCATGGCCCGCCTGAGAGGACCTTACTGGGTGGACGAGCTTCCCTGGGTCCTGCTTGGAATTCGTACAGCGCCCAAAGAGGATTTACACGCCTCATCGGCCGAGTTGGTGTACGGCGCACCCCTGGCCGTCCCGGGAGAGTTCATACCAGCCCCAAGGGGGCAAGAGGAAGAACTCACAGCAGTCCTGGACAGGCTACACGAAAGGTTTGGCAACCTGGTCCCCGAACCAACTTCACAGCATGGACGGACCCGGAGAGGGCGGGCGCTAGGGATTTAAATACCAGCACCAGGAAGTTTGAATAAACTAGTCTCGAAACAACTTACCGACTGCATGTCGTTATTTCAGTGCTGTGTGTAGCACATCACTACAATATGTTAATAATGGGTGGTGACTTCAACTGCTGTTTAAATTCTTTGCTGGATAGATCTATATCCATTCAGACGTTACCAAATAAATCGGCCACTTACATCAATTTTTTTTTGACTGATAATGGAATTTTCGATATTTGGAGATTTCTGCATCCTAAGGACAAAGAGTTTTCATTTTTCTCACATGTTTATCATTCTTACTCGAGAATTGACTATTTTTTCATTGACTCGTTTTATTCCATCTGTAACTGGTTGTAATTATGACATTATAGCCATCTCTGATCATGCTTCAATGAAACTTTCTATTAAATTAATGGATACAGTTTCTGGTACTAAGCAATGGCGATTTGATTCTACCTGACTGCAAGATCCGGATTTCATTAAATTTATGAAGGAACAGATTGATTTCTTCTTTTCAACTAATTCCACGGATGAAATTCCCTGCAGAATGCTTTGGGACACTTTTAAAGCATATATACGTGGACAGATTATCTCCTATTCTGTTGGTTTGAGAAAACGTATTAAGAAGGAAACTCTTTTATTGGTTGATAAGATTAAAGAAATTGACAAGAAATATTCGATTGCTCCTAGTAAGGAGCTTTACAAACAAAGGGTTGAGCTTCAAATGGAACACAGTTTATTACTTACATCTTCAATTGAAAATCAATTAATGAAAACCAGAACTGATTTTTATATACATAGTGATAAATCGGATAAACTGTTAGCTAACCAATTGAAAAATGCTTTGGTTAAACGTCAAATTATTAAGATCACACAAGATCTGTACTCAAATGAATTTTAATTGGCTATCTAATTGAAGATAAAAACAGTACACCTCTGCATTGCAGAGAGATTGCAAACCTAGAAGATATTCCAGTTGCGATTTTCCATAGTGCACGTGCTTGACGGAATTTAACAAAACTGCTGTGCTTTTAGTGTTTGTTTTTCTCAATGAGTTGTGTAGGAGTGGATGTCTTGCCTGAACTGCTGTGATGCAGGGGTATACTTTAGTTATAGGTGAGAATACAGAAGAGAAATAAATTGACCAGCTTTTGAGTATTTTTTTGCCTGAATTTTACAGATCTTTCACATTAAACAACAGAATGTGATTGGAGTTGCAGTGAAAGGTATTAATGTCTGCCGCTTCGGAAAGCTGTTCTGGATGCAGGTAATGTTTTAATCCAATGGAAGGGCTGAGTCATTGATACTTAAATACTTACTTCTATAAAGAAGTTTATTTGCATACATTTTCAGGCAGGTACTTCTCAAATTAAAACGTGACTATCCCAATTCAGGATGTACTGCACCCCTTGGGATAGTCACTGGTCCTCAAAAATCTCTTGAAAGCCAGTGAACACTACATGCATCCTTTTGATGCTGAGGCACAAATGTACCTTCAAAGCAAGAGCAGAGAGTTGGCCCAGGCAGAAGCCTTGGTAGTTGACTGTCTCAACCAGGCCTAAACACAGACTGACAAGGAGGTCTTCTAATGTACTTCCCCCACTGCATCAGGTGCCCAGACAACAAGAGAGTACAGCTGAAGTACACCAGACCTTGAGAAGCAACTCTGAAGTTCTCAGAGGTACCTCAACCTCTCACAACCTACATGTACTATACTTGAAACATAGACTTCTACAGACTGCAGAATGCTGTTGCTTAATTACATTTTCATATATGGTTTGAATACAAAAGGTTTGTTTTACTTCCTGATCCTTTTACTGAAAGGGATGAACATAGGATGGCACATAGCATTGCAGTTAGCGTAACGCTATTACAGCGCACCAACCTGTTTTCACACTATATACATTCTCCCCATGACCACATGGATTTCTTCTGGATGCTCTAGTTTCCTCCAACATTCCAAAGACATACAGGTTAAGATGCGTACGTTGTGGGTGTGCTGGATTGGTGCCTGAATTATGGCAACAGTTGCATGCTGTGCCCAGCACATCCTTGGACTGTGTTAGTCATTGATGGAAATGATTTATTTCACTGTATCTTTTGATATTTCAATGTATATGTGACAAATAAAGCAATCTATGTTTTTAGAAGTTCCTAAACTTTTTTTGACAGATACAGTTCATCTAGAACACCTTTTTTATTACATCTCAAAAGTAGTGATTAAAATACTTTGTTTATGTCTCCTAGTGCCAGATCACATTCTCCATTCTGAATAAAAAGGTTTGTCCCTGCATGCTGTGCTGTGCAGTAAGGAAGCCTTGTTTTCAATACAGTTTTTTAAATGTTCCATACAAGAAGGTTCAACTTGAATGCTATGATGCTCCAGGAATTTATTGATGCCTGGCCATTCTGAAAATGCAGCCAAGGTTGAGTGGAGATGACTATATTTGAACAAATAGACTCACAAACTGTGACACAGTAACTTGAGTACTTTTTACTGTAAACTGTACTTTTGTTCTTGAAGCATTTGGTATTGGTTTCCAATCCAGAGCCTTATTGCTTCATAGCTTTAATAACACATTTCTACATTTATGCATTATTTAATTCTTGTTACTTGTTCTCTAGATTTCAACAAATGATAGGATTTACCTCTTTGATATTTTTCTTCTTGGAGCAGCGGCATTTAAAAATGGACTTAAGATAGTTCTTGAAGACATTAATGTATTGAAGGTAATTATATTTGGCCATATTTGTGTCTTCAGTCTGTGGAATTGAAATTATTTACAATTGCTGTAAAAGGTGCATTTTCCTCTATCTACCATAATTCATTTTACAATTTGTAATCTGCAGGTTTATGAAGATCTAAATTTGCTTTGAAATGGACAGCCTGTACATTTTGTTAAAAATGTAAAACTCCTTCAGTCAGTATATTCTCAAATTCAGTTGACCTCTTCAGACTGGCAGCAAACACAATTCTGATGTTCGATAAAGAAGGGGGAAAGAAAATATATTGCAGAGGACTTTATCAGCCTTCACTATGATAAACCTTAACACTGATGTTAATGGAATGAATTTCAGAGGCAGAATACAATGCATTGCTACTACTTACATAGTATGTTTAGCATAACTGATAGAGGATTAAATGTTGGGCATCTGGGTCAGTTAATCTGTTAAGATATTATTAACAAAACTTAAAAAATCAGAGTAAGATTGGACTGTTAACGTCCATTTTGGGTTGTGGGGTGCAGATGCAGCTCTACCAAAGGAAGTGTAAGGTGCTCTACTAGTCTGCAGGTCACCCTTGGACAAAGTATAGCAACTGCTCAACCCACCATCAGGGACATGTGAAGCCGTGAAAGTAGGTGGGTATGGTGTGTGGGCAGCTGGTGCATATCACAAGCCCTGGCTATGCAAACACTGACACCAGGCAGACAATCTCTGAAGAGTATTGATAATGGCTGGGGTCACGCGTCTTGTAAAGACACTGCCCGGAGGAAGGCAATGGCGAAGCGTGTCGGTTTTAAATAAATAAAATTTGCCAAGAACAATCACAGTCAAGGAAAGGCCATGATTGCCCATGTCATACAACACAGCACATAACAAACAAACGTCTATTTATTTTGCAGTAGATTTTGGAGAACTTAAGTAATAGGGCAGCCAGTAAATGTAGAATAATTGGATCCTCATTTCAATCAGGTGCCTTTGAAGGTTATTCTGAAATTAGGGCATGTTGAGAATTGGCAAAATGATTCAAAGAAAAAACACACTGGTGTAACAATTGAGCTATTATAAGAGTCGATGCTTGGAATCTCAGCTTTTTGCATATTTGTAACATAACTCAGGGATCCGAGTATAATGTATCAGTTTCCTGTACAAATTAAGGGAAAACTAATCAATGAGGAAGCTACAAAATGATTTGAAGAAGTTAGCTGAACTGTCCATAACATCAAAGATGTAAATAATGCCGCTGTCTGTAAGGAATTTGTACGTTCTCCCTGTGACCACATTGGTTTCCTCTGGGTGTTCCAATTTCCTCCCATAGTCCAAAGATGTACAGGTTAGTAAGTTAATTAGTCACATGGGTGTAATTGTGTAGTGTATGCTTGTTGGGCTAGAAAGGCCTGTTTCTGCCTCTAAAATAAATAAATGTGATGAAAGCATAGAAACAGATTTATTTGTAAGTAGTAATATATCAAGTGGTACTGGTTTTCAGAGGGAGTGTGGGCTCTTGTATATAATGCACAGTTAATATCCAAGCACAGCAAGAAGTTAGAAATAATGAAAACAAGACTGCAGAATTTGGAACACATGAAAAGCTCAGTAGGTCAATCATGGTAAGTTAATGTTTCAAATCAAGACCCTCCATTAGGATTAAAGGGGAAGAGGAAATAATGGTAGCATATTCAGAGTAGTAGGGATGAGGTCTAAGCTGGTAGGTGATGGGTGGAACCACAATAAACTGATGCAACCAGAAAATGGGGTGTGGGGGGAGAGGATTAGATGCTTACAGGTTGTTAGATGGAAGCAGATGGGATGTGGATGATGAACAAATCAAACCACGTGTACGCTGGGGAATTGGAGAAGAAAACTAGGCAGACAGGTAAGTAAGAAGGAGAGGAGAACACCAAGAGTGCAGGTTACCTGAAATTTGAACATTGGGTTGTACACTACCCATGGAATGTGAGATGTTCTGATTTGACTTTGGCCTCTAGCAGTGAAGAAGGCTGAGGATAGAGACATTGGTGTGAGAGTGGGAAGAAGAATTAACAACAGAACTTGATGCTCAAGACTGTCTTGGTAGACAGGGTACAGTGCTCTGCAAAACCTTCACCTAGTCTACATTTGGTTTTATCAATGTAGAGAAGGCCACTGGTTGCAGGTTAACCTCTGCCTCACTTATAAGGGCTTTTTACATACTGGTACCTGGATGATAGTGATGGAGGAGGTGAAGGGACGGTTACAGCTCTTGTGGTTGAAAGGGAAGTGGGGGCGTGGGTAGGGAGGGATTAGCAGGCTGAGGAAAGTGATCCATGAGGAAAGCAGGAAGAAAAGAAGAGGGAAGCTGTTACTGGTCATGGGATCAGTTTGGGAACTCATGGAAATTGTGGAAGATGTGTTCGATGCAGAAACTGGTGGGGGTAAAAGTTAAGGAGCAAAGAATTCTTGTTCTAGCTGACAAAGGGTAGGTGGTGAGACCAGATATGCAGGGAATGGAAAAAATGTGTGAGTGGGCTCCATCAACTATAGCAAAGAGAAAGCTATTTTTACAGATGTAAGTGCTCATTTCTGAAACCCTCAGGAAAGAGTCTTGAGAACAAGTGCAACAGAGATGGAGAAGTTGACACAAATGAATTGTATCCATAATGGAGTTAACACTGGGAGTTGCAGGGTTTTGTGTTTGAAAATGTAAGTGGCAAGATTGTCCCCTGAGAAGAAGACAGAATGATCCCGAAAAGGAAGTGTCAAAGATAGTCCAGGTGAATTTGAGGACAGAATTGATAATCAGCTTCAGGGACCTCCACCACCCAGGACATGCTCTCTTCTCATTGCTGCCATCAGGAAGAAGTTGCTGGAGTCTCAGGACTTGCACCACCTGGTTCAGGGACAGTTGCTATCCTTCAACCATCAGGCTCTTGAACCAAAGAGGATAACTTAACTCAACTTCACCTACCCCATCATTGAAATGTTCCCACAACCTGTGGACTCGCTTTCAAGGACTTTTCATCTCATTTTTTGATATTTATTGCTTATTTATTTATCTTTATTTTTGTATTTGTATAGTTTGTCTTTTGCATACTGGTTGAACACCCATGTTGGTGTGGTCTTTGATTGATTCTGTTATGTTTATTATTCTATTATGGATTTGAGTATACCTGCAAGAAAATGAATCTCAGGGTTACATATGGTGACATATATGTACTTTGATAATAAATTTACTTTGAACTTTAAAATAGACAAGTTTGGAACAAGTGCTGGAAGCAGCACCAATGTATTTCTCAATGCAATTAAAACTGGTGATGTTGACCTTTATTACAGAATATTGAAATACAAGTAGTATAATTTCATTAATATTTTGGATTTAATGATACCACATCTGGTATGCTTGGTATCTTGGGTTTATTACTTTAAAAATATCAGAAACAGCTTTATTATCACTGATGTATGTCATGAAATTTGTTTTGTGGCAGCAGTACAGTGCAATACATAAAATATTAATAAAATAAAAATACATATTTAGCCATTAAATAAGTAGTGCAAAAAGGGCAAAAATAGTGAGGTAGTCTTCATGGATTTGTTCATTGTCTGGTCAGAATCTAATGGCAGAAGAGAAGGAGTTATTCCTAAAACATTCAGTGTATGTCTTCAGGCTCCTGGATGGTAATGAGAAGAGAGCATGTCCTGGATGATGAGGGTCCTTAATAAGTCATTGTCTTTTGAAGATGTTCTCGATGGTGAGAAGGCTGATGCCCATTGGTTAAGTGTACAGCCCTCTTCAACTTTCTCAGATACTGTGCATTGTGACCTCTCCAAACCAGGCTGTGATACAGCTGGTTAGAATGCTCTCCACAGAACATTGTAGAAATTGGCTGGAGTCTTTAGTGGTATACAAAGACCTGCTTTATTTCTGCCTTACAGTGAATGTATAAAATTCAACAGACTGATATCTGCAGAGGAGTATTGTCTTGTGTGGAGTGGCTGATCCCTATATTGAGTTTAGAAGAATGAAAAATGATTTCATTGAAATATCAAAATTCAGAAGTTGATTATGCCTGTCTTTTTCAGCTGTGTAGGCTTTATGCTAAACTCCATCTACTGCCCTCTTTGAGTTGTTTCATTTTAATCACTCTTGCATTCAACTCCATCAACATCCTGCTTTAAACAAGTGATTTAAATTGATAAATACTGCGTTGACCAATGAAACCACTGGGAATTGCATATTTTATATCATCGCTATTAAAGGACCTATTTGGATTTTAATAAAAGGTTTTCAATAAGCGCCATCTGGGAGAGCTATCAAGTGTAAGGGTACAGTATTGTCATAAATTATGCCTTGAAGTGCATTTAAGGAGATGCATACTTAAATCCAGGTTATTTTCATTGTGTATTTCATAGTAGTTAAGATAACATTTCATGTTTTTATATGATTCAGGTGATCCATGATAGTCGCTTGCTCTCGGACTGCCTGTATCACCAGTATAGGGTGGACCTCACCAATGTGTTTGATACACAGGTAAGGTGAACTTTGCTGGTTTGAATCATATCCAGTATCTTGTCTTGAATTATGATGCTTGCAGACATCCTCCATCATACTAAGTTAGTGTTGTGTTCTAGATTACTTTTATTATTGTGACACCTTGCTGAGGGGTTGAAAAGAAAAGCAGGTTATTCCGCTGATGGCTGTAATAAAAAGGTAAGAAATTCAAGGTGAAAATGAGTGAATATGTGCGCGGATCTAGCAGACTGAACATTCTTGAAGGGGATAAGGGTCATGACAGTATATGTAAAAGTTAATTTATGACTGAAAACTGACCTTCTGTCAATGGAAAACACCACCAAAAGATAGCATAGGTGAAAACAAGGAAAGCCAAATAAGTCCTCAATGAACTTTGTAGTATTTGTCTCTGAGTATTTCTAAAATAATATTTATTTTTATTATAGCACTGTGGGAGCAGTTCCACAGAAGAACTATAACAGTTCAAAATGGCAGCTGATCATTTCAATGGTGGGGGGGGGGGAACTGTTGAAGTTAGGCCACAGTTGCTTCTGAGCAACACCAACAGCACAAAATGAGTAAAAGAAAAACTGAAGATGAAGTGGACATCATAGACCAAATTGAATTCAGAACCCTACTGAGCACAAGAAGGGAGCTGTGAGCAATGGGAGGCAAGCAACAGCTGAAACTGAACAAATAACCTTCAGCTCAAAGATATAAAATCTGAGTTGTATTGAAATTAGAGATGTGAGTGAGGAATGCGGAGGATGACAATCTAAGGACACGTCCCTCTGTACATAAGGGATGCGGTTACATCAATGACCTTGCAAGCAGGTTTGTTAGAGCTGTTGGTGAGGATTTAAATTATGTTGGCAGAGTGATGCAAACCAGAGTTTTAGGTCAGATGATGGAGTAGTTGGTGTAAGGATGGATGTAATGTGCAGAGGAACTCTGAGGAAGAAGAAGCAGTGGAGAGGGCATTAATGCAGTGAGCTGGATGTGTTGAAATGTGCTTAGCTTTGTGCAAGAAGAACAAGGGTGATGGACTTCAGCATGGATCAGTACATGGAGTTATGCAATTACAGAAACTTGGCTATTACACGGGTAGGATTGGCCTTCAGATGGCATTTAGAGGTTTCAAAGTAATAGGGAGATAAGAGGTAGGGAAATGGCATTGCTATTCTGGGACAGGATCACAGCTGCAGAAAAGGATGTCATGGAGGGATTGTCTACTGAGTCAGTGTGGGTAGAAATCAGAAACAGGTAAGAAGCGAACACTTTATTGGGAGTATTCTATGGGCCCCCCCAAAAAATCACCGGGGACACTGAGGAGCACTTAAGTAATCAAATTTTGGAAAGGTTTAAAAATAACAAGGTTATTGTCATGGGTAGATTGGCACCTCCTTGGTATAAAAGGTTTATAAAGGGTAGAAGCTGTTTCGTGTGTCAGGAAAGTATTCCTGACACAATGTGGAGCACAGGTCATACTGGATCTGGTACTTGATAGTGAACCTGGTCAGGTGACATCTCTTGGTGCGAGAGCATTTTGGATATAGTGACCTCAATTCCTTGATATTTAAGATAGCTGTGGACAAGGATAGGAACAGACAATATAGGAAAGTATTTAATTAGGATAAGACTAATTGTGCTATTAGGCAGGAACTTTTTGAGTGTAGATTGGGAAGAGATGTTGTTAGGGAAATGCATAGCAGAAATGTGGAGGTTGACTACTCGCATGGGGTTCTGGATGGGTTTCTGCCACTGAGACGGGGAAAGGGCAGTAGGGTGAAGGAACGGTGGTTGATGAGATGTAGAACATCTAGTCAAGAGGAAGGAAACAAGGATCAGACAGAGCTGCATAGAGTTACAATGTAGCCAGGTAGAAATTTAAAAAGGGATTTGGGAATGACAAAAAAGGAACATGGGAAGGCCTTGTAGGATGAATGAAAATCCCAAGACATTCTTCACATCTGTGAGGAGCAGGGTGATGCCTAGAGCAAGTATAGATCCAAACAGGGATAATGGGGGGAAACGTGTCTGGAGGCAGAAAAGATAGAGGAAGTTCACCAGGGATAGGGACTTTCAATGCCAGTAAGCGTAGAACAGACCAATATGCTGGAGCATGTCAAGGTTAAGAAAGAGGCAGTGTTAGATCTTCTAAGTAACATTAGGCTAGATAATTCACTAGGGCCAGACAAGATATACCCTAGGTTACTACATTTAAAGAAGCATGGTTTCACTAGGAATAGTCAGCATAGCTTTGCGAGAGAAAAGTCATGCCTCATGAGTCTAATTGAGTATTTGAGGAGAAGAGGTGACAAAATAAATTGATGAAGATGGGGTGGTGGGTGTTGTTACATACCCCATAACTGGTTAAAAGAACCAGCAGAAATGGAACACACCTGGAGTCTGGTTTTGCAATTAACAAAACACTATTTATTAGTATCTACCTAATAATATAAAACCAGATAAATCAAACAGGTTAGCAGAGTTTATGCATATATAAGTGTGTAAATATAAAACACCAAACTTCAAGCTTAGGTGGTAAATGATACAGTTTTATTATGGTATAGGAACAAAGTCAGTTTAGTTTGTGATATTGAGTTGAGTAGAATTGAGGGGGGAGAGAGGTGATTTTGTTTTCCAAGTAAGCCGATGCCATCGATCATCCCATGTTGTCCTCTGAAGTCCTGTTAAAGTCGCCGACTGTGACCACACAAAAGGGTACCGTCTTCACACGGTAAAGCTACCAACCCAGGCAAGTGTTAAACACGCCTTCCACTAGTCACCGCTTTTCCACACTGCAAGCAAAACCCACACTTTCTGAAAAGCCAGCTGACCTTGTATATATTCCAAACATGCTGAACCCTAGCTGTCCATTATATTGCTCCGCCCTTCCATCACCATAGTGACTCATGAGCTGCCCCCTCCCTGTCCCCCTCTCCCACCTCTCTCTCTTTTTAAAGGCACAGTCCATAATAAATAAACCTTAGGATCTTGTCACACCTCCCTGTTTGAATAAATACATGTGTAATTATCAGGTAACATAACAAAAGCGTATACAAATTTTAACTTAACATCTGGACAAACAGTCTGCTATAATGTTGTCAGTACCTTTCACATGTCTTATTTCCATGTCATTTTCTTGCAAGATCAGTTTAGTAACCTTCTATTCTTATCCTTCATCTTACTGAGAAACACTAACAGATTATAGTCAGTGTAAACCGCAAGTGGTTTCTGCTCAGGACGTATATAGACGTCAAAATGTTGCGAAGCTAAAATGAGTGATAGCAACTCCTTTTGAACAGTGGAGTAATTTCTCTGGTGCACATTAAATTTCTTTGAGAAATAAGCTACAGGATGTTCAATGTCATCATCACCTTTTTGTAGCAATACTGCCCCAGCAGCTTTGTCACTAGCATCTACTGCTATAGAAAATGGTTTCGTAAAATCAAGTGCTTTGAGCACCGGTTGATAACACAGAATGGTTTTCAGGTGTTCAAATGCCTCCTGGCAAAGGTCACTCCATACAAACCTTTCACTCTTCCTAGTAGTTTCGTTGGGGGAGAGCAATATCCGCAAAAGTTTTTACACTTACGGTAATACCCAACCATTCCTAAAAAACTTCTGAAAGCTTTCTTGTCCGTTGGAACAGGAACCTCAGCAATAGCCTGAACCTTGGCCTGCACAGGAGCCAGTTGACCCTGGCCTACTACACAGCCAAGATACGTGACAGTGGCATGGCCAAATTCACTTTTAGTGAGGTTGACAGTAAGATTGTCCTTGGAAAGCATGTCAAACAACTTCTTTACTGCCAAGAGATGCTCTTCCAAAGTGTCATTCCATACAACCAAATCATCAATATAAGCCCCTCGAATCACAGAATTAATTATTCTTTGGAACATCCCTGGAGCATTTTTCATTTCTCATACAGTCCAGATGGGGTTACAAACACAGAGATTTCTGTAGCCCTTTTTGTCAAGGGAACACACCGGTATCCTCTTAACAGGTCAATCTTTGTAAGGTACTTAGCTTTACCCACAGTCATCCACTTTCTGGATAGGATAAGCATCTGTCTTGGTCACTGCATTAACTTTCATGTATATAACGCAGGGCGATGCCCATTCTGAGGTAGATGGCCTAATGATACCGTTTGCCAGCATGTATCCAATTGCTTGTTCAGCCATTTTATTTTTTTCTGAATTCATTCTGTAAGGATGCTGCTTAATCAGGTCAACTTGATCTACAATTACGTCATGCACGGCAGCTGTGCTTTGTTTGGGAACATCAGGAAATAAATTCTCATACTTGCTAATTAGTCCCCTCAATTGATTTTGCTGGTCAGGCTCCAAATGATGGATTTTACTGTCAATGTTTTCCAAAACAACAGAATTCTTGAGCCTTGTTGAAACTTTACTTAGCTTGTTAAAATTATCTGGTACCTCATTACCAGTCTCCACGACAACAGTATTCACAGGTGCCGTCTCTGAGTTACGATAACACTTTATCATATTTACGTGTACCACTTGAGTTACCTTCCTTCGGTCAGGAGTCCTAACAACATAATTCAGAGTCAATTTTCTTAATTATCTGGTACTAAATTTTGCTTGAAGTGAATTGGTCAGGAAGGGGAACAGAACCAGAACCTTATCTCCAACATGATATATCTGTTCTCTAACTTTTCTGTCATACCAGACCTTCATTTTTCTCTGAGAGTTCTGCAAATTCAGCTTTGCAAGGTCATTACCAAGCAACACATCAATGTTGTCTATCGGAAATTCAGATCGTATCCCTATCTTAACAGGTCGTGATACCAATTTGCATTTCAAAATTACTGTATGCAAAGGCATACAATACCTTTGATAATATTAATCAGTTTTCGTTTCATCACCGAATTCCAAAGCACTGTCCAGTATTAGTGACTGAAAAACTCCAGTGTCTCGCCAGATTCTCACTGGAACCAGGGTTGACCCCTCTTTTACAGACACAAACCCATTTGAGATGAACCGCTCAAATCCCTCTTGCACTCAGTCAACCCCTCCTTCCTTAGCGGTGTCTCAATCGACTGAACACAAGCTTTTGGAATTGTCTCCTTTTCTTTTCCTTTTTCCCTTTTCAGAGCAAAGAAATTAGCTGCCACATGACCATGCTTCTTACAAAAGTGACATGTAAAACTGGAAAACTTTCCTTTTGACTGCTTTCCTTCCTCCTTACTTTTGTCACTAGTTCCTGACTTAATTTTCGGTTTAACCTGTGCATTATCTTTGTTTCTCTTTTGGTAGCTCTTACTCGAGGAAAAACTTATGGGTTAAGGCATTGATGCACCATCAATAACTCTCGGAGATGGGAGGTGAACAATAGGCTTTTATTAGCTGCAAGACACCACGATTAGTAGCAAGAGACCACCACACAACATCTTGGAGACAGAGGGAGGAGCAGTGCCTCCAACCGCCTTTATACCGGGGTCTGTGGGAGGAGCCACGGGAGCAGTCAGCAGAGGGGCGTGTCCAGACAGGTATATGTAGTTCACCACATTCACCCCCCCTTTGTTTTAAAAGAGAGTCCCCGTGGGGCGAAGTTTCTTACAAGTATGTTTACAGGTTAAGTCTATCAGGTGGTCAAATCTGTCGCTGCGATCTACGTAGCACCGGTGACAATAGTTGTGCTGGCTCCGGCCTGACTTGAGGTGTCAGCCCATAAGGCGTCAGTAATCCCTCATGCTTTTGCGAGGCGCCCGATTTGGGAGTGTCGTGAGGAGTCTGTAGGGCTTGGTGTGCGCGGTGTCTCGTGGGTATACACCTTGGTGGGTACGGGGTTCATAGTCACCGTGGAGTGTTCGGGGTAGGGGTCTGGTGCTCCTGTAGGCGCCAGGTCGCAGACGGAGACCATGTCCTCCCACCCATCAAGTAAGACCACATAGGCTTACTGGGGGTTCGCATGAAGGAGGTGAACCCTCTCGACCATCGGGGAGTATTTATTGCTCCTCGCATGTTTCCGGAGCAGCACTGGCCCTGGGGACGTCAGCCAAACCAGTAGGATGGTCCCGGTGGCTGACTTCCTGGAAAAGAAAAGAGTCGCTCATGAGGGATAGCATTGGTGGACGTGCATAACCGGGAGTGGATGGAGTGGAGCGCCTCAGGGAGGACCTCCTGCCAGTGAGAGACTGGCAATCCCTTTGACTGAAGTGCTAAGAGTATGGCCTTCCACACCATGGCATTCTCCCTCTCCACCTGTCCATTTCTCCAGGGATTATAGCTCGTGGCCTGACTAGTAGCAATACCCCTAGCCAGCAGGTACTGGCGCAGCTCATCACTCATAAAGGAGGACCCTCTATCACTGTGGATATAGCAGGGATATCCGAACAGAGTGAAGAGCTGGCGCAGGGCTTTTATGACGAACGTGGCAGTGGTATCGGGGCAGGGGATGGCAAAGGGAGTACTCGTCAATTATGTTGAGAAAGTAGACATTGCGGTCGGTGGAGGGAAGGGGGCCCTTAAAGTGGACACTCAGTTGCTCAAAGGGGTGGGTGGCCTTGATAAGTTGTGCCTTTTCAGGACGGTAGAAGTGTGGTTTGCACTCAATGCTCGACTCTCCGGCCCGCTGCTGCTGCGTCACTAAGCGATGTCTTGCGTAGACAATGTTCACCAGCCGCAGGGACTGTCTTTTGAGGGCGTCCAGTGCCCCTTGGTAGGTTGGCAGGTCTCTGATAAGGGAGTACACCCGTGGACTGACCCTGGAGAGGAGAACTTTGTGCATGATAGCAGGCTCAGTCACGGGAATCTCTCCCAGCTACAATTGGAAGCATGCAAGCCAGAGTTCAAAGGCAATGGCTGCTTCAGGCAATGTCCAATTTATCTGGTCGTAAAATGCTTTCCATGTTTTAAAATTGCAGCTAATAAAATTGATGCACCATCAATAACTCTCGGAGACGGGAGGCAAACGATAGGCTTTTATTAGCTGCAAGACACCATGATTAGTAGCAAGAGACCACTACACAACATCCTGAAGACTGAGGGAGGAGCAGTGCCTCCAACCGCCTTTATACAGGGGTCTGTGGGAGGAGCCACGGGAGCAGTCAGCAGAGGGGCGTGTCCAGACAGGTATATGTAGTTCACCACAGGCATACTTGTCTGCTAACCTAGCAGACACTGAAAGGATCATAGCCTCTTTCTTCTCTAACTATGTCCTTATGTCAACAGGGGCACAACCTTTAAACTCTTCAACCAAAATCAACTCTTTTAAGTTGTTAATATCCTCATCCACCCCTTTTGAGGTACAGCAACGATTGAAGTACACTTGTTTTTCATGGGCAAACTCCACATATGTTTGGTTCCAAGACTTACTGAAATCTCAAAACTTTTGTCTGTACACCTCCGGAACCAACTCATAAACCTTAAACACAGCATAAACACAACTTAAACACACTGTGTTATAATCAGTTGCCTCTTCAAGGGTCAGAGCAGAATGCGCTTGCTGAGCCTTCCTTTTAATTACACTTTGTAACAAAACAGTCCACTGGTCCCTTGGCCACTGCTGATTCTGGGCCACTTTTTCAAAATGCAGGAAGTACTTATCAACTTCTGCTTCATCAAATGGAGGCTGCAACTTAATTTCTCGACTGACACTGTTACGAAATCCCGTAACTGGATCACTTACCAGCAAAGATAGAGAGGTCCATTGAAGTCTGATGGTACTATTTTTAAAAGTCTTTATTTATGAAGGGGCACAAAAGTAAGATTAATACAAACATTCAGATAATATACGTCATCACTACTCAATCTAAAAACGCGGGTCTAATAATAACCATCAATAAGAAACAGCTCGATCGTTTGTCTAGGGGATAATATATTGTCCGATGGAAATATAAAAGTCACTCAGGTCCTGCAGGCTTCAGCCTTTTGGGGGACCGCTGGGTTTTCACTTGTTGGAGAGAGAGAGAGAGATTGGTGAGAAAAGAAACTTGCCCGGGTCTTTTATGAAGCGAATCCGTCGAATCAGGGGAGCGGGCTTCCCCGTTGTTAGCTAAAAGCTGGTTTCCGTGGTTCCAGTCACTGATTCCAGCCGCGGAATCGAATGCACGTGACTTCCTTCAAATGGCTTCCTGCTACTACGGGACCGTTAGCGTTTCTTCTGGTGCGTCTGAAGGGGGTGTTTCCCCCAGACCCTCTTTTATACTTCCTCACGGGGTCTCAGATGTCAATCTGGTTGGGATGATGCAATCTCTCTCTCAACCAGCCCACTTTGCCCGAGGGCTTGCACGTAGCATAGTCCCCAATCCACAAACGTGGTCTCCAGGAGACAATGGTCAATGTCGCATTATTTTGCATCGCGGTGGAATGAGGTATTCAGCACGTCTCTCTCTCTCTCCCATTTCCTGGGTCTCCTAAACGAATTCAATAGTGATCTTGCGATTCTCACAAAGGAGGGGGCTACCCTGCACCCTTCGGCCCCTCAGAGCTGTGGTATGTTCATAACACCCCCTTTCTTCAAAGCGTTTTCACCAGCGGTGAAAATGAAGTAGTACAGAGTCTTACAGGGTTTTAGAATCTAACACAATACAAGTTTTTTTTAACAGAGTAATACAGTTATACATTCAATTCAGTATCTAAACAGTTAACGATTACAGTGTCACTTTCTTTAATATCTTAACATCGCGTACCGTACTAAAGTCTTGTAGCATCAGACTTCAATTTAATAACCACCTATTTTTATTTCTTTCCTTCAGCAACAAAACTAAGGAGGTGTGATCTTAGCTTATGTGCATCTACAAAAGTTTATGCGAATACTAATCGTTTGGGTCGTTTTACTTAACCGGCAGGTCTCCAAGGGGCTGTCTTTATTATTCACAGGCTTTGGCGCAATCCCGTACAACCTGCTTTGCTGTTTAAAATGGCATCCGCATTAACCGTCGCCTCTTTTCTGGTGAGTCCCCCCCCCCCCCCCCCCCCGTGGGGAACGAGTAATTTGGCGTGGTAAACTCCCGCCCGCCTCGTTCATAGGGGTTATTTGGTCAACTTGGACCATTTCCACCCAATTCTTTAATTTTACCCAGGTGGCTAGCCCTTTTGTCAGGACCCTTCAAGCTATTGGATTTTAATTTGAACTCTTTGTTCAAGTAGCATTTCGAATTCGGCCTCTTCACACCCCATCCTGGCATAACAATAGAGTGGGGGGCCCCCCGCTATCTCCCGGCTCACTCTGTAAGCGATCTGCCAGGTTTAAGATTTCTTCATTCGACTTGGGAACTACAGACGTTCCGTTTCCTTCAATAATAATCCTCATCTCCCCATTCTTAAATTCTGCATTAACTTTGAACACCCCTTTGAGCACAAACACCTGGGAACTCACACTTCCCACGGTTACCAAGGTTAACCCTTTTCCCACTGAACCAAGTCTATCTGACCCACCAGGACGGCCGCCCCGTTCCACTGAATCAAAGACTTCTTCTGAGCTCCGTTACTAGGTTCAGTACCACGTGCATCCCCATCTTGGACACACTCAAACGGGACATTGGCCTATTCCAGGCTTTCAATACCCGTACCCTTTTTAAATTCTAAGTTCTCCCGTTTCTCCCAGGTACTCTCTGGGCAACTCCCTTCCAGAGTAAACTCAACCCCGCGGGCCGAAACAACCTCATCTGCCAACCCAGCAGACTTCTTCGAGGTAAGGGCACCCTTTTCATCTAGGGCTGCCCTCATTTCATTATCGGGAACACCTTTAGAAGTTTTAACTTCCTCAAACAGTTCTGCCAAACCAGACAGATCATCCATGTCCAACTCTGGACCTCTTAACCGCTCTATCCGTTCCTCATCTTTATTTTCTGCCTCTAGAACCTTTCTCCTCGCTAAAGGCCTCTGTTCCCTTACCCTCTTTCACTTTACTACTCTTCGTTTTACCCCCCCCTTTAAACCCTCGTGGTACAGAGTCGGTAGAAACATCTCGGCCAAATCAAAACTGGCCCGATTTAAACTGCTCTCATTCTCAGCTGCCTTTCTCGACAGGCTGCGAGTGACCGCGCATGCGGGATAGATCTGGGACTCTAGGGGCGGGGCCACCGCACTCGCCGGTCGGCAGGTCGGCATCATGGCTGCCCAAACCTTACCACCTGCTAAATCGTTACCAAGAAGGACGTCCGCGTCAATTCTCGGGAACTCTGATGGCACCCCTATTTCAACTGGTCCAGACACCAGCTCACAATCCATAATGACCTCATGTAAGGGCATCATTTCTATTCTTTTGCTGATCCCCTCTACCGCCACCATGCCCGTTTTTCAACCAAATTCTAGTACCTTATTGCTGATCAACGACGGCTCAGCCCCCATGTCTCTCCAGATTGATACGGGAATTGGTGGTTCCCCCTTCCTCAAAGACACGGTTCCATGTGTCAGACAAGTCTCAGACCCTTCTTGTACTCTGTCTACCCGGGGCTCTCTGGTCGATTTACTGATTACCATGACACACCCGATAGGGACTGCGGTTTTCCCTTTTCCTATCTCTTTCCTCAGAGCAAAGCATCGAGATGCAATATGCCCTGCCTTTCCACAATTAAAACAGGTCAAATCCGAAAACCTCTGGCCGTCTTGCCTTTCCCCCTCAACCTTACCGCTAGCTCCCGGTGGGACCTCTGCCTCACTCGTCGGACTTTCTCGATCGTTCCCACGGTCTCACTGGGAACTTTTATTCAAGGAAAACTTTGTCTTGTGGGTTAGGGCATATTCATCCGCGAACCTAGCAAATTCTGAAATGGACTTACTCGGCTTCTCATTCAAATACATCCGGATGTCCTCCGAAACACAACCTTTAAATTCCTCAATCAAAAGTAATTCCCTGAGACGCCCATAATCCTCGTCCACTTTTTCCGCGGTGCACCAGTGGTCCAAGAGCACACCCTTCTCATAGGCAAACTTGGCATATGTCTGATTCCACCCTTTTCGTAGATTTCTGAACTTTTGTCTATATGCTTCAGCTACTAGCTCATAACCCCCGGAGAATGGCCGCCTTTACTTGGTCATATTTCTCTTCCCCTTCCCCCTCCATGGGCAATGCCACATATGCCCTCTGGGCCTTCCCTCTTAACACACTTTGTAACAACGCCACCCACTGCTCTCTGGGCTACTTCTGATTCACTGCCACCTTTTCAAAAAGCAAGAAATAACTATCAACATCCGTCTCCTCGAACAGAGGTACTAACCTTAACGCCCGACTGACATCAAACCACTCCTCTCAGTCCGACCCCTGACTGCGTTGCTCTTGCCTTAACATCTCCATCTCCAAGTCATGTTTCCTCTGTCTCTCTGCCTCCTTCTCCCTCTCAGCTGCTCCCAGCTGTTTTAACTTAATTTCATGTTCCCACCTTAATTTCTCCAATTCTAACTGAACCTTTTCAGGGATATTTTCCAATACCTCAGCTGTAAACACATTCTTCCCAGTATAATACTGAGTTATTGCCCTTCGCACCTCCCGCTTTTTCATTGACAACCTCACCCCTGCGAGGTTTAACTCCTTCGCCAATTTTATCAAGTCCGATTTGGAGGCCACCTCCAGCATCTCCAGAGTCGGGTTTTCTATAAATTCACCCACGTCCATCTTTGCTGATTTCCCGTCTGGCTACTCGCGTAACCAGATCCAAGTTTTGGACCTACAAGCCCGATTCACTGGCCCTCCAATTTGGTGTCAAATCCTGAGACAAGAACCCCAACTGTTACGAAATCCCGTAACTGGATCACTTACCAGCAAAGATAGAGAGGTCCATTGAAGTCTGATGGTACTATTTTTAAAAGTCTTTATTTATGAAGGGGCACAAAAGTAAGATTAATACAAACATTCAGATAATATACGTCATCACTACTCAATCTAAAAGCGCGGGTCTAATAATAACCATCAATAAGAAACAGCTCGATCGTTTGTCTAGGGGATAATATATTGTCCGATGGAAATATAAAAGTCACTCAGGTCCTGCAGGCTTCAGCCTTTTGGGGGACCGCTGGGTTTTCACTTGTTGGAGAGAGAGAGAGAGAGATTGGTGAGAAAAGAAACTTGCCCGGGTTTTTTATGAAGCAAATCCATCGAATCAGGGGAGCGGGCTTCCCCGTTGTTAGCTAAAAGCTGGTTTCCGTGGTTCCAGTCACTGATTCCAGCCGCGGAATCGAATGCACGTGACTTCCTTCAAATGGCTTCCTGCTACTACGGGACCGTTAGCGTTTCTTCTGGTGCGTCTGAAGGGGGTGTTTCCCCCAGACCCTCTTTTATACTTCCTCACGGGGTCTCAGATGTCAATCAGGTTGGGATGATGCAATCTCTCTCTCAACCAGCCCACTTTGCCCGAGGGCTTGCACGTAGCATAGTCCCCAATCCACAAACGTGGTCTCCAGGAGACAATGGTCAATGTCGCATTATTTTGCATCGCGGTGGAATGAGGTATTCGGCACGTCTCTCTCTCTCCCATTTCCTGGGTCTCCTGAACGGACTCATTAGTGATCTTGCGATTCTCACAAAGGAGGGGGCTACCCCGCACCCTTCGGCCCCTCAGAGCTGTGGTACATTCATAACAACACTAAACCCACCAACAAGGTCTGGCACTTGACTTCTTTGCTGCCATCTCTCCCTCTTGAACTCTCTGTTTTTCTGCCTCTCTAGCATCATACTGCCTCCGTTTTTCTGCTTCGACAACCTCAAGCTGTTTTAGTTGCAACTTATGCTCACACTTCAATTTTTCTACCTGAAGCTGAAGCTCAGCCTCAGTAGGTTTACCTTCAGCAAACATTTCCAACACATCCTCTTTGAACTTTCCCTTGGATATATAATACTGTGCTATTAATGTCTGCATCTGAGCCTTCTTCATTCTAGTGGTCACCTTAAGTTTTAACTTTTGAGCAATTCCACACAAAAGGGTACTATCTTCATGCAGTAAAGCTATCAACCCAGGCAAAGGTTAAACGCAGCGATAGCCTTCCACCGGTCACCCCTTTTCCACACGGCGAGCAAAACCCACACTTTCATGGGCACTCAAAGCTCATCCAATGTCTAGTTATATACTATTAAAACTCTCATGCTCTGTCTGTTAGTGACATCCAATTAGCACAAACGGTGCATTACAGCGGCACTATTTTTGGTTAAATTGACTTAAAACGTGCTAACACAGAATGCAGGCATAGTTCAGAATTATATATTCATATAAAATTGCTCATTCGCCAAAATCAACAGCCCCGCTTTCACCCGAGAGCTGATCCGCCATCATGGAAATCGGGATGTGGCACCAAGACATATGCGCATGGCCAGCCTCAGCAGCGACACCAAGCAGAGCCAAAGGGCAGGCCAGGGCAGCTCTATTTCAATTCTCTCAAAGGGTACCCCAGCAGGTCACCCCATTGTCTAGTTTCTTCTGTATTTCTGTCTGTGTCTTCTGTGTGTCTGTCTGAAAAGCCAGCTGACCTTGTATATATCCTAAACATGCTGAATGCCAGCTGTCCATTATATAGCTCTGCCCTTCCATCACCATAGTGACTCACAAGCTGCACAGTGCTCTCTCTCTCTCTCTCTCTGAATCAGTGGCACACTCTCTCTCTCTCTCTCTCTGAATCAGTGGCACACACACTCTCTCTCTCATTTTAAAGGCACAGTCCATAATGAATGAACCTTTGATCTCATCACAGTGTGATGAGTTTTGATTTTAGTAAGGTGTTTGACCAGCTTCTCCAAGTAAGTTACATCTACAAAGTCATAAGGCAATGGATACATGGAAATTTGGCTGTGAGGATTTAGAACTGTTTTGCCCACAGAAGGCAGTGAGTGGTTGTGAGGGCATTCGGCCTGTAGTTTGGTGACTAGTGGTGTTCTGCAAGGATCTGTTTGAGGACCATTATTTTTTCTGTTTTTTATAAATGACCTGGGTGCAGAAGTGAAAAGGTGAATAGGTTAGCAAGTTTGTAGATGACACAAAAGTTGGTGGTGTTAAGCAGGGGTCACCAACCTTTTTTGCACCGCGGACCAGTTTAATATTGACAATATTCTTGCAGACTGAGCGAGGAGTGCGACAGCGCACGCCTGCCCTCCTTGTAGGTAGGTAGGATCCATTGGCCAACAAAAGTTTGGCTCGAGGGACGACTTTCAGTCGATCGCAGCGAGGTAGCTGCTCTGCTACTTATGAAACCCTGAGCCCGAATTAGGTCGTCTGCGAATATTTTAGCACCGGGTTCCCCACGAACATTCGGAGTGGTAAACAGGTTTAGAGGCGGTGCCCATCTGTCCGCGCTGCAGGCCAGTAGTAATGGTACTTCTCACCGGCCGTGTGAGATGGCCGGTTACCCAAGGCCAACCAGTGATCCCTGGTGGGAGGATATCACTGCGTTTAGGCGACTGATGACCTCACATGAATTCAAGTTCAACAGTGGGTGTGACAGAGTGAGGAAAAGTGCAGGTGATTTATATCGTTTCATATCACCAAATCATATCATTTCCTCGCGGCTCGGTAGAACATGCTTTGCAGCCCTGTGGTTGGGGACCACTGGTGTTAAGGGTGCTGTAGAAGGTTGTGATGGGTTACCACAGGATTATAGACAGGATGCAGAGAAGTGGCAGATGGAGTTTAATCCAGAAAAATGTCAAGTCATAAATTTTGGGAAGATCCAACTTAAAGGCAGAGCAAAAGGTTATTGGCAGAATTCTTACCAGTTGGAAGAACAGAGGGATCTCGGGGTCCATATCCATAGATACCTCAAAACTGCTGTGGAATTTGATAGGGTGGTTAAGAAGGTGTATTGGTTTATTATTGTCACATGTACCAAGATACAGTGAAAAGCTTGTATTACATACTGTTTTTACAGGTAAAGTCATTACATAATATGAGAGTATTGAGCTATAATAAAGTAAAACAATAACAATAAAGAATAAAGTGTAATAATAAAGACCATGAGACATAGGAGCTGAATTAGGCCATGCAGTCTATCAAGTCTGTTCCACCGTTATATCATGGCTGATTTATTAGTGCCCTCAACCCCATTCTCCTGCATTCTCCCCAAAATCTTTGACACCTTTACTAATCAAGTGCTCATCAGCCTTCATTTTAAATATACTTGGTGACTTGGCCTCCACACAGCCATCTGTTGCAAATAATTCTACATATTCACTACCCTCTGGCTAAAGCAATTCCTTCTCATCTCTGTTTTAATTGATAAAGTGCAAAATCATAGGTAGAGTGTGAAGCCAAGAGTCCATCTTATCCTACAAGAGGTCCCAGAGCTTCTGTCTTTGAGCTGGGTGCTACATGTTTTCACATTATTAAACCAGGGATTGAGTTAAAAAGCCATGAGGTGTAGTTGCAGCTCTATATAACTGATTAGAGCACACTTAGAATATTGTGTTCAGTTTTGGTCACCTCATTGTAGGAAGGATGAGGAAGCTTTAGCGAGGGGTCAGAGGAGATATACCAGGATGCTTCCTGAATTAGAGTAACTTATGAGGAAAAGTTGAGTGAGCTGGGACTTTTTCTTTGGAATGAAGGAGGATGAGAAATGGTTTGATTGACATGTTATAAGATTGAGAGGCATAGATAGAGTGGAAAGCCAGTGCCTTTTTCCCAGGCCAGTACCAGAGAATTGGCCATTGTGAGTAGAGGGAAGTTTAGGGGAGATGTCGGAATCAGGTGTTTTACACAGTGGTAGGTGTCTATACACATTGTTGGGGTGGTGATACGGATGTTTAAGAGCCTCTTGGATAAGCACACGGAAAATGTAAGAAAAATGAAAGGTTATAGATTGTACAGGAGGAAAGGGTAAGATTGATCATGGAGTAGGTTTATATTCTGTAGATCCATACAGTATCGTGGGCCAAAGGACCACGTGCTATCCTATTTCACGTTTTCAGTTTTCTACATTCTGTAGCAGTGAGAGAGATTCTGGATTTATCATCTCTGCTTGCTTTAACCACTTCACTTTAGCAATGAATATTATACTTTGATGTTACTTAAATAAAGCTTTTGAATGCAATATAAAGGCTGATCACATTGAGTTTCTGTGTTATTTAAGTGAACCTCCCTGGCGTTCATGCTCTTTTCATTTTGGTTCACACGATGGATACATCACCTGTGTATTGTGAATTAATACGTTGATTTATTTTGTTTATGTGTAACTTTGCTACAAGCGGAAGTCCTAGTTTGCATTTGTTACTGTATCCAACAACCTACAACAGAACACTTGACTTATTCCGAAACATTTTTCAGAACACTGATCCAATCCGTTTCCAAACAACAGCTTGTGGCGTATTGTCATTGGACTCTCCCAGGTGAATTGCAAATCATGCATGAAGTTTAGCTCCATTATTGATTCAAGGTATTCTACAGAAAGGATCTTTCATCCAATGGTTTATTTTCTTTCAATTTTCCATCCTTATCGAAGTAACAACTGAAATTGTCAAGAAAAACAGTGAGATGTTACTGCACCATTTATTTAGTTTCTCTTTTTTCCTGATGCCATGCTACTAGTGTCTTCAAAGTATTGGGAATCTAATGACTTCTTTAATTTTTCAATTCAGTTATCCCCATGCGAGCAACTATTAATTTAGTATCATTTCGGTTTTGAAACAAATCAATGCCTATTTCTGGTGACTTAAGGTTCAGTTCATTTAAAATGTCAGCTGAATGTGACAACTTTATTAATCAGTTGTGCTTTAAAACAGCTGCCAAGTTAGACTCTCTGGGGAAAAAGGTGATTCATTTGTCCTTCTATGCTTCCTGCCCAGAGCGGTTACTGTTGTTTGTGAAAAATATGAAATAATCATTCTGATATTTTTTGAATACAAAACTTTTGTTTTAGTGAGCTTATATTTTTTAATGATATTCGTTACTACTATCTGCAGTGCTTCCGTAAGATCAAGGGGAATGCCCAGCATTACAGAAAGTTGTATCAAAAGCTCATCGCCATCCAGGATTAAAAGAAAAGCTAACTTAATTGATATTTCATCTATCACCCTCAGTGTTCATTTCCTCCAGCACTGGGGCACAGTGACTGCAGTATGTACCAAGTACAAAATGTATTGCATTCACACACCCAGGCTACTCCAACAGCAGTTCCCACTCTACCTCTAAGACCCATGTGTACATTAGGACACCACCACCTGTATGTTCTCCTCCAAATTGCTCATCATCCTGTGGAGTTGGTCCTTCATTGCCATTGAGCTTTAATTCTGGAACACCAACCCACAGCACCCTAAAGGACTTCCGTGCTTCAAAACAAAGTGGCTCAGTGCCAGTTTTTCATGGGCAATTAGGGAAGGAGACTAAATGCTTTCCAACATGTACAAACAAGCTGGAGGAATTCAGCAGGTCAGACAGCATCCATGGAAACGAGCAGTCAACGTTTTGGGCTGATCATGCTTTCCAAGCCAGCAGCACCCAGATCCTGAAACAAATGAGTAGATAAATTTTAAAAATCAACTTTAATATGAACACCAGATTATATGTGTGATAAAGGACTTTGTTTTCTTTCCTTTCTATTGTTGGAATTCAACCATTAAGGGGTTTTTGATTCCAGTCCTAGAAGCATTCAAAAACTGAAAACAAAATTACACTGAGCTTGATTTATCCAGACAGTCTCATCAATGCAGTTTCTGAAGATTTGTGACCTATTGGGTTAAGTAAAAATGTTGGTGTTATATGGAGCATTGAGCAAACTTATAATCTCACAAGTGAAATGTTGGGTAATCAGCACCACAACAGACACCTGATTTTTCAGGAAAGGAACCAAACAGGAAGTAAAAGGTTGTTATATTTTGGGAAACACCAAAAAAAAATGGGTGAGACAGGAACAATGAATTTATTGTCTTGCAGACAACTAGGCATGAGCAAGATATTTGAATAGAAAAGAATGATGTATCCAGGTGGAGATTCATGCACACAGGAAAGTGAAAAGTAAGGACAACTGTGGGGGAAAGACAGCTTGCTAATTTAGATTTTAAATTAAAATCTTGAGGGGTGACATTACAAGAGAATCATGTTTTGTTTTTTTCACCTGTGCCTCACTACAGCACTATGATCTGATAAAATGTCTACAACTCAAAAGCCAGAAGTTGAGGACTTAAGGAATGGGGAAAGACTGAGGTATATGAAATGGGTAGAATACACAAGAGGTCCTGTTGACCACTGTGAACCTCTGCTGATGCGAGAAATTATATATGAAGTGTTTTAAGATATACTTAACCACATTTCTTTAGTGATTAGTGAGCTTTATGGTTCACAACTCCAGAAATAACATAGTTGCCTTAGCTGACATGGATTGAGTGAGTTGAGCTATGTGGATTTTGAGACATAACTTTTTAACCTACCCTTTCCTTGCTGATCCACCTCCAAATGAGTTTAGAGGATTTTGTGCCAGTTCTGACCCGTGATTAGTTATTTGGTGTACCTTTTAGCTAAACTGAATTTAACATAATGGATTTCTTTCATAATATGCAGGTTGCTGATGTTCTGCAGTTCTCCACAGAGACAGGAGGCCTTCTTCCCAGCTGTGTCAGTACTTTGGAAGAATGTCTGATCTGTCATCTTGGCCTCCCTCCACCAAAAATCCAGTTCTTGCAGCACAGTGCAGCTGTTCTCAAGGTACGTGGCAGTAATCAGAATAAACTGCTCGATGCTGTCAAAAAGCATTACTCCATACCATGAAGTGTGGGGAATGTTGACAAGTGGTGTTGAAGGTATATCTAAGTACAAAGTGGATGACAATTGGACTTTAAGGAAATTTAAATCAAAAATCAAAATGTTGTAGGTAATTCAGAATAAAAATGCATGAAAGATTTATGACTAATGATCTTTCCTCAGAACTCATTTTCTCCAAAACTGATGCTTGATATCCTAAGGTTTTCCAGCATCCTCTTATCATTAAATATAGTATGTTTTATTCTAAAATCTGTCATTTTGATTTAGGTATGTTTTATTCTCATGATAATGGGTGACAGAGTAGCATACTGGTAAAAATATTTCAGCACCAGCAACCTGGGTTCAATTCCTGTCACTTATTCTTCCCATAACCATGCTTGTACATTTTCCCTGTGACCGTGTGGGTGTCCTCCAGTTTCCTCCCACATGCCAAAGACTTGTGGGTTGATAGGTTAATTGGTCACATGGGTGTAATTGAGTAATCCTTGTTACCATGGTGCAACTCTGACACAGGCAATCATTAACACTACCTGAACAAAATGTGTAGCTAGTTTTATATCGGGTTAAAACCCCTCAAGAATCAAGATTCAAGTAGTATTCAGACATTGAAATTTAGCCAAGTTTTCTATCCCAAGCTCCTCGAGTCCTATTTGCTGGAGTCCATAGATGACAGTGGGGAGTTAAATCCATAAAATGGAAATATAAACAGGAAAATACTGTTTATAATTCTGTAGGTTAGTGTCTGTGGAAAGAGAAGCAGAGTTGATGTTTCAAATCAAAGATTCTTCATTAAACAGATTTTTGATCTGAAATGCTCACATTTCTCTAAGCACAAATGGTTATAATGTGTTGAGTGTGGCCAGCATTTTCTTCTGCTTGTGTTACATATGAGAGAGAAAACATTGTAGTTTCCAATTTCCAGAGAAGGTCTGGCGAGGAGAAAAATATCACTGATAAGGTGAGATCAGGACAAATGATATAAGCTTTCTCTCAGTGGGTTAACTGGCAGTTGGAGACAAGGTGAACAAGCGCAATGAAATGAGGGCAATTCAAGTGAAAACACAAAACAAAGGAACTAACACCTTCCAAAATGCAGATTTGTGGGACACATCCAGCAGGTCAGGCTCTGCTAACGAGAGGCAACACTGAGCCAAAATTGGAGATGGATAAGTTGTAGCAGAAATGGTCTGTTCTGATACAGTCAAAATGTATTGATAGTTGAGTCTAGAAAGCTGCACCATGTCTAGATGGAAGAGCAAGTGTTCTTTGAGCGACAATTGGGTATTTTTTGGCAGCACAGTTGAATTGGCGCAGGAGGCTTCACAATGGTACAGGAGCAAGAGATTTGAAAAAGAAGCTTTTGTGAGATTTTCGCTCTTTTCAGTGGTGCAGTTGCAATTCATTAGCAAGGACAGAGTGGCCTTTGCTGGAGTAAAGTGGAGAGTGTTAGTTTTAGACAGGGGAGGCTTTGACTTGTCAGACTTCAGCGAGAAAAGGCTGGGGTGAGGTGTTCTTCATTCTTTGTCTGTTAGTACATAGAGCAGCGAGAATGGCTCCAGGGGCTGTGTTATGTTCTTTGAGTGAGATGTGGGAATTCTGGGAGACCTCCAGTCTCCCTGATAAATACATCTGCATAAGATGTACTGAGTTGCAGTTCCTCAGAGAAAATGTAAAGTAATAGATAGGATAGAAGTAATATAGAGTAATGGGAGCTGCAGCTTGAACACCTTTAGTCCATACGGGAAACTGAGGTGATAGATAGGAGTTATAGAAGGTTAGTCATCCGTAAGTTCCAGGAGGCAGGTAACTGGGTGACTTTCAGGAGAAAGTAGGGAAATGGGCAGCCAGTACAGAGTACTCCTGTGGCTGTTCCCCTCAATACTATACTGTTTTCAATACTGTTGAGAGGGATAACCTATCGGGGGTGGGGGGTGAAGAGCACAATGACCAGATCTGGGGCACTGTCTAGAGGTTTGCCTCAGAAGGAATGGGGGAGAAGAGGACTGCAGTAGTGATAGGGATTCCATTATTAGAGTGTAGACACGATAGAGACACCCAGATGGTATGTTATCTCCCAGGTGCCAGGGTCAGGGATGTGTTCAATGGAGGGGGAGCAACCAGAGGTCTTGATATATATAGGCAGCAGTGATATGGGTAGGAAAAGTGAGGAGGTCCTGAAGAGAGAATTTAGGGAGCTGGGTAGAAAGCTGAAAAGCAGGACTTTCAGGGTTGCAATCTCTGGATCGCAACCTGTGCCACAGGCCATTGAGGGTAAGATTAGGATGTTTTGGTAGCTGAATGCGTGGCTGAGAAACTGGTGCAGGGGTCAGGGATTCAGATTTCTGGATCATTGGGATCTCTTCTGGGGAAGGTTTGACCTGTACAAAAGGAATGGATTACACCTGAATTCAAGGGTGGACCAATATCCTTGCAGGCTATTTTGCTAGAACTAATGGGGACAGTTTAAACTTATTTGGCAGGGAGATGGGAACTGGAGTGATAGGGCTGTTGGTTTACATGCAGAGGCAGTGTGTATGAGACTGTCAGGAAAGACAGGCAGATGATAGGGCAAAATTGCGGACTGTGGGATGAGTTGCAGTGTGAAAGGGTGACAGTTACAGAATTGAAGGTGTTAGATTTGAATGCACACAGACAGAATAAGGTAGATGATCTTGCAGCACAGAGATCGACAGGTATGACATCATGGACATCACTGATTCGTGACTGAAAGAAGTTAATAACTCGAAGCATAACATCCAAAGATACGCATTGTATCAAAAGGACGGGCAGGTAGGCAGAGAGGGTGGCATGGCTCTGTTCATGAAAAATGAAATCAAATCCTTAGAGTAACATAGGATTGGAAGATGTAGAATCCTTGTGGGTGAAGATAAGAATTCTGCAAGGGTAAAAAGCCCCTGATGGGAGTTGTATACAGGCGCCCAAACAGTAGCCAGGATGTGATCTACAAGTTACTGCATGAGATAGAAAAGACATGCTAAAAGGTCAATGTTACAATAGTCATGGGGGATTTCAATATGCAGGTAGTTTGGGAAAATCAGGTTGGTTCTGGAAACTGGGAGAGAGTTCGTAGAAAGTTCAAAGGTACAATTTAATGTCAGAGAAATGTATAAAATATACATCCTAAAATACTTTTTCTTCACAACCATCCACAAGATCAGAGGAGTACCCCAAAGAATGAATGACAGTTAAACGTCAGAACCCCAAAGTCCCCCCCAGCTCCCACGCATAACAGCAGCAAGCAACAATCCCCCCCACCCCACAAGCAAAAAAAAAGCATCTGCACCATCACCGAGCACTCAAGCATGAGCAAAGCAACAGCAAAGACACAGACTTGCAGCTACCCCAAAGACTTCACGTTTCACCCAGTATTCGACATACCACAGATTCTCTCTCCCCCTAATAAGGAAGGAAGAGGTGTCTCCATTTTCCCAGTGAGCGGGGAGGCATAACAAAACAAATCACTGGTTTCCGATGTTAAAAGTCCACTATGTTGCTTTTTCGAGTTCCTGTACCAAAAAAACTGGGCACACAACTGCTGTTATTTGGAATCTCCCAACAACACACGGGTCTCCTGTCGTGACACCGACCCCCAATTCGCCCATCTCCAGAGCTCCCAAGATCCCAGGCTTCCAAATCTGAGCTGTACCCTGTGGCATGCCGAACAACAATGATCAGTTGTGAAACCCCAAAAGTTGGTCCCACTCCTGCAAAGAACAGTAATCAGCATGTAACTGCAGGTCAGGGTCTTCAAAAGAACCCTGAAAGGGAAAAGTAGAGATATTAAAGATGGAAATAGAGCTGTTTCCGAAGATGCAAACAAAGGAGTCCCAGTTAGGCGCCATTAACCTTCCTAAGTTCCGCCCTGCAAGATGTTTTTTTTAGAGCTGCTTATGGTTGAGCCCACTAGGGGATCAGTTATTCTGGATTGGGTGTTGTGTAATTAACAGGATTTGATTAGGGAGCTTAAGGTAAAGGAACCGCAAGAATACAGTATTAATAATGTGGCATTCACCCTGCAATTTGAGAGGGAGACATTAAAAGATATATCAGTATTATAGTGGAGTTTAAGTGAATTACAGAGGCATGAGAGGAGAACTGGCAAAAATTGATGGAAGAGGATCCTGGAAGGGATGACAGCAGAGCAACAATGGCTGAAGTTTCTGGGAGCAATTCGCAAACATGGCTGTCAAGGGAAGTCAAAGCCAACATTTAAGTAAAAGAGAGGGCATATAGTAGTGCAAAAATTAGTGGGAACTTAGAGGATTGAGAAACTTCTAAAAACCTACAGAAAGCAACTAAAAGATACATAAAGAGGAAAGAGATTAAATCTGAAGGTAAGCTGGCCAAAAATATCAAAAGGATACCAGAAGTTTTTTTTTTGTTTGTTTTTTTAGATACAGTATATAAGAGTGGAAAAAGAAGCAAGAGTAGACATTGGACTGCTGGAGAAGTAATGGGGTGACAAGGAAATGGTAGGCAAACTGAATAAGTATTTTGCATCAGTCTTAGCTGGGGAAGACACTGGCAGTATGCCCACAGTTTAACAGTGTCAGGGCAGAAGTGAATATAGTTACAATTACTAGTGAGAGGGTGCTTGGGAAACGGAAAGATCTGAAGGTACATACATGACCTAGACCAGACGGATTACATCCCAGAATTCTGAAAGAGGTGAAGTGGCTGAAGAGATTGTGAAAGCATAAGTGATGATCTTTAAGAATCAATAGATTCTGGCATGATTCCAGATGATGAAATTTGAAAATGTCACTCCACTCTTCAAGAAGGGAGGAAGGTGGAAGAAAGGAAATTATAGGCCAGTTAGCTTGGCCTTAGTGGTTGGAAAGATGTTGGAGTCAATTGTTAAGTGTGTGGGTTTGAGGTACTTGGAAGCACATGATAAAATAGGCCAAAGTCAGCTTGGTCTTCTCTAGGGCAAATCTTGCCTGACAAATCTGTTAGAATTCTTTGAAAGAATAACAAGCAGAATATACAAAGGAGGATTGGTGGATGTTGTGTACTTGGATTTTCAGAAGGGCTTTGACAAGATGCCGTGCATAAGGTTGCATAACAAGGTAAGAGCCCATTGGTATTTCAGAAAAGATACCAGCATGCATAGAGGATTGGCTGGTTAGTAGGAGGCAAAGGATGGGGGTAAAGGGAGCCTTCTCTGTTGCTGGTGACCAGTGGTGTTCTGCAGGATTCAGTGTTGGGACTGCTTTTTAAGTTGTATGTCAGTAATTTGGATGCCAAAATTGATGGTTTTTGTCGCCAAGCTGCAGATGATACGAAGATAGGTGTAGGAGCAGGTAAGGTTCAGGAAGCAGGGAGGCTGCGGAAGGTAAGGAGAATCAGCAAATAAATGTCAAATGGAATACTGTGTCGGGACGTGAATGGTCATGTGTTTCAGTGGAAGGAATAAAAGCATAGACTATTTTCTAAAAGGGGAGAAAATTCAAAAATCCTAGGTGCAAAGGGACCTAGGAATCCTTGTGCAGGATTCCCTAAAGGTTAATTTGCAGGTTGAGTCTGTGGTGCAGATGGTTAGCATTCATTTCAGGAGGATTAGAGTATAAAAGCAAGGATGTAATACGGAGGCTTAGTTTTGAGCCCCTTATCTAAGAAAGGATATGCTGACATTGGTGAGGCTTCAGAGGAGGTTTATGAGAATGATTCTGGGAATGAAAAGACTTATCATATGAAGAGTGATTGATGGCTCTGGGTCTGTTCTTGCTGGAATTTAGAAGAATGGGGTGGTGGGTGGGGGGCGATCTCACAAAAACCTATCTAACGTTGAAAGACCTAGATAGAGTGGTTGTGGAAAGGAGGGGTGGAGGGTTCGAGGACCAGAGGGCATAAACTCAGACTAGGATTAGTATGGAGATGAGAAAATAGTGTGTCTGTGGCATTAATTGCCACAGGTGGCTGTGGAAACCAAATCACTGGGTATATTTAAAACTGAGGTTGATGGGTTCTTGATTAAGGTGTGAAAGGTTATAGGATGAAGACAGGAGAATGACATTGAGCTGGAAATGGATCAGCCATGATGAAATGGCAGATCAGACCCAGTGGGCCAAATGGCCTAATTCTGCTCTTGTTGTCTTACTATAACAGTGTAGGAGACCACAAACAGGCCAGAGTGTGTCTGATGGAGAATTAAAGTGGTAGGCAACAATGAGCTCATAGTTCCCTTGAAGACCAAACATAGCTGCTCTGTTTCACAGTCACCCAATATGCTTCCATTCTCATAAACAAATTATTAATACCAAATGGTAGTCTGATACTACTCGTTTGTTTTCTCACACTCCATACCACAAACGTGCACACGTGCACCCACAACCACTCCTTCACTCCTGACACTGCTCTCACCCTTTCTCTTCCCACTCCTGCTGAACCCCACAAGCTCTCTCCTCCCTCTCCCCCTTTCAACATAACCTCAGCCTGACCTGCTCAGCATGCCCCACACAAATGCATGATGCAAAGTTTAGATTCCTTTCTTTGAGTTCAACTCTGCCCTTATTTCACAGCCATCTTCAGTGAGATCATACCACCAAACACATCTTCACCTCCCCCCCCCCCCCCACCACACTCTGCTTTTCAGAGATTGCTCTTTGATTCCCTTGTCCATTAGTCCCTGCCACAAATCTCCCTCCTGACACTTGATCCTGCAAACCACATCTGTCCATTCAGGGCCCAAAACAGTCCTTCCAGGTGAAGCAACATTTTACCTGCAAACAAGCTGGATGAACTCAGCAGGTCAGGCAGCATCTGTTGAAACGAGCAGTCAACATTTTGGGCTGAGACCCTTCATCAGGAAGGAAGGAGGAGGGGGCAGGGGCCCTATAAAGAAGGTGGAAGGTGCCAGGTGAAAAACCAATCAGGAAAGATCAAGGGGTGAGGGAGGGGAAGCAGGGAGAGGATAGGCAGGAAAGGTGAAGAAGGAATGTAAGGGGAAAGCACTATGGGTAGTAGAAGAAGGCAGAATCATGAGAGAGGTGATAGGCAGCTGGAAGAGGAGTCAGAGTGAAAGTGTGATAGGGGAAGGGAGAGGGAGGGAATTACCGGAAGTTGGAGAATTCGATGTTCATACCAAGGGGCTGGAGCCTAAACAGATGGTATATGAGGTGTTGCTCCTCCAACCTGAGTTTGGCCTCATCATGGCAGTAGAGGAGGCTGTGTATGGACATATCCAATATCCAAGGTGGCGGCGCGTCTCAGCTTGCAGCGGCCACTCTGGAGCTGATTATCTTATTTGTGAAGCGGGGTGCCGTGCGCAATCATAATCGGTTGAAAACCGACATGGGAGTACGGAGGAACATTGGGAAATCTCCAGGAAGACCTCCTTCGTTGCTGCTGCTGCTGTGAGGTCCAGGACTCTGCTGAGAAGAAAAGGCCCCCAGTCCTCGGGGTCGCATTACCGATGACCGTTGGTGGGGCGTCTTAATACACTCGGCAGAGGATGGTGCTTGGAGAAGTTGTGCCGGAGGTTCGACGGACTTGGAATCCACCGTGGTCAGGTCGCTTTCACTGTGTGCTGCGTCTGCAAGGCTGAGTCCGACGGAGCGTTCATTGTGTGCTGTGTCTGCGAGGCTGGGTTCGACTGAGCTTTCATTGAGTGCTGCATCTGCAAGGCTGAGTCGGGCGGCGCCATGGAAGTCCATTGCGGGGGTATTCCCTTCTGCCGCCAGCGTGGGATGACGAGTCAATCGACCCTGAGGACTTGTGGAAATTATGTGATGGTTTCTTTCAAACTTATAGTCTTTTAACATCTTTGGACTATTTTTACTGTGCCTATGCTCTGTTTTTTATGAATTATGCTATTGTTTGCACTGTTGTAACTATGTGGTTTTTTGCAGGTCTTGTAGCTTTAGTTTTTGGTCTTGTTTTGTCTGGTGGCTTTGGAGCTCCTTTCTGGGGAATGCGCTAAGATGGTAGTGCGATATTAATACACAGCAGCCTCTCCAGACTCTGGATTGGGGATTGCCAAACATAATGTGGATTTTCTGGTGTAGTCTGTTTTGTCATATGCTTTTGTGATCATTCTGGAGGAACGTTGTCTCATTTTATAACTGCATTGCATTTGTGGTTTCTAAATGACAATAATCTGAATCTGAATATCCGAATGGGAACGTGAAGCAGAGTTGAAGTGGGTGGCAACTGGGAGATCCATTCTGTTGTGGCGGATGGAGCGGATGTGCTTGATGAAGCGGTCTCCCAATCTGCATCAGGTCTCGGCGATGTAGAGGAGGCCGCACCGGGAGCAATAGATGACCCCAACAGTCTCACAAGTGAAGTGTTGCCTCACCTGGAAGGACTGTTTAGAGCCCTGAATGGTGGTAAGAGGAGGTGTAGGGACTTATGCTTGCAGGAATAAGTATCAGATGGGAGATCTGTGGGGAGGGACTTACCACCCCACCAGCCTCCAGATCCAGCATATTATCCTCCACAACTTCCACCACCTTCAACAGGACCCCACCACTAAGCACATCTTTCCCACTCTACCCCTCTCCGCTTTTTGCGGGGATCATTCCCTCCACGACCGCCTGGTCTACATGTCTCCCCCCCCCCCCCCCAGTGCATCTGGTGTGGCCTCCTCTACATCAGAGAGTCTGCTGCAACAGAATGGATCTCCCAGTTGCCACCCACTTCAACTCTGCTTCACATTCCCATTCGGATATGTCCATACATTGCCTCCTGTGCTGCCATGATGAGGCCAAACTCAATTTGGAGGAGCAACACCTCATATACCATCTGGGTAGTCTCCAGCCCCTTGGCATGAACACTGAGTTCTTCAACTTCCAGCAATTCCCTCCCTTTCCCTTCCCCATCCCACTTTCACTCATCCTCTTCTGCTGCCTATCACCTCTCTCATGATTCTTCCTCCTTCTACTATCCATAGTGCTTTCCCCTTACATTCCTTCTTCACCTCTCCTGCCCCACCCCTTGATCTTTCCTCTGATTGATTTTTCACCTGGCACCTTCCACCTTCTTTATAGGGCCCCTGCCCCCTCCTTCAGTCCTGATGAAGGGTCTCAGTCCAAAACATTGACTGCTCATTTCAAAGGATGCTGCCTGACCTGCTGAGTTCATCCAGCTTGTTTGTACGTGTTGATTTGACCACAGCATCTGCAGTGTACTTTGTATTTACTTTACCTGCAAGTCTGTTGGTATCATCTGGCGGTCCTGATGTAGCCTCCTACACTGCTGAAACCTGATGTAAATTGGAGAACTACTTCATCGAGTACCTTCATTCCATCCACAACAAGCAGGACTTCCCAGTGGCCAACCATTCCAGTTTTCATCAGGCCGTGGCCACCTCTATTGCCACAATGAGACCACTCTCAGTTGGAGAAGCAGCATTTCATATTTTGTCTGGGAAGCCTCCAACCTGATGGCATGAACATTAATTTCTCCAACTTATGGTAATTTTCTCTTTCCCTCCCTCCCCCCCCCCCCCACTTTGGTTCCCCACTCTGGCTCCTCTTTTTACTTCTGTTCTCCTCACTTATCTTTCACCTCCTCTAAGGGAGCCCTCCTCCTTTGCTTTCTCCCATGGTGCACTCTCATTTCCTATTAGATTCCGCCTCCTTCAAACCTTTACCATTTTCCTCCTTTCACCTCCCAGCTGCTCACCTCATCCCCCTTCCCCACACTCCTGGCTTCATCTAGCATCTTCTAGCTTGTCCTCCTCCACCTTATTCTGGCTTCTTCCCCCTTTCCTGTCCTGATGAGTCTCAGCCTGTAACATTGATGGGTTTGTTCATTTCTGTAGATGCTGCTCGACCTGTTGAGTTCCTCTAGCATTGAGTGTGTTACATACTGTGTATTTGGGAATACCCACTTACCTCTTCCAAGACTGAGCATAAATCTGAAGGTGTATGTGAGTTCCACAAACACCCCTCCAACCTGAGAATACACACATCTCTCTGACCTGGCTGTACACATTGAAATCATAACACATATCTCTCCAACCTCAGTGCACTCCACCCTTCCACACACTTGCCTCCAATCTGAAAGTGCATCTTGCCTCTTTACTATCTTCTGTCCAATCTCTGCAGTCTCACCTCTCCACACTCCTCCGTTTGACTTTTGTACACTCTCACCTGTCTGCACATACTTCCCTCTGACCTGGTTAAATTCAGGCTTTGCTGCTGAAGACAGAGCTTCCATTGGGTTAGTGCCTCCTCGTAAGTTGGGTTATGTTTGCCTATAATTGACAGCATTGTGTAAACCAGGTTATTTCACTTTGAAGTCAATGGAACAACTCTAACAAAGTCAGTGGTTATCATCCTTTTTTTTTTATTGTCTTCTGCCTTTGGTGTTTAGGTTGATCCAAAGGTGTGGAGTTCTCGTCCACTCCCCCCACACTTGATGAAGAGTGCAGCATTAGAAGTGATGTTTCTGCTTCGACTCCGCTCTACTTTGATGGACAAGTTAATGATGGATTTCACAACTCAAGTGGACAACTACCTGAGCATGTACAGAAATATGCCCAGCATTACTTTAGGAGGTGCTGAGGTAAGAGCTGTTAGTCAATCAAAAAAATGCCTCCAGGCCTCTTTTTAGTTCAACTGCTAATCTTTCTTTTAATCTCCATGACCTCCATAATCTCCATCGTCATGGAGTGTTTCGAAAGGCTCGTCATGAGGCATATCAAGACCCTGCTGCCCCCCCCCCCACTGGACACCCTGCAGTTTGCGTACCGTCCCAACTACTCAACAGACGACACCATTGCCATCATCCTCCACCTGGCCCTAACACACCTGGACAAAAAAGACACCAGACATATACGTTCGGATGCTGTTTATAGACTTCAGTTCAGCATTCAACACTATCATTCCTCTGAAATTGATTGGAAAGCTGAGCCTACTGGGCCTGAACACCTCCCTCTGCAACTGGATCCTGGACTTTCTGACTGGGAGACTCCAGTCAGTCCGGATTGGGAGCAGCGTCTCCAACACCATCACACTGAGCACGGTGGACCCCCCCCCAGTGCTCAGTCCACTGCTGTTCACTCTGCTGACCTACCACCGTGCTGCAACACACAGCTCAAACCACATCATCAAGTTTGCTGATGACATGACCGTGGTGGGTCTCATCAGCAAGAACGACAAGTTAGCTTACAGAGAGGAGGTGCAGCAACTAACAGACTGGTGCAGAGCCAACAACCTGTCTCTGAATGTGAACAAAACAAAAGAGATGGTTGTTGACCTCAGGAGGGCACGGATCGACCACTTCCCACTCAACATCGACAGCTCCTCGGTAGAGATTGTAAAGAGCACCAAATTTCTTGGTGTTCACCTGATGGAGAATCTCAACTGATCCCTCAACACCAGCTCCAAAGCAAAGGAAGCCCAGCAGCGTCTCTACTTTTTGCAAAGGCTTAGGAAAGTCCATCTCCCACTCCCCATCCTCATCACATTCTATAGGGGTTGTATTGAGCATCCTGAGCAGCTGCATCACTGCCTGGTTCGGAAATTGCACCATCTCGGATTGTAAGACTGCAGCAGATAGTGAGGTCAGCTGAGAAGATCATCTCTCTTCCCGCCATCACAGACATTTACACTACACACTGCATCCGTAAAGCAAACAGCATTATGAAGGACCCCACGCACCCCTCATACAAACTCTTCTCTCTCCTGCCATCTGGGAAAAGGCACTGAAGCATTCAGGCTCTCACGACCAGACTATGTAACAGTTTCTTCCCAAGCTATCAGACTCTTCAATACACAAAGCCTGGACTGACACCTTACTGCCCTATTGTCCTGTTTGTTATTTATTGTAATGCCTGCACTGTTTTGTGCACTTTATGCAGTCCTGGGTAGGTCTGTAATCTAGTGTAGTTGTTTTTTTTCTGTTTTTTTTAAACATAGTTCAATCTAGTTTGTCATGTAACACCATGGTCCTGAAAAATGTCTCATTTTTGCTATGTACTGTACATAGCAGTTATGGTGAAAATGACAATAAAAGTGACTTGACTTGATGACATGCTCAAGACCAACTAGCTGGGAGTGGTTAAGCAGATCAAAAACTTTTCATATGGCTGCTGCCTGAGGGAAATCCTTCCTACTCATCACTAAATGTGAGATTGTGGAAGGTGTGGGGATTGGTTTGATGTTGAAACTACACAGTAGAAGAAATGATGTTACAGCTGCTTACTTGCAAAGTCCTTGGAATTTCTGAAAGCCAAACACTTTGATGGAGGAGTAGTCTGTTAAGGACTGTAACTTGTCCTTCCCTGTACAAAAATTGTGCCTGATTTGCTGAAGTATGCAATTATGAAATCTTACTAGTCTGTACTTCCAAATGCTGCAAATGGACCAATTCCTTACAAAGTCTTTAGCACTGAGTATAAGAAAACTGCATTTAGTATTAGATACAGCTGTACACCTCATTAATGCAAATATCTAATCAGCCAATTGCAGCAGCAGTTCAATACATAAAACCATGCAGATATGGTCAAGAGATTCAGTTGTTGTTCAGACCAAATATCAGAATTGGGAAGAAATATGGTCCAAGTGACTATGACCATTGAATGATTGTTGATCCCAGATGGGGTGGCTTGAATATCTCAGAAACTGCTGATCTCCTGTTATTTTCTGTAGCCAACAGCCTTTAGAGCAGTGGTTCCCAACCTTTTCTCTGCCATGGGCCAATACTATTAAGCAAGAGGTCTGTGGACCCCAGGTTGGGAACCCCAGCTCCAGAGTTTGCAGAAAGTGGCACGACAAACAAAAAAAACTTTGTGAGCGGAAATGCCATGTTAACGAGAGAAATCCGAGGAAAATAGCCAGACAGGAAGGTGACAGAAACTCCAAGTAATTGTGCATTACAACAGTTGTGTGCAGAACATCTCTGAACACACGTTGAGCTTTAAAGTGGTTGAGCTACAGCAGCCGAAGGCCGTATCAGGTTGCACACCTCTGACCACTCTGAGGTGCATTCCTGTACCTCGTAAAGTGGCCACAGTGTATATCCTCTGCAATGGCAAAGCAGATTTGGCAGCACCGTGTTGCTATCACTGCCGAGCCTATTAGATGAAACCCACCTTGAAGTTCTCATGCACGAGCCAATTGAATGGCTCTATCCCTGTGTGATGGCTACTCGGGGCAGCTATTGTAGACTTCTGCTCATAATGACAAATATATGTACTGATGCCACTCGATTTGTGCAAGGGTAGCATGCAGCATATGGCTGCGATATCGTTTATGCAGTGTCTTGCTGGACAGAAGGTCTGGAAATGGCTTGAGCTCCATTCAAAGCTCAATGTTTTCCTAGGCACTTATCTCCCTTCACCTTAAATTCCTCTCACTTCCCCACCCCCCAACTCTTTTCAGAGGTAGAGTAGGCCGTATTCCTGTATCACTGAAGAGCAAAACACACTCTGGCTGTTTTTACAAATCCCAAGTCTCATTAAACTCAACTTTTTTAAAATCTAATAGAGAACTGTAGGTTTGAACAGAATAGTTTTTCAACACATCTATTGAATCTGACATTTAAAATAGGAAATGCTAGAAATTCTTAGGTCAAGCAGCATCAATGGAGACTGAAATTAACATTTCAGGTTGATGAGCTGTCAACACTTTATTGTTAATATAGTCTAGGCTTTTACTTTTCATTTCGAGTCTATTGTTTTTTTTAAAAAAGGCACTGTACCTCATTGCTGGGGAGGTGGTGAAAGCAGATACAATGGCAATGTTTAAGATGCATTTAAACGGGCAAGGAATGGAGGGGATACAGATCATGTTCATGAAGATGAGCTTAGTTTAAATTGGTATCATGGGCAGCACAGACATTGTGGGCCTAAAAGTCTGATCCTGTGTATGTTCTATATAACAAATACACTGTTGCCATCGTACAATTTATTTCATGGTTTCTTGCAATCTACGTTTGCTAGGCTGTCTAAATGACTTGAAAGTAATACTGTGTTAATGAGAAGCAGGAAACGCACTCAGCACGAGTGATAAGTAGTGGTCGTCCCAGTTCTGATGATTACCCTGAGTACCTCGCAATATTCTGGTCTACTAGATTTGTCCTTGTTCATTTTGAACCTCAGACTATTGTGTTTATTTGAAGTTATGTTGTGATTCTTCTATTTTTGATGGATATAATCTGGATGTTTAAAGGCAGTTTGCTTGGGTAACAGTTATCTGTTTGTTTTTACCAGACCACCTCTTTGGAACTTCCTTATGAACTGAAGGAATTAGCACTTATTCAAAGATTAAGAAGGGAAGATGCTCTGAAAATCTACAAAACTGATGAGAATGGCTGCCTTGTGAGACCTTGCCCTCAATTTAAGAATAAATCCAAGGTGGAGGGTAGAATAATAAACAGAGATGACATTCCGGAGCTTGAAATGTCCAAGGCACCAAAGGAAGATTTAAATGAAATGCAGAATGAGGAGATTCCATTGCTTGAGCCTATTCCCAGTTGTGGTGGAAACATTTGTTGTCCCCTGGAATGAGTCAATCTTTCAACAGCCAAACCTTGAGGAAAAGTAGTACCCAACTTTGTGTAGATGAACTTACTGGGATCCTGTGGCAAGAAGCCAGTTATATTTCAGCTTGTTTCTCAAGATCTTCAGACTAGATCAATATGAAGATATTATGTTTCAAATTCTTATCAAAATCCAGTTCAAGGTGATTCCTTGAGAAGCTGCAATGGGCCATACTGGCCAGAACCTGTTTCTGTTTATAGCTTATTTGGGTAGCCACATGACTTTTAATTAAGTGTGCTATGTTGTACCTGGAGTGAGGGTCATGAGTTTCATTTGCACAATGAGCTCACAGTTGGCTTACACTTCAGGAATAGAAGTGCTGAGGGAACACTACCAATCTTGTGCATTCAAACAAAAAAAAAGTTAATTTTGGGGAAGATCCCAATGTGATCCAGCAGTACATTTTCCATGAATGCAGTGAAGATATGTTCTTGGGCTTCACCATGTCATATCATGTGATCTTTAGTGCTCTCAGTTTTGTATATTGAAGTCACTTACTATTGTTAATCAAAAGCTGTGGTGGTGTGAATGTTCTCAGATCTTAAATAACTTTAAATAAACCAGCTATAATATTGATTAACTGAAGTGAAGTTTTCTTCTTGAAAGTTCTGCTGTACCGTGCCTCAAGAAAGCTACAATGGCTTCAAAATACATGAAAATTGTTCACCTGACATACAGCTGTGGCTAATGAACAGAGTACATAGAATAGTATAGCACAGGAACAGGCTCTTTGGGCCACAATGTTGTGCCAAGCCAGCTAAAAAGCAAATCAGAACTACCCAAACATCCATATACCTGTACAAACATCTCTAAAGGCCTCTAATGTATCTGCCTGTAACACCCTACCAGGTAATGCAGTCCAGCCATCCACCATTCTGAGTTTTTAAAAAAAAACTTGTGCCTCCCCTTTTGCCTTCAATGCATGGCATCTGGTATTAGACATTTCATCCCTGGGAAACATACTCCCCATCTACTCTACCTATGCCTTTCACAATATTATAAACTAAACCTCTATCAGATCTTACCTCAGCCTCTGCTATGCCAGAGAAAACAGCCAAGATTTATCTAGCCTCTCATGGTAGCACGTCCTCTAAGCCAGGCAGCATCCTGGTACCCCATCTTCTGCACACTCTCCAAAGCCTCACATCCTTGTAGTGGGGCAACTAGGACCATATGCAAAACTCCAGATGTTGCCTGACCAGAATTATATGAAGTTGCAATATAGTGTCTGACTTTAGAACTCATTGCCTTGACTAATAAAGGCAAGCATTCCATAAACTGCCTTAACCACCTTATCAACCTGTGTGGCCATTTTCAAGGAGCTATGAACCTGATCCTGTTTCAGCTCTTTCCCCTTAACAGTGTACTGTCTCATTGCATTTGCTCTATCGAGGTGCCATACCTCACATTTATCTAGGTTAAACTATCTGCCATTTCTCCACCCATATCTGCAACTGATCTTTATCATGCAATATTCTTTGCCAATCTTCTACATTCCACAACTCCAATCTTGGTATCATCCACAAACTTACTAACCCCACACATCTACATTTTCATTCAGGTCATATATATATCACAAACACAAACAGCAGAGGTCCCAGCACAGATCCCTGCACACCACCACCAATTACAGACCTCCATCTTGAGTAAGTCCCCTCAACCACTACCCTCTCTCATCAATGCACAAATCAGTTCGGAATCCAAACAGCAAATTCACCACAGACCCCATGCATCTTAATCTTTTGGAATAACCTCCCATGAGGGACTTTGTCAAATGCTTTAATAAAATCCATATAGACAGCATCCACTGCCCTACCTTCTTCAACAGTACATTTAATGTCAGAGAAATGTATACAATATACATTCTGAACCCTTTTTCTTCACAACCATCCACAAAAACAGACTACCCCAAAGAATGAATGATAGTTAAATGTTAGAACCCCCCCCACCCAAGCAGCAATGCAGTAATTTCACCCCCCACCAGCAAAAAAAAAACCAGTGCCCTCCCCACCAAGCACTCAAGCATGCAACAAAGCATCAATAAAGACAGACTTGAAATACCCCAAAGACTATTTGTTCAACTGGTAGTTCAACATACCACAGGCTCTCTCTCTAATAAGGGAAAAAGAGGTGTCCCCATTTCATAGCAAGAGGGCAGACTTAACAAAACTCACTGATTTACAATGTTCAAAGTCTATTGCATCACTTTTAATAAGCTCTGTGCCCAAAGAACTTTAGTCTCTGGGCACACAGCTAGCAGCCAGCTCACTGCTTTCAATCTAACATGTACTCCTATGACACACCAGTTTCCTGCAGAGGCAGCAACCTAGAGTCCACCCACCTCCAGAGCCATGAGATCCAGGAACCCTGAAGTCTTTAAGGCCACACCCTTTGTGTATTGATTAGTGGACAATCATGTAACCCAAGAGGGGGTCCCATTCCCACAAAGAACCAAAGTCAGCATGCAACTCCAGGTCAAGGTCTTCAAAAGAACCCTGAAAGGGAAAGATAGAGATAGTAAAGATAAAAATAGAGCTGTTTCTGAGATGCAAGCAAAGGAGTTGCCATTAGTCACTCATCACCTTGTCAAAAATCTCAAATCAAGTTGGTAATACACAACCTGACCAGCATGAAGCTATGCTGGTTCTCCCTAATTAGGCCATAGTTTTTCAAATGTTCATATATCCTATCCCTAAGAATTTTCTCCAGCAAATTCCCTACAACTGACATAAGACTCACCAGTCTATAGTTTGCAGGATTTACCCTTGTTTCCTTCTTCTCTAGAGGTACATTAACTACTTGCCAGTCCTCTTGGACCTTACCTGTGGTCTTATCCACCTTGTGAAGGACCAGGGTAAGCATAAAACTGGGAGAGCAGGTAAAAGTAAAAAAAAAATCAGAGGTTTATATTTACCCAAAATACTTACAAACTCAACAGAACTGTTCTAGAGTCCAAACTTGATTCAGCTAAGCAGAACAGAACTTGGATACAACAACAACATAATAAATACTCCTCAAACCAAGTGACACCATTCATTGCCTGACTGCAGGTTTATATTTGATGCTGGCCAGTCCATAGTAAATTGCAGGGGAGAGAAAACATTCCTCTCCTTAAAAA